>NC_086450.1:18774631-19132131 GCF_028390025.1 Pseudophryne corroboree
ACGCCCCTTCCCTGTGAAGCCACGCCCCTATAAATTTTTCGCGAGCCTGCGGCGCGCACTGCCCCTGTCTTGCATGGGGGGGGGGGGGGGCGCGCCACTGTCGTTTCTTGCACACAGCGCTAAAATGGCTAGTTACGGCACTGGCTGAGACCATTTATTGACTTTTGTGAAACTCAAGGACTAATTATTCAGGATACCTATGCGGTCAAGCTAGTCCAACATTTCACTGTTAATAGTCTTCATCATCAGTATTCTCTGCAGTGGGGTGATACATTGTGTATATAAGCTTTGATGTTTGTAACCTTTCCCTGATGAAAGTTGAATGTAATAAAGTGAAATGTTAGATCAGTTTGATCACACAGTTTTCTTTTCTCGCTCCAAAATCAAGAAAATCAAGCACCTCCCCTGCATTTACCACTGACGCTCATCAAGGACATGGGCAGGGGGACAGCTTCCATGGTGTGAATGTACCAGCCAATCAGCTACTAACTGTCTTTTTATCAAACACAGCCTGTAACATGACAGCCAGGAGCTGATTAGCTGGTACTTTATCTCTCTCCAAGGCTTAGTACATAGGCACTCATTCCGAGTTGTTGGCTCGCTAGCTGCTTTTAGCAGCCGTGCAAACGCTATGCCGCCGCCCTCTGGGAGTGTATCTTAGCTTAGCAGAAGTGCGAACGAAAGGATTGCAGAGCGGCTACAAAATAAAGATTGTGCAGTTTCTGAGCACCTCCAGACCTACTCCTACCTTGCGATCACTTCAGACTGTTTAGTTCCTGTTTTGATGTCACAAACACGCCCTGCGTTCGGCCAGCCACGCCTGCATTTCCCCCGGCACACCTGCGTTTGTATCTGACACACCTGCGTTTTTCCACACACTCCCAGAAAACAGTCAGTTACCTCCCAGAAACGCCCACTTCATGTCAATCACTCTGCGGCGAGCAGTGCGACTGAAAATCGTTGCTAGACCTTGTGTGAAACTGCATCGGCTGTTGTGAAAGTACGTCGCGCATGCGCATTGCGCCGCATACGCATGTGCAGGAGTGCCGTTTTTTTTGCCTGATCACTGCACAGTGACCGAAAACAGCTAGCGAACAACTCGGAATGACCACCATAGACCCCTGAAGCAGGCAAATGAAAATTGAAACTGGAAAAATAAGGAAGTCAGGAAATGGTAACAGATAGAGGAAGCTAAACAGGAGGTGGACACAACTTGGGTCGGGGCTGCGTCTTCGTATGCGGCAGATCTGAGAACATATGCAAATGTTGCAGGAGCCGTCTTTTGTAATGATACGCTACCACACATGACAGCCCCCAGTCTGTGTAACCTTACTCAGCCTCCGGTTCTCCGGAATATACATTATAAGAAATAAATGCCACATACTATATAATAGCATGTAAAATAATTATGTACAGTAGTGTGTCCTTTCAGGGATTTTGTTATCTTTAAACTAGAGATGAGCGCCTGAAATTTTTCGGGTTTTGTGTTTTGGTTTTGGGTTCGGTTCCGCGGCCGTGTTTTGGGTTCGACCGCGTTTTGGCAAAACCTCACCGAATTTTTTTTGTCGGATTCGGGTGTGTTTTGGATTCGGGTGTTTTTTTTAAAAAACACTAAAAAACAGCTTAAATCATAGAATTTGGGGGTCATTTTGATCCCATATTATTATTAACCTCAAAAACCATAATTTCCACTCATTTTCAGTCTATTCTGAATACCTCACACCTCACAATATTATTTTTAGTCCTAAAATTTGCACCAAGGTCGCTGGATGACTAAGCTAAGCGACACTAGTGGCCGACACAAACACCTGGCCCATCTAGGAGTGGCACTGCAGTGTCACGCAGGATGTCCCTTCCAAAAAACCCTCCCCAATCAGCACATGACGCAAAGAAAAAAAGAGGCGCAATGAGGTAGCTGACTGTGTGAGTAAGATAAGCGACCCTAGTGGCCGACACAAACACCGGGCCCATTTAGGAGTGGCACTGCAGTGTCACGCAGGATGTCCCTTCCAAAAAACCCTCCCCAATCAGCACATGACGCAAAGAAAAAAAGAGGCGCAATGAGGTAGCTGACTGTGTGAGTAAGATTAGCGACCCTAGTGGCCGACACAAACACCGGGCCCATTTAGGAGTGGCACTGCAGTGTCACGCAGGATGTCCCTTCCAAAAAACCCTCCCCAATCAGCACATGACGCAAAGAAAAAAAGAGGCGCAATGAGGTAGCTGACTGTGTGAGTAAGATTAGCGAACCTAGTGGCCGACACAAACACCGGGCCCATTTAGGAGTGGCACTGCAGTGTCACGCAGGATGTCCCTTCCAAAAAACCCTCCCCAATCAGCACATGACGCAAAGAAAAAAAGAGGCGCAATGAGGTAGCTGACTGTGTGAGTAAGATTAGCGACCCTAGTGGCCGACACAAACACCGGGCCCATTTAGGAGTGGCACTGCAGTGTCACGCAGGATGTCCCTTCCAAAAAACCCTCCCCAATCAGCACATGACGCAAAGAAAAAAAGAGGCGCAATGAGGTAGCTGACTGTGTGAGTAAGATTAGCGACCCTAGTGGCCGACACAAACACCGGGCCCATTTAGGAGTGGCACTGCAGTGTCACGCAGGATGTCCCTTCCAAAAAACCCTCCCCAATCAGCACATGACGCAAAGAAAAAAAGAGGCGCAATGAGGTAGCTGACTGTGTGAGTAAGATTAGCGACCCTAGTGGCCGACACAAACACCGGGCCCATTTAGGAGTGGCACTGCAGTGTCACGCAGGATGTCCCTTCCAAAAAACCCTCCCCAAACAGCACATGACACAAAGAAAAATAAAAGAAAAAAGAGGTGCAAGATGGAATTGTCCTTGGGCCCTCCCACCCACCCTTATGTTGTATAAACAAAACAGGACATGCACACTTTAACCAACCCATCATTTCAGTGACAGGGTCTGCCACACGACTGTGACTGATATGACGGGTTGGTTTGGACCCCCCCCCAAAAAAGATGCAATTAATCTCTCCTTGCACAAACTGGCTCTACAGAGGCAAGATGTCCACCTCATCATCACCCTCCGATATATCACCGTGTACATCCCCCTCCTCACAGATTATCAATTCGTCCCCACTGGAATCCACCATCTCAGCTCCCTGTGTACTTTGTGGAGGCAATTGCTGCTGGTCAATGTCTCCGCGGAGGAATTGATTATAATTCATTTTAATGAACATCATCTTCTCCACATTTTCTGGATGTAACCTCGTACGCCGATTGCTGACAAGGTGAGCGGCGGCACTAAACACTCTTTCGGAGTACACACTTGTGGGAGGGCAACTTAGGTAGAATAAAGCCAGTTTGTGCAATGGCCTCCAAATTGCCTCTTTTTCCTGCCAGTATAAGTATGGACTGTGTGACGTGCCTACTTGGATGCGGTCACTCATATAATCCTCCACCATTCTTTCAATGGTGAGAGAATCATATGCAGTGACAGTAGACGACATGTCCGTAATCGTTGTCAGGTCCTTCAGTCCGGACCAGATGTCAGCATCAGCAGTCGCTCCAGACTGCCCTGCATCACCGCCAGCGGGTGGGCTCGGAATTCTGAGCCTTTTCCTCGCACCCCCAGTTGCGGGAGAATGTGAAGGAGGAGATGTTGACAGGTCGCGTTCCGCTTGACTTGACAATTTTCTCACCAGCAGGTCTTTCAACCCCAGCAGACTTGTGTCTGCCGGAAAGAGAGATCCAAGGTAGGCTTTAAATCTAGGATCGAGCACGGTGGCCAAAATGTAGTGCTCTGATTTCAACAGATTGACCACCCGTGAATCCTTGTTAAGCGAATTAAGGGCTCCATCCACAAGTCCCACATGCCTAGCGGAATCGCTCCGTGTTAGCTCCTCCTTCAATGTCTCCAGCTTCTTCTGCAAAAGCCTGATGAGGGGAATGACCTGACTCAGGCTGGCAGTGTCTGAACTGACTTCACGTGTGGCAAGTTCAAAGGGCATCAGAACCTTGCACAACGTTGAAATCATTCTCCACTGCGCTTGAGACAGGTGCATTCCACCTCCTATATCGTGCTCAATTGTATAGGCTTGAATGGCCTTTTGCTGCTCCTCCAACCTCTGAAGCATATAGAGGGTTGAATTCCACCTCGTTACCACTTCTTGCTTCAGATGATGGCAGGGCAGGTTCAGTAGTTTTTGGTGGTGCTCCAGTCTTCTGTACGTGGTGCCTGTACGCCGAAAGTGTCCCGCAATTTTTCTGGCCACCGACAGCATCTCTTGCACGCCCCTGTCGTTTTTTAAATAATTCTGCACCACCAAATTCAAGGTATGTGCAAAACATGGGACGTGCTGGAATTTGCCCATATTTAATGCACACACAATATTGCTGGCGTTGTCCGATGCCACAAATCCACAGGAGAGTCCAATTGGGGTAAGCCATTCCGCGATGATCTTCCTCAGTTGCCGTAAGAGGTTTTCAGCTGTGTGCGTATTCTGGAAACCGGTGATACAAAGCATAGCCTGCCTAGGAAAGAGTTGGCGTTTGCGAGATGCTGCTACTGGTGCCGCCGCTGCTGTTCTTGCGGCGGGAGTCCATACATCTACCCAGTGGGCTGTCACAGTCATATAGTCCTGACCCTGCCCTGCTCCACTTGTCCACATGTCCGTGGTTAAGTGGACATTGGGTACAACTGCATTTTTTAGGACACTGGTGAGTCTTTTTCTGAGGTCCGTGTACATTCTCGGTATCGCCTGCCTAGAGAAGTGGAACCTAGATGGTATTTGGTAACGGGGGCACACTGCCTCAATAAATTGTCTAGTTCCCTGTGAACTAACGGCGGATACCGGACGCACGTCTAACACCAACATAGTTGTCAAGGCCTCAGTTATCCGCTTTGCAGCAGGATGACTGCTGTGATATTTCATCTTCCTCGCAAAGGACTGTTGAACAGTCAATTGCTTACTGGAAGTAGTACAAGTGGGCTTACGACTTCCCCTCTGGGATGACCATCGACTCCCAGCAGCAACAACAGCAGCGCCAGCAGCAGTAGGCGTTACACGCAAGGATGCATCGGAGGAATCCCAGGCAGGAGAGGACTCGTCAGAATTGCCAGTGACATTGCCTGCAGGACTATTGGCATTCCTGGGGAAGGAGGAAATTGACTCTGAGGGAGTTGGTGGGGTGGTTTGCGTGAGCTTGGTTACAAGAGGAAGGGATTTACTGGTCAGTGGACTGCTTCCGCTGTCACCCAAAGTTTTTGAACTTGTCACTGACTTATTATGAATGCGCTGCAGGTGACGTATAAGGGAGGATGTTCCGAGGTGGTTAACGTCCTTACCCCTACTTATTACAGCTTGACAAAGGGAACACACGGCTTGACACCTGTTGTCCGCATTTCTGTTGAAATAGTTCCACACCGAAGAGCTGATTTTTTTGGTATTTTCACCAGGCATGTCAACGGCCATATTCCTCCCACGGACAACAGGTGTCTCCCCGGGTGCCTGACTTAAACAAACCACCTCACCATCAGAATCCTCCTGGTCAATTTCCTCCCCAGTGCCAGCAACACCCATATCCTCCTCATCCTGGTGTACTTCAACACTGACATCTTCAATCTGACTATCAGGAACTGGACTGCGGGTGCTCCTTCCAGCACTTGCAGGGGGCGTGCAAATGGTGGAAGGCGCATGCTCTTCACGTCCAGTGTTGGGAAGGTCAGGCATCGCAACCGACACAATTGGACTCTCCTTGTGGATTTGGGATTTCGAAGAACGCACAGTTCTTTGCGGTGCTACTGCTTTTGCCAGCTTGAGTCTTTTCATTTTTCTAGCGAGAGGCTGAGTGCCTCCATCCTCATGTGAAGCTGAACCACTAGCCATGAACATAGGCCAGGGCCTCAGCCGTTCCTTGCCACTCCGTGTGGTAAATGGCATATTGGCAAGTTTACGCTTCTCCTCCGACAATTTTATTTTAGGTTTTGGAGTCCTTTTTTTACTGATATTTGGTGTTTTGGATTTGACATGCTCTGTACTATGACATTGGGCATCGGCCTTGGCAGACGACGTTGCTGGCATTTCATCGTCTCGGCCATGACTAGTGGCAGCAGCTTCAGCACGAGGTGGAAGTGGATCTTGATCTTTCCCTAATTTTGGAACCTCAACATTTTTGTTCTCCATATTTTAATAGGCACAACTAAAAGGCACCTCAGGTAAACAATGGAGATGGATGGATACTAGTATACAATTATGGACGGACTGCCGAGTGCCGACACAGAGGTAGCTACAGCCGTGAACTACCGTACTGTGTCTGCTGCTAATATAGACTGGTTGATAAAGAGATGTCGTAGTATGTATGTATGAAGAAGAAAGAAAAAAAAACCACGGTTAGGTGGTATACAATTATGGACGGACTGCCGAGTGCCGACACAGAGGTAGCCACAGCCGTGAACTACCGTACTGTACTGTGTCTGCTGCTAATATAGACTGGTTGATAAAGAGATGTCGTAGTATGTATGTATGAAGAAGAAAGAAAAAAAAACCACGGTTAGGTGGTATACAATTATGGACGGACTGCCGAGTGCCGACACAGAGGTAGCCACAGCCGTGAACTACCGTACTGTACTGTGTCTGCTGCTAATATAGACTGGTTGATAAAGAGATGTCGTAGTATGTATGTATGAAGAAGAAAGAAAAAAAAACCACGGGTAGGTGGTATACAATTATGGACGGACTGCCGAGTGCCGACACAGAGGTAGCCACAGCCGTGAACTACCGTACTGTACTGTGTCTGCTGCTAATATAGACTGGTTGATAAAGAGATGTAGTAGTATGTATGTATGAAGAAGAAAGAAAAAAAAACCACGGGTAGGTGGTATACAATTATGGACGGACTGCCGAGTGCCGACACAGAGGTAGCCACAGCCGTGAACTACCGTACTGTACTGTGTCTGCTGCTAATATAGACTGGTTGATAAAGAGATGTCGTAGTATGTATGTATGAAGAAGAAAGAAAAAAAAACCACGGTTAGGTGGTATACAATTATGGACGGACTGCCGAGTGCCGACACAGAGGTAGCCACAGCCGTGAACTACCGTACTGTACTGTGTCTGCTGCTAATATAGACTGGTTGATAAAGAGATGTCGTAGTATGTATGTATAAAGAAGAAAGAAAAAAAAACCACGGTTAGGTGGTATACAATTATGGACGGACTGCCGAGTGCCGACACAGAGGTAGCCACAGCCGTGAACTACCGTACTGTACTGTGTCTGCTGCTAATATAGACTGGTTGATAAAGAGATGTAGTAGTATGTATGTATAAAGAAGAAGAAAAAAAAACCACGGGTAGGTGGTATACAATTATGGATGTACTGCCGAGTGCCGACACAGAGGTAGCTACAGCCGTGAACTACCGTACTGTGTCTGCTGCAACTGGATGATAAATAATGATATAAAAAATATATATATATCACTACTGCAGCCGGACAGGTATATATATTATATAATGACGGACCTGCTGGACACTGTCTGTCAGCAGAATGAGTTTTTTATAGAATAAAAAAAAAAACACCACACAAGTGAAGTCACACGACGAGTGTTTAACTTTTTCAGGCAATCACAATATAGTATACTACTAACTATACTGGTGGTCAGTGTGGTCAGGTCACTGGTCAGTCACACTGGCAGTGGCACTCCTGCAGCAAAAGTGTGCACTGTTTAATTTTAATATAATATGTACTCCTGGCTCCTGCTATAACCTATAACTGGCACTGCAGTGCTCCCCAGTCTCCCCCACAATTATAAGCTGTGTGAGCTGAGCACAGTCAGATATATAATATATACATAGATGATGCAGCACACTGGGCTGAGCAGTGCACACAGATATGGTATGTGACTGTCTTGTACTCCTGGCTCCTGCTATAACCTATAACTGGCACTGCAGTGCTCCCCAGTCTCCCCCACAATTATAAGCTGTGTGAGCTGAGCACAGTCAGATATATAATATATACATAGATGATGCAGGCATGCAGCACACTGGGCTGAGCAGTGCACACAGATATGGTATGTGACTGAGTCACTGTGTGTACCGTTTTTTTCAGGCAGAGAACGGATATATTAAATAAAACAACTGCACTGCTGGTGGTCACTGTGGTCAGTCACTAAACTCTGCACTCTCTTCTACAGTATCAGCCTCAGGTCAATCTCTCTCTCTCTCTCCTAATCTAAATGGAGAGGACGCCAGCCGCGTCCTCTCCCTATCAATCTCAATGCACGTGTGAAAATGGCGGCGACGCGCGGCTCCTTATATAGAATCCGAGTCTCGCGAGAATCCGACAGCGTCATGATGACGTTCGGGCGCGCTCGGGTTAACCGAGCAAGGCGGGAAGATCCGAGTCGCTCGGACCCGTGAAAAAAAACATGAAGTTCGTGCGGGTTCGGATTCAGAGAAACCGAACCCGCTCATCTCTACTTTAAACACACAATTAATATGTGCGAACATTTAGTAAAATTGCAACTTGCTATGTGTAACTTACCTGTAACTCATTGCAGATTTCTTTGATGTGCTGCACTTGGTGTAATGTCTCTGGGACAAAGCTTAATACTTGGTCTCTAAAATGAAAGATGAAAAAAAAACATAATATTTACACCTGCAACACAACCTACAGTAAGTAGCCATCCCAGCTGTGTGGTTACACTGCTGCTTTATAAATAGTGTCAGCTCAGTGAATTAAAGGAACACAGGCCCTCATTCCAAGTTGATCGCTCTCTAACTGCATTTAGCAGCCGTGCAAACGCTAAACCGCCGCCCTCTGGGAGTGTATCTTAGCTTAGCAGAAGTGCGAACGAAAGGATTGCAGCGCTGCTACAAAAAAAGATTGTGCCAATTCTGGGCAGCTCCAGACCTACTCAGCGCTTGCGATCACTTCAGACTATTTAGTTCCTGTTTTTACGTCACGAACACGCCCTGCGTTCGGCCAGCCATGCCTGCGTTTCCCCAGGCACGCCTGTGTTTTTCCACACACTCCCAGAAAATGATCAGTTACCTCCCTGAAATGCCAAATTCCTGTCAATCACTCTGCGGCTGCCTGTGCGACTGAAAAGCTTCGCTAGACCTTGTGTGAAACTACATCGTTCATTGTAATAGTACGAAGCACGTGCAAATTGCGCCGCATACACATGCGCAGAAGTGACGCTTTTTTGCCGAAACGTTGAGCTGCGAGTGAAAACAGCTAGCGAACAACTTGGAATGACCACCCTAGTATTGAAAGGGAAGAAAAACATACTGTATATGAACAAAAGGGAAGGAAGATCCGTGGGAGACAGGGCTGCCAACAGGGGGGAACTGCTGGGACTCCAGTGCCGGGCCCTGACCATGAGGGGGCACGAATGGCAGCGGTGTGGATTTGAGCAATCCGCTGGATGCCATAGAGGGTCAGTGCCGGTGGCATTCTGAATTTGCAGTGTAAGAAATGGCTGCTGGTCCATGAGCTCCGATTCGCTTGTGTCCTGCTCCAAATTTTAAATACTGACAATGCTGATCTTCTAGGTCTGCCTGCGCCAGACTCCTTCCCTGTGCTGCAACGGTGGTCCCGGCCCACTGCAGTCATACCTAGAAGCGCCGCCTGGTTTCCTTGTTCCAGGACTAGCAACAGACACCCAGAAAAGTAAGTTGGGGGGGGGGGGGGGGGCGGCTGCAAGGGGAGCAGAATGTGAGGAGGGTGGGGGATCCTGCCAGGGGCAGATTAGGAACAATAAGCGGCCCTGGAAAAATTTGTACTAGTGGCCCCACTTGGGCAGCACCAGAGGTGTAAGGTCTAGCCATGGGCCATGGCAGCAGCACCCTCCCCCCAAGACTTTCCAGATAGTGGGGATGTCCAGCATCAAGGGGGAAGTTAAAAAGAAATAAAATTAAATATTATGAGCACATTATATGATACACCTTCAGAATTTAGGAAACTGTATCATTCTTTAGAAAGATATATTTTCTTGATTATTACACCAACCGTATCCCAATCACTATTCACTCAATCTTATATGTCAGCCAAGCAGGCAGACAGAGCATACACTAGATCATCTGCAATCACAGGCTAAGTGGCAAAGTCATTTTCATATATGCAATCTATTTAGTATCTTATTCATTATGTCTATAAAAAGGACCACATGTCCTCAAACAAAACAGGCCCCACGGGTGCGTCGGCCCACCGGGAATCTTCCCTGTAATCCCTATGGCCAATCCGCCTCTGGGCCCTGCATATAGTGGCAGTCTGGGCCCCACAATTTCTGATGGCAGCCTTGACAGGAGATACAGCCTTACTGTATTGTATTACCTCAATTATTATAGATTTAAGAGTTGGCCTATTTTGGTTTTTATCCCTTTTCTGCTGAGGGTCTTCTAAATCCTGTGCTGAGGCCAATTTTGGACTTTTGTAAAACTCCAAGACTAATTATTCCAGATAATTGCTAATCCAACATTTCGCTGTTAACCCTCTTCATCATCATCAGCATTCTGTGCACTTGGGTGATACATAACTATATAAGTTATATATTTGTCTCACCTTTCCCTGATGAAACTTTGAGGTATTAAAGTGAAATGTTAGATTAGCTTGATCACACAGTTCTCTTGAATTATTAGCCCTGAAGTGCCGCTAGATCTGAAGCACAGTGTTGCATATTTCTTGGAGGACAAGTGTGTTACAGTAGGGGTGAGTGCCGGATTTTTGTGCAACATACATTTCAGATTTATGTAGTATTATTGTGTAACACAGAATCAGTTATGGTTTGCAACTCTGGTCATCAATGACCTTTTAACACTGCAGGTTTTCATGATCAGCTGATGAATTACTTTAGGTGAGGAGAATTGGTATGTTAATTAGTCCAGATGCTTATTATCTTATTATGTTCCAAAGCACACATGCCATGACAACAGCCACCAACACCAAAAAAAGAATTACCGCAAAGAAAATGCCATAAAATGGACAGTACAGCAAGTCGCAGTAGTGCAACTTCATAAACACTCTCAAAAACAGAATCACAATTCTGGATACATACTGCTATACCACTAATGCCATCAACACACAAATCACCAGGGATACCACCAGTGCCTCTAAGTGAACAAAGCAAATACAACATCACCACACCCATCCAAAAATGTACCAAGCAGCACAACATGCTGGAACACATCAGGAAAACATGGACTGAAAAGCACCAATGCCTGGGATCACCGTCACGCATCTGCAAGGAGCGGCGTCCCACCCTTCCCACAAACTACGATACAACTTGCAGGCCCCTAAACCCCCACAGGTCCACTACACCCTACATAGGTTCCACATGGACACCATCACCAGCCTCAAGGCAAACTCAACGTGCATGCACCAACACCCAACTGAAACACCCGCATTCCTGGTTGCAACGATGGTAATGGCAGGTGGACTTTCTCACCACCCCATCAAAAATGTAAAGTGCCATCTCTACACCTCTCACAGGCATCCAGACATCCAACGAGCCGGTGATCACCAATGATCCCACACTAAGGGAAATAAACAAAAACATAGATGCCTGGAGCAATGCAAATGCACAGCAACACCGGAAGACACCTCACTGACCCTGTACGTCCAGACCAAGCACCGCTGAGTCCCCGCATGAAGGATTTTTTTATTTTTATCATTGGCCACGTTACATGTTTCGGCTTTCCTTGCCACTCATCCCAAGGCCACGTAGCCAGCCACACAATTACATTTTTTGTTTATTTCTTTGAGCCCAGGCGAGATAATACTGTATATAGACTATCCTGATCCCTGGTATATGCCACATAGACTAGTGATCATAAGTAATTTGTGTTGGTCATTCACCACCAACCAGTGGCACCTCTGCAATTGCCTCGTGGCACCCTGCGCCCAGTCTGGAAACAGCTACTTTTATTTTTATGTATTGATCTGTGCATTATGCTTAAGTCTAAACAACAAGTAACTTAGGGCCTAATTCAGACCTGATCGTAGCAGCAAATTTGTTAGCAGATGGACAAAACCATGTGCACTGCAGGTGGGGCAGATATAACATGTGCAGAGAGAGTTAGATTTGGGTGGGGTGTGTTCAAACTGAAATCTAAATTGCAGTGTACAAATAAAGCAGCCAGTATTTACCCTGCACAGAAACAATATAACCCACCCAAATCTAACTCTCTCTGCACATGTTACATTTGCCCCACCTGTAGTGTACATGGGGGGTAATTCCAAGTTGATCGCAGCAGGATTTTTGATAGCAATTGGGCAAAACCATGTGCACTGCAGGGGAGGCAGATATAACATGTGCAGAAAGAGTTAGATTTGGGTGGGTTATATTGTTTCTGTGCAGGGTAAATACTGTCTGCTTTATTTTTACACTGCAAATTAGATTGCAGATTGAACACACCCCACCCAAATCTAACTCTCTCTGCACATGTTATATCTGCCTCCCCTGCAGTGCACATGGTTTTGCCCAATTGCTAACAAAAATCCTGCTGCGATCAACTTGGAATTACCCCCATGGTTTTGTCCATCTGCTAACAAATTTGCTGCTGCGATGAGGTCTGAATTACCCACCTAGTGTTTTACTTCCACAACTATAACTGTAAAATGTAGCAATTACGCTTCATTCGCCCGATCACTCTATGTACTAAGAACACACGACAAGCAACACTGACTTACCCATGATAATGGACTTTTACAGACAAGACCCCCGATGCTATGGCGCTCATAAAACACATAAAGTAAGGCAGAACCTTCATCCTGGTAGCGCTGGCAGTGGCTCCTGTGACTCTCACACACTGACCACAACATTTAACTTGCCTTAAAGCAGACAGCGCTGTTCAGATAACACTATCTATGCCCAGCCCATTGGAATTACATGCATATAATGCATTCTGTAAATAACAATAGCGTCTAGCATCTTATTACCTAACAATCGTTATAGATCAACTTATGTTAACATTGCAAACCAGGTACAGTAGTTCTTGTGTAAATCCTGTCAGTTATATCTATGAGATAATAACTGCAAATAAGCTACAAATAACAAAACACAAAAGTCACATTCCTCTGAGTTTCATGTCAGTGAATATTCCGGGGATAAATAAAATAATGTGGTTTATTTTGCAGACTTCATTTGCTGCGGCCTCATTAACTACAGTTCTGCATTGCTGCTCAGTGACTGCGGCTTTCATAGAGATGCTTGTGGCTGCTGAAAGAGACTGACCCCGCCAGTGCGAAACAAGCAAATAATTCACTGAGCTAAGGGCCTTATTTACAGCTGAACACAGCCGCATGCACAGTGGCTATAGGGAGTCATTCCGACCCGATCGCTTGCTGTAGTTTATCGCAGCGCAGTGATCGGGTCGGAATTGCGCATGGGCCGGCACCGCAGTGCACCGGCGCATGGCAGCCGTCGGTGCCTAGCAATCGCTTCTGAGGCAGAGGGGGATGGACGGCGGTGTTAAGCTGCCATTTAGGGGGCGCGGTCTGGCCAACGCAGGCGTGGCCGGGCCTTTGGGGGGGCGGGCCGCGGCAGCAACGAACAACTCCCGGAAGGAGCTGCGCTGGCTGTGAGTTACTCCAGAAATACAAAAGCATCGCCGCAGTGCGATGCTTTTGGATTTGTGCGGGGGGGGGGGGGGGGGGCGAGCGCACTGACATATGGGGCAGACTAGCCCTGTGCTGGGTATCCCCCCACATGTCAGGGAAGATGATCGTAGCTGTGCTAAATTAAGCACAGGTACGATCAACTCGGAATGACCCCCATAGTGCGTGTGTGTGCAACCATTTCTATTTGATGCGATCGCAATTGAATTGCGATCACATCGTGGGGCAGAGCCACACACGCTGGGTGGTCTTGCCTTGTTGCTGGGCAGCCACCAGCGCGTGATTTTAGTGGTCACAGATTTTGCTGCAACAAACAGAAGCGCAACTGTGTCCTCCTCCACAATTTAACCCACGGATGACGGGTAGGCGCAGTTTACCAAATTAAATGTTTGATGAATATTTCAATAGGAAATTTTTGGCTGTGAAAAAAATGCTGATTCAAAAAGTTTGGGAACTACGGCCTTAGGGCAGAGGTCCCCAATCTCTGCCCTATTATGTTCATAGAGTTCTGAGTAATTTTGTAACTGGCCCAGATTTATCAAGCCTTGGAGAGTGGTAAAATGCTCGGTAATAAAGTACAACCAATCAGCTCCCAACTGGCATGTTACAGGCTGGGTTTGAAAACTGACAGTTAGGAGCTGATTGGTTGATACTTTATTACCGTGTCATTTATAACTCTCCAAGGCTTGATAAATCTGGCCCTATAGTATAAAAAAATAAAACAAACCATTTCTTACCTTTGTGTTCTAGGCTGTTTCTTTATTAAAGTTCATTCCGAGTTGATCGCTCGCTGGCGATTTTTGCAGCACAGCGATCAGGTGTAAAAATGGCATTTCTGCGCATGCGTATGCCCCGCAATGCGCACGCACAACGTACGGGTACAAAGCTCTTTTTGGTTGTGCTCAGCTTCTAGCGAAGTTTTCCTTCACACTGATGGCCGCAAGAAGATTGACAGGAAGGGGGCGTTTCTGGGTGTCAACTGACCATTTTCAGGGAGTGTTTGCAAAAACGCAGGTGTGTCTGAAAAAACGCAGGCGTGGCTGGGCGTTCACTGGGCAGGTGTGTGACGTCAAATCCGGACAGGAATAGGTTGAAGTGATCGCAAACGCTGGGTAGGTTCAGAGCTACTCTGAAACGGCACAAACTGATTTTGCAGAGCTCGGCTGCACAAGCGTTCGCACTTCTGCTAAGCTAAAATATACTCCCCAGTGGGCGACGGCATAGCGTTTGCATGGCTGCTACAACTAGCTAGCGAGCGATCAACTCGGAATGACCCCCTTTATCATAATGTTTTGCAACTTTAATAAGACAGGCTATAGATCCTATGCCCGTGTTACAGGTTGGTACACCTATACTCATGCAGTGATTTATACTGTATAGAGCAGTGGTTTTCAACCTTTTTTTACTCGCGGCACACCGAACAATATTTTAATATTGCAAAGGCACACTATCCGTTCCCACACAGGAAAAAAAACAAAAAACACACATTGGCCCTCACAGTAATAAAAAATCCACACATACATTGGCCTACACAGAAAAAACAATCACATTGCTCCCCACATAAATCATGTTGCGCACACATAAATCAATCACATTTCTCCCCACATAAATCCTATTGCTCCCCACATGAAGTATTCACATTGTTCCCCCCATAAATCCTATTGTTCCCCACAGGAGAAATAAAATAACAAATATTAGCCCCTACCGGTCAGCTGTCTTCGTTCCTGTTCCTCAGTGGCGGGGGTTGTTCATAGTGGATTGCTGCGAATACTGAGCAGCGGGCGGGCAGGTGTAGATGTGAGTGAGCAAGGAAAGCTATGGATGCAGGCGGGAACTGGAAGATGTGTATGCAGGCGGGTGGGCTAGCTGGGTGGTGAGTTGCAGCGGCCATGACCTATGATATTACACCGCCACGTCATCAAGGCACAGGTCACAGCCGGAGCATGAATGATCCTCTAAGAAGAGCCCAGGCCAACAGTTCACTCTGAAGGTGCAGGAAGCTGCTCTGGCTCCACGGCACACCTTGCAACTGGTCGCGGCACACTAGTGTGCCACGGCACACAGGTTGAAAAAGCCTGGTATAGAGGATTGAATCATTAATTATTGGGGGATATCCCCCTCCTATATAAATCAGTGAGATGAGTGAGAAATAACTGCTTCCTATATAATCAGACTGTCTCTTGCACTGTGATTTCCAGGTCAGGCGGTTTTCCTGTACTATTCAGTATTTGGATAGAATGATTTGATGTTACACATGTTGCAGTGTGATGTTACACAATGTATCCATCTCCAGTTACTGCATGTCCGTGGAATGTCACAGGAGATATTTAGGTAACAATGTTGTCTATTGCACAAAGTCCTTTAATATACTATTACAGACTCCGTCTAGTCACATCTGTCTGCTGCTGGAAATCAGCTGTTATACACAGTGCGGCTGCATAGCGTCTGTATACATGTATATCTATATCTACTGTATATCTGTAGTGCCCACGTTCACATGATTGTCTCAGAAGGGATTATAGATCCACCCATTCACTATCTCTGTGTTCTGTATTGTCTGCCGTCCTTTATTAACCCGCTAATTCTGAGGACTGTGTATTGTCTCTCATCATAGCATTCAGCCGCTGTATTACGGCAGACTAAAGGTGCATACACACTGGGTGTTTTTGCCCAGTGTGTATGCAGAGAGATGATGTGAAAATCGCTGGCCGGAAAATCGCATAGTGCATACACAATGAGCTACTTTCCCTGTGCCAACGATATTCACGGAGGGGGGGAAGCACTTTCCACAGTAGGAGACAAACAGCCTGACGGACGGCGGTGGCCAGCGATGACGCGGGAGCGCGCATTAGCGTTCACCGCTCACATACCCTCCAACTGTACCTTTTTATGGTCTGTACCGATTTTTGGCTCTCCAAACTTCCATTGAAAGTATAGGAAAAGGGGTGTGCCTTTACCCGTGACCAGGCCCCCTTTTCTAATTTGTACCGATTTTTATGTGTAAAATGTTGGAGGGTATACGCTCATCGCCCGGCCATACACACTGGCCAAGTTTCAGCTCAAAGTAGCTCAAAATGCCAAAAGTGAGCTACTTTGAGCTGAAAGTTGCCCAGTGTGTATGGACCTATAGTCTCTCAGACTGTATACCGCATGTCACGCTGTCTTTATATACTGCTCAGTATTCTGCATTACGGAGCTAATTCAGGTTGGATCGCAGTGTGCGATTCAACCGCTAAAATTATAAAAAAGATGCATGCGCAGTACCCGTCTGGCAGAGGCAGCCGCGGGGTGGGGGCAGCAACGATACGTTTCCAAGGCGGAGACGGAGCATTGCGGGGAATGGAAGCCGGCAAACGGGTGGAGGAGGGGTGCGACACGAACTGGGGTGTGATCGCGGCATCTGCTTGACATCACACGCAGCTGCCGCGATTGGGAACATGGCGACGGGCCTCCCGCAGGTGCAGCTAAGCTACGCCGGCAGGAGGAATCCTTCATTTCTGCTAACAAGCGATGCAAACGCAATTTAAGCTTGGGCCCCCAGCATGCGAACAGCAGAATTTGCAATCCTTACTGAATTAGGCCCTACGTTGCCTCCTGTCAGTTCTTCCAACAGAATGATTTCCTATGACAGACATTACAGTATGATGTGATACATCAGGGGCAAACGCAGGATTTAGTGAGGGGGGTTTCCGTGGGTGGGTGTGTGTATGTATGCATATGTATGTGTGCATGTGTATATACATACACACACACATATATATATATATATATATATATATACACACACATTGCTCAAAAAAATAAAGGGAACACTTAAACAACACAATGTAACTCCAAGTCAATCACACTTCTGTGAAATCAAACTGTCCACTTAGGAAGCAACACTGATTGACAATCAATTTCACATGCTGTTGTGCAAATGGAATAGACAACAGGTGGAAATTATAGGCAATTAGCAAAACACCCCCAATAAAGGAGTTGTTCTGCAGGTGGTGACCACAGACCACTTCTCAGCTCCTATGCTTTCTGGCTGATGTTTTGGTCACTTTTGAAAGCTGGCGGTGCTTTCACCCTAGTGGTAGCATGAGACGGAGTCTACAACCCACACAAGTGTCTCACGTAGTGCAGCTCATCCAGGATGGCACATCAATGCGAGCTGTGGCAAGAAGGTTTGCTGTGTCTGTCAGCGTAGTGTCCAGAGCATGGAGGCGCTACCAGGAGACAGGCCAGTACATCAGGAGATGTGGAGGAGGCCGTAGGAGGGCAACAACCCAGCAGCAGGACTGCTACCTCTGCCTTTGTGCAAGGAGGAACAGGAGGAGCACTGCCAGAGCCCTGCAAAATGACCTCCAGCAAGCCACAAATGTGCATGTGTCAACTCAAACGATCAGAAACAGTTTCCATGAGGGTGGTATGAGGGCCCGACGTCCACAGGTGGGGGTTGTGCTTACAGCACAAGACCGTGCAGGACGTTTGGCATTTGCCAGAGAACACCAAGATTGGCAAATTCACCACTGGCGCCCTGTGCTCTTCACAGATGAAAGCAGGTTCTCACTGAGCACATGTGACAGACGTGACAGAGTCTGGAGACGCCAAGGAGAACGTTCTGCTGCCTGCAACATCCTCCAGCATGACCGGTTTGGCAGTGGGTCAGTAATGGTGTGTGGTGGCATTTCTTTGGGGGGCCGCACAGCCCTCCATGTGCTCGCCAGAGGTAGCCTGACTGCCATTAGGTACCAAGATGAGATCCTCAGACCCCTTGTGAGACTATATGCTGGTGCGGTTGGCCCTGGGTTCCTCCTAATGCAAGACAATGCTAGACCTCATGTGACTGGAGTGTGTCAGCAGTTCCTGCAAGATGAAGGCATTGATGCTATGGACTGGCCCGCCCGTTCCCCAGACCTGAATCCAATTGAGCACATCTGGGACATCATGTCTCGCTCCATCCACCAACGCCACGTTGCACCACAGACTGTCCAGGAGTTGGCGGATGCTTTAGTCCAGGTCTAGGAGGAGATCCCTCAGGAGACCATCTGCCACCTCATCAGGAGCATGCCCAGGCATTGTAGGGAGGTCATACAGGCACGAGGAGGCCACACACACTACTGAGCCTCATTTTGACTTGTTTTAAGGACATTACACCAAAGTTGAATCAGCCTGTAGTGTGTTTTTCCACTTTCATTTTGAGTGTGACTCCAAATCCAGACCTCCATGGGTTAATAAATTTGATTTCCATTGATCATTTTTGTGTGACTTTGTTGTCAGCACATTCAACTATGTAAAGAACAACGTATTTAATAAGACTATTTCATTCATTCAGATCTAGGATGTGTTATTTTAGTGTTCCCTTTATTTTTTTGTGCAGTGTATACACACACACACACACACACACACACACACACACACACACACACACACACAGGTATATATATGTATATACATTCATACATATATGCACAAACACACACATACACACATACTGTAATGACAAATACATAAATACAGTACTCACAGTTGTATGCATAGGGGCTGGGAGCAGAGGGGCATCAGTGTAAGGACGGAGGGAGCTGCTGTGGCTGAACATGCGAAGCCAGCAGTACCCCCCAAAACAATCTGTAAGAAGAGAGCTACTGTACATATAGTAGCTCAGCAGTACAGCAGCTTTGCGGTCGCGATCGTGCTTGCGATCGCAGTCGTGGCTTTTAGCTGAGACAGAGACAGCTGTGTCTCTGTCTCATAAATAGAAAATTTGGCTCATCAGGGGGGGTTTCTAGGTACTCGGAAACCCCCCCTGCGTGCGCTACTGCACATTGTGGCAATGTCACTTATGTCTGTCCATGAAACATTCACTGTGGACTGGAAAATATGGGGAAGGTGACAGTATTGTGTATTACACAGATAATACTCTATTACAGACTCCGCTTATTCACGTCTGTCTGTCTGCTGCAGGTAATCAGCTCTCCTAGATAATGAGGTTTAATTAGCTTATTTTAACATGCTTTTATATGTCTGCAGTATTGGTTTCACATGGTTGTCTCAAGATGAAGGAATTAGCATGACATATCTGTACATATGATAGTATTGTTATAACAAGGAATTCTCTACTAAATTACCATATATTCCATTGTTCTAAGAGTGTCTGCATCTGAGTCAGCGTTGTATGTGTCACTAGTTAGAGACCCACAAACGCCCTCTTCCTGTCAATCTCCTTGCGATCGGCTGTGCGAATGGATTCTTCGTAAAACCCATCACTGAGCGGCGATCCGCTTTGTACCCGTACAACGCGCCTGCGTATTGCGGTGCATACACATGCACAGTTGTGACCTGATCGCAGCACAGTGAAAAAAATAAGATTTTACTTACCGATAAATCTATTTCTCGTAGTCCGTAGTGGATGCTGGGACTCCGTAAGGACCATGGGGATATAGCGGCTCCGCAGGAGACAGGGCACAAAATAAAAGCTTAAGGATCAGGTGGTGTGCACTGGCTCCTCCCCCTATGACCCTCCTCCAAGCCTCAGTTAGGATACTGTGCCCGGACGAGCGTACACAATAAGGAAGGATATTGAATCCCGGGTAAGACTCATACCAGCCACACCAATCACACCGTACAACTTGTGATCTGAACCCAGTTAACAGTATGATAAACGCAAAGGAGCCTCTGAAAAGATGGCTCACAACAATAATAACCCGAATTTTTGTAACAATAACTATATACAAGTATTGCAGACAATCCGCACTAGGGATGGGCGCCCAGCATCCACTACGGACTACGAGAAATAGATTTATCGGTAAGTAAAATCTTATTTTCTCTGACGTCCTAGTGGATGCTGGGACTCCGTAAGGACCATCGGGATTATACCAAAGCTCCCAAACGGGCGGGAGAGTGCGGATGACTCTGCAGCACCGAATGAGAGAACTCCAGGTCCTCCTCAGCCAGGGTATCAAATTTGTAGAATTTAGCAAACGTGTTCTCCCCTGACCAAGTAGCTGCTCGGCAAAGTTGTAAAGCCGAGACCCCTCGGGCAGCCGCCCAAGATGAGCCCACTTTCCTTGTGGAATGGGCTTTTATTGATTTTGGCTGTGGCAATCCTGCCACGGAATGTGCAAGCTGAATTGTACTACAAATCCAACGAGCAATCGTCTGCTTAGAAGCAGGAGCACCCAGCTTGTTGGGTGCATACAGGATAAACAGCGAGTCAGATTTTCTGACTCCAGCCGTCCTGGAAACATATATTTTCAAGGCCCTGACAACGTCAAGCAACTTAGAGTCCTCTAAGTCCCTGGTAGCCGCAGGTACCACAATAGGTTGGTTCATGTGAAATGCAGAAACCACCTTAGGTAGAAATTGAGGACGAGTCCTCAATTCCGCCCTGTCAGAATGAAATATCAAGTAAGGGCTTTTATATGATAAAGCCGCCAATTCTGACACACGCCTGGCTGAAGCCAAGGCTAACAGCATCGACACCTTCCATGTGAGACATTTTAAGTCCACAGTGGAAAGTGGTTCAAACCAATGTGACTTTAGAAAACTCAACACCACATTGAGATCCCAAGGTGCCACTGGAGGCACAAAAGGAGGCAGTATGTGCAGCACCCCTTTTACAAATGTCTGAACTTCAGGTACTGAAGCCAGTTCTTTCTGGAAGAAAATCGACAGGGCCGAAATTTGAACCTTAATGGACCCTAATTTTAGGCCCATAGACAGTCCTGTTTGCAGGAAATGAAGGAAACGACCCAGTTGAAATTCCTCTGTAGGGGCCTTCTTGGCCTCACACCACGCAACATATTTACGCCAAATGCGGTGATAATGTTTTGCGGTTACGTCCTTCCTGGCTTTGACCAGAGTAGGGATGACTTCTTCTGGAATGCCTTTTTCCCTCAGGATCCGGCGTTCAACCGCCATGCCGTCAAACGCAGCCGCGGTAAGTCTTGGAACAGACAAGGCCCCTGCAGTAGCAGGTCCTTTCTTAGAGGTAGAGGCCACGGTTCGTCCGTGAGCATCTCTTGAAGTTCCTGGTACCAAGTCCGTCTTGGCCAATCCGGAACCACGAGTATAGTTCTTACTCCTCTCCTTCTTATGATTCTCAGTACTTTTGGTATGAGAGGCAGAGGAGGGAACACATACACTGACTGGTACACCCACGGCGTTACCAGAGCGTCCACTGCTATTGCCTGAGGGTCCCTTGACCTGGCGCAATATCTGTCCAGTTTTTTGTTTAGACGTGACGCCATCATGTCCACCTTTGGTTTTTCCCAACGGTTTACAATCAGGTGGAAGACTTCTGGGTGAAGTCCCCACTCTCCCGGGTGAAGGTCGTGTCTGCTGAGGAAGTCTGCTTCCCAGTTGTCCACTCCCGGAATGAATACTGCTGACAGTGCTATCACATGATTTTCCGCCAAGCGAAGAATCCTTGCAGCTTCTGCCATTGCCCTCCTGCTTCTCGTGCCGCCCTGTCTGTTTACGTGGGCGACTGACGTGATGTTGTCCGATTGGATCAACACCGCCTGACCCTGAAGCAGAGGTTTTGCTTGACTTAGGGCATTGTAAATGGCCCTTAGTTCCAGAATGTTTATATGAAGAGACGTTTCCAAGCTTGACCACAGGCCCTGGAAATTCCTTCCCTGTGTGACTGCTCCCCAGCCTCTCAGGCTGGCATCCGTGGTTACCAGGATCCAATCCTGAATGCCAAATCTGCGGCCCTCTAGTAGATGAGCACTCTGCAGCCACCACAGGAGAGACACCCTTGTCCTCGGCGACAGGGTTATCCGCTGATGCATCTGCAGATGCGATCCGGACCATTTGTCCAGTAGATCCCACTGAAAAGTTCTTGCATGGAATCTTCCGAATGGAATCGCTTCGTAAGAAGCCACCATTTTCCCCAGGACCCTCGTGCACTGATGCACTGAGACCTGTCCTGGTTTTAGGAGGTTCCTGACTAGCTCGGATAACTCCCTGGCCTTCTCCTCCGGGAGAAACACCTTCTTCTGGACTGTGTCCAGAATCATTCCTAGGAACAGTAGACGTGTCGTTGGAATCAGCTGCGATTTTGGAATATTTAGAATCCACCCGTGCTGACGTAACACTACCTGAGATAGTGCTACTCCGACTTCTAACTGTTCCCTGGATCTTGCCCTTATCAGGAGATCGTCCAAGTAAGGGATAATTGAAATGCCTTTTCTTCGTAGAAGAATCATCATTTCGGCCATTACCTTGGTAAAGACCCGAGGTGCCGTGGACAATCCAAACGGCAGCGTCTGAAACTGATAATGACAGTTTAGTACTACAAACCTGAGGTACCCTTGGTGAGAAGGGTATATCGGGACGTGGAGATAAGCATCTTTGATGTCCAGAGACACCATATAGTCCCCTTCTTCCAGGTTCGCTATCACTGCTCTGAGTGACTCCATCTTGAATTTGAACCTTTTTATGTAAGTGTTCAAGGATTTCAGATTTAAAATTGGTCTCACCGAGCCGTCCGGCTTCGGTACCACAAACAGCGTGGAATAATACCCCTTTCCTTGTTGCAGGAGGGGTACCTTGATTATCACCTGCTGGGAATACAGCTTGTGAATGGCTTCTAGAACTGCCTCCCTGTCGGAGGGAGACTTTGGTAAAGCAGACTTCAGGAAACGATGAGGGGGAAACGCCTCGAATTCCAGTTTGTACCCCTGCGATACTACCTGTAGAATCCAGGGATCCACTTGCGAGTGAGCCCACTGCGCGTTGAAATTTTTGAGACGGGCCCCCACCATATCTGAGTCTGCTTGTAAAGCCCCAGCGTCATGCTGAAGACTTGGCAGAAGCAGGGGAGGGCTTCTGCTCTTGGGAAGCGGCTGCATGGTGCAGTCTTTTTCCTCTTCCTCTGCCCCGGGGCAGAAAGGAGTGGCCTTTTGCTCGCTTGTACTTATGGGAACGAAAGGACTGAGATTGAAAAGACGGTGTCTTTTTCTGCTGATGTGGAGTGACCTGGGGTAAAAAGGTGGATTTTCCAGCCGTTGCCGTGGCCACCAGGTCCGATAGACCAGCCCCAAATAACTCCTCCCCTTTATACGGCAATACTTCCATGTGCCGTTTGGAATCCGCATCCCCTGACCACTGTCGCGTCCACAACGCTCTTCTGGCAGAGATGGACATAGCACTTACTCTTGATGCCAGGGTGCAAATATCCCTCTGTGCATCACGCATATATAATAATGCATCCTTTAAATGTTCTATAGTTAACAAAATATTGTCCCTATCCAGGGTATCAATATTCTCAGTCAGGGAATCCGACCATGCGACTCCAGCACTGCACATCCAGGCTGAGGCGATTGCTGGTCGCAGTATAACACCAGTATGTGTGTATATACTTTTTAGGATATTTTCCAGCCTTCTATCAGCTGGTTCTTTGAGGGTAGCCGTATCTTTGTGGTACTTGTAGTGTCAGAAAGGTTCAATGCCTCTTTCATTGCCGTGATCATGTAACGTGTGGCCCTACTGGACATTACGTTTGTCTCGTCACCGTCGACACTAGACTCAGTATCTGTGTCAGGGTCTGTGTCGACCCACTGAGGTAACGGGCGTTTTAGCGCCCCTGACGGTGTCTGAGACGCCTGGACAGGCACTAACTGATTTGCCGGCTGTCTCATGTCGTCAACAGTTTTTTGCAAATTGCTGACATTATCACTTAATTGTTTAAATACAATCATCCAGTCAGGTGTCGACTCCCTAGGGGGTGACATCACCAACGCAGGCAACTGCTCCGCCTCCACATAATTTTCCTCCTCATACATGTCGACACACGCGTACCGACACACAGCACACACACACCGGGAATGCTCTGATAGAGGACAGGACCCCACTTAGCCCTTTGGAGAGACAGAGGGAGAGTCTGCCAGCACACACCCAGCGCTATATATATATACAGGGATAACCTTATATAAGTGTTATTCCCTTATAGCTGCTGTTAATTATTGTTATTTGCTGCCAACAATGCCCCCCCTTCTCTTTTTTACCCTGATTCTGAAGCAGGACTGCAGGGGAGAGTCAGGGAGCCGTCCTTCCAGCGGAGCTGTGAGGGAAAATGGCGCTTGTGTGCTGAGGAGATAGGCTCCGCCCCTTCACGACGTCCTTATCTCCCGCTTTTTTGTGTAAAATGGCAGGGGATTAAAATACATCCATATAGCCCAGGAGCTATATGTGATGTATTCTGTTTTGCCACCTAAGGTATTCTGTTATATTGCGTCTCAGGGCGCTCCCCCCCCAGCGCCCTGCACCCTCAGTGACCGGAGTGTGAAGTGTGCTGAGAGCAATGGCGCACAGCTGCGGTGCTGTGCGCTACCTTAGTCTGAAGACAGGATGTCTTCTGCCGCCGATTTCACCGGACCTCTTCGTCTCTTCTGGCTCTGTAAGGGGGACGGCGGCGCGGCTCCGGTGACCCATCCAGGCTGAACCTGTGATCGTCCCTCTGGAGCTAGTGTCCAGTAGCCTAAGAAACCCGATCCACTCTGCACTCAGGTGAGTCCGTTTCTTCTCCCCTTAGTCCCACGATGCAGTGAGCCTGTTGCCAGCAGGACTCACTGAAAATAAAAAAACCTAACTAAACTTTTATTCTAAGCAGCTCAGGAGAGCCACCTAGATTGCACCCTTCTCGGCCGGGCACAAAAATCTAACTGAGGCTTGGAGGAGGGTCATAGGGGGAGGAGCCAGTGCACACCACCTGATCCTTAAGCTTTTATTTTGTGCCCTGTCTCCTGCGGAGCCGCTATATCCCCATGGTCCTTACGGAGTCCCAGCATCCACTAGGACGTCAGAGAAACTTAGCGTGCGATCAGGTCTGAAATTAGGCCCTCTGTGTAATAAACAATACGTCTCCTTCCTCGTATTACCCAATTTACTGTGAGTGTTTCATGGATAGACATAAGTGGGCGTTGCCACAATGTATCACATCATACCGCAATGTCTATGGGGGTAATTCAGATCTGACCACTGCTGTGCGTTCTCACACAGCGTGCGATCAGATCAGAACTGCGCATGCGTGTGAGCCGCAATGCGTCGGCGAGTCGCACAACTGCACCGGACATCGGTTCCTAGCGACAGGATGTGCAAAAAATCCGAACGCATGGGCGTTGGCAAGAAAATGGACAGGTTTGTGGGTGGCAACTGACCGTTTTCCAGGAGTGTCCAGAAAAACGCAGGCGGGCTCAGGCGTTTTCAGGGAGGGTGTCTGATGTCTGCTCCGGCCCTTGATCAGCAGGAAACAATCGCAGCGGCTGAGTAAGTCCTGGGCTGCGCAGAGACCACACAAACTGATGTTTGTGCCGCTCTGCTACAAAAGTGACCACACACTTGCACAGCGTTTTCCCCTCCCCCTGTAGGCGGCGACTATCTGATCGCAAAAAACGCAGCCCAGCGATCAGGTCTGAATTACCCCCCTATAATAGGAAATCATTCTGTACTCACAGGAGGAAATGTAATGCAGAATACTGAGAAGTATATAGACAGCCTGACATGCGGTCAGGCTCCGACTGGCTCACAGGGGTACAGGGGAAACCACCGGAGGGCCCCACTGCCTGGAGCCCCACCTTCTGCTCTAAGGATAAGGTTCCAGACTGTGCACTTGGATTATACATTATACATATGTTACCTTATACTGGACTATAGTGTATTATCTACAGTCATTGCTGTTATTAATCTGTTATTACTCTGGTACATTATCATGCATGCAGCAGCTGAATTTACTGTATATATTTATGAAGGGGCCCAGACGTTGCACTCTCTAATGGTTAGTCAAACCAATGATGCCACACCCCCTCTGCAGACTGGCCACACCCCTAACATGGTCCCCTACCACTGCATTTCCCCGGTGGGCCCTACATTCCCCAGTCCAACACTGCATGCGGTATACAGTCTGAGAGACCGTGATGAGTACATAGGAGCAAAACCATTAGAAATTGATTGTTCCATGGCCCTCATTCCGAGTTGATCGCTCGCAAGGCGAATTTAGCAGAGTTGCTCACGCTAAGCCTACGCCTACTGGGAGTGTATCTGAGCTTCTTAAAATTGCGAACGATGTATTCGCAATATTGCGATTACAAACTACTTAGCAGTTTCAGAGTAGCTTCAGACTTACTCGGCATCTGCGATCAGTTCAGTGCTTGTCGTTCCTGGTTTGACGTCATAAACACACCCAGCGTTCGCCCAGACACTCCCCCGTTTCTCTGGCCACTCCTGCGTTTTTGCCGGAAACGGTAGCGTTTTTATCCACACGCCCCTAAAATGCCGTGTTTCCGCCCAGTAACACCCATTTCCTGTCAATCACACTACGTTCGCCGGAGCGAAGAAAAAGCCGTGAGTAAAAATACTATCTTCATTGTAAAATTACTTGGCGCAGTCGCAGTGCGAATATTGCGCATGCGTACTAAGAGGAATTTCACTGCGATGCCATGAAAATTACCGAGCGAACGACTCGGAATGAGGGCCCATGTTACACAGAAGGGTGATTATCCCTCAGTAATTAGGGTTCAGTTCTCTGCATAGATAAAATCACTGTGTGAACCAGTGCCGTAACTAGGCATTTTAGCGCTGTGTGCAAGAAACGGCATTGCCCCCCCCCCAAATCAAAGACAGGGGCAGTGCGCGCCGTAGGTGCGCGGAAAATATATAGGGGCGTGGCTTCACGGGGAAAGGGGGTGGCCACAAAATAATACCAATCCATACTACGGTGCACAGTAGTCTCCATTATTCAAATTACGCTGCACAGTAGCGCCACTACACCAGGTAGAGCCCCTTTTACACATTACAGCAGACAGCGTCCCCCGTTTTACACATTACGGCAGCCAGTCCCCCTTTTTACACATTGCGGCAGACAGGATAGAGAGAGAGAGAGAGAGAGAGACAGAGACAGAGACAGAGAGAGAGAGAGACAGAGAGATATACTTACCATCTCCCCGCTGGCAGTCAGGCTCCTCGTGCAGCTCCGGAGGCAGGGGAGAAGGAGGAGGAGGGAGGGGGACTGGAGCCGCAGCAGCGCTATGTCATTGGCAGTAACTCCGCTGCAGCTGTCCCCTCTCCTTCCGTATTGGCTGCCCTGTGCTGCTGTGAATGCTGGTATGAAGGAACCGCATCCCAGCATTCACAGCAGCGCCGGGCAGCCAATACGGAAGGAGAGGGGGATGCTGCAGTGGCTCTACTACCAATGACATGGCGCTGCTGCGGCTCCAGTCCCCCTCCCTCCTCCTCCTTCTCTGCTGCCTCCGGCGCTGCTCTCTCCTCCACAGCGCGACGCACACAGCAGAGACGGCATGTAATCAGTCAATTTGACTCATTACATGCTGCTGGCCATTGCGCCCTCAGGGCAACTGCGCTGTGTGTTAGACACAACTGGCATACAGGTAGTTACGTCCCTGGTGAACAGGGCCGGATTACGACCATGGGGGGCCCGGGACACGTAACACAGTGTGGCCCCTATAAGAGAGAGAGAGGTACCAGCCGCTACAGACTCTGCCGCGATCAACCCTCCTGCACGTCTGTCCCCGGCAGCTAGGCAACGACTCGGCAATCAGCAATCGATAAACCAGCCTGCGCGCACCCTGAAGACCCACCACATGAAAAACAGCTGAGCGCAGCTGACCAGGACACCTCCGCTGCAATGACGGCCACAGCTCAGAAACACAGATCGGATCAGAACACAGATCCGATCTGTGGGATAGCGGCGGGGGGGCCCTTTTGGAAAGGGGGGCCCGGGGTACGTATCCCCGGGGCACCCCCCTTAATCCGGCTCTGCTGGTGAACACAGGTGTACCTGACCATTATATGTGCATAGTACACCTTTAGTCTGCCTTAATACAGCGGCTGAATGCTATGATGAGAGACAATACACAGTCCTCAGAATTAGCGGGTTAATAAAGGACGGCAGACAATACAGAACACAGAGATAGTGAATGGGTGGATCTATAATCCCTTCTGAGACTATCATGTGAACGTGGGCACTACAGATATACAGTAGATATAGATATACATGTATACAGACGCTATGCAGCCGCACTGTGTATAACAGCTGATTTCCAGCAGCAGACAGACGTGACTACACGGAGTCTGTAATAGTATATTAAAGGCCTTTGTGCAATAGACAACATTGTTACCTGGATATCTCCTGTGACATTCCACGGACATGCAGTAACTGGAGATGGATACATTGTGTAACATCACACTGCAACATGTGTAACATCAAATCATTCTATCAAAGTACTGAATAGTACAGGAAAACCGCCTGACCTGGAGATCACAGTCCAAGGGGTATATTTACTAATATTTGTGTTGTTTTTTTTTTCAAAAATGTTTTTATTGCAAGTTTGACAAGACATGTTAACAAGTGTAAACATAGTTATCTGTTGCAAACATTTTCTAACTCCTAATATAACAACATAGATATGTTTGATGAATTTTACGTTGTAAAAGTGTGTTACTGACTTTGGCATGTAATAAATTT
This sequence comes from Pseudophryne corroboree, assembly GCF_028390025.1. Taxonomy (NCBI): domain Eukaryota; kingdom Metazoa; phylum Chordata; class Amphibia; order Anura; family Myobatrachidae; genus Pseudophryne; species Pseudophryne corroboree. The sequence continues at coordinate 18,803,697 of NC_086450.1, forward strand.
ACCATTACATTCACTTTAGTATCTTTTGTCATGCCTTATCTTTATCCAAAAAAAAAATATATATAATAATAATAATAATAATAATAGTTTCACATCTGATTAAGAAAGTTAGAGAGAACAGAGAAAGAAGGAGAGGGGGGGGGGAGAAGCAAAGGAGGGGGAGTAGGGGGGGAGGGGGGGGGGTGTAAAGCCACGCACGTCCGAACCATCCATCACCTCTCAATTCAAGTTAATTGGTGGGTCCTGTATGAACACTCTAGTCTCGTACCAGACGTTCATACGAAAACAATTATGTATTTGCCTTCTGGTTTCAATGGGCAAAGTATCTATATAACTTTCCCATACTGAAAAGAAGTTCTCAATCTGGGAGTCTTTATGAAGTGTGGTTTCAGTCCATTCAAGTTTGAACAATTGAAATAATTTGTCTTTGAACATGGCCAGGGACGGGGGCGTGGGAGAAATCCATTGTTGCAGTATGCATTTTCTGGCTACCGAAGAGACAAACAGCAACAATTTTTTGCAACCGATTGAAATTTTCGGAGAGTTTGGTAAGAGTCCGAGGACCGCCCATTCCGGGGTCAGTATTAGGAAATTCACCAGGTGATTAATTGTAAACCGTCTTACCGCCAACCAGAAACGCTGAATCATGGGACATTCCCACAAGCAATGGTATAAGGTTGCTGCAGGACTAGTGCATTTGTGACAAACGGATGAGGTACTCATACCAATTAAGTTACACCGGTGGGGAGATAGGTATCCTCTATAGAATATCTTAAAAAACATGTATTTGTAGGATGTAGCTGAAATAGTTTTTACAGAATATAATAGACTTTTCAAAATATCCTCTTCCCTCAAATTGGGAAATTGTGTTTGCCATTTTGTGATGCCTGTTTGATACTGGCTAGTGTGATGAGGCAGCCTCAATATTTTGTAGAAGTAAGATATGGCCTTTGCAGAGTAGTTCACAGCTAGAAAAGCGCCATCCAGCGGATTGCGCCAGTCATCCTCGTTTAAAAACTTTAGTACTTTACTAGTGTAATGTTGCGCCTGAAGGAAGGCCAAATCACACACTGGCAAAAAATCGTATCTAGAATCTGCTTGTGTATAGGTAAGAGGTTTTTTTGTGTCCAAATTTGCAAGGTGTCTAACTGTGCGCAATCCTCGCTCATGCCACGATCGGAATGGTTGTGTCGCCAAGCCATGTTGGAAGTTGATGTTGCCCAGAAAAGGGAGATGTAGAGAATAGAGAGTGTGAAGTTTAGCTTTATTACGTATTGTGTGCCATGTTGACCATGTTGACATGAGCAGGGGATTGTCCAGTACGTGTGAGGGGATCTCATGTTTGGGTAAATGTAAGAAACAGGTCAAGTCTAGATTAGAAAGAAATTGCTTTTCTAGTGTATAATTTGCATACTGATCTGTTCCATGGAGCCAATCCTTAATATATCTGCAGATGGCTGCTTGGTTATACAATTTAACATTAGGGAAATTTATTCCACCTTCCTCTCTAGTTTTTTGTAATATCTTTAGACTAATTCTTGGTCTCTTCTTGGCCCAGATAAATTTTCGGAATAATTCTACTATTTTTTTTTCATCAGACAGAGTAAGTGTGAGTGGAAGAACTTGTAATGGATACAACAACTTTGGAAAGGTGATAAGTTTGATTAAATTGGCTCTTCCCAGATATGACAACTGTAGGTGTTGCCAACCCTCAAGTTCATTTTCAATTTTTTCAATAAGTGGGGCCATATTGGCGTAATACAGATTATGGATATTTTTGGTTAGATATATCCCCAAATATTGTATATGAGAAGAGGTCCACTGCAATCCTCCAAAGGGATTACGTGGAGTGTAGGGACGATTGCCTAGAGCCATTGCCTTTGATTTGGATAGGTTAATCCGAAACCCCGAGAGCGAGCCAAAATGATTGAAGGTATGGAACAAGGGATCCAAACTCTCTTCGGGGTTAGAGACAAACAGCATTAAGTCATCAGCAAAGGCTTGCAGTTTTAATTCCTGGTTTCCAACGTTTGCCCCTTGAAGGGTCGGCCATTGTTGTAAATGGCGCAACAGAGGGTCCAATGCCAGGTTGAACAGTAGGGGTGATAATGGACATCCCTGGCGTGTCCCTCGATGCATCTGAAATGGCTTGCCGAGAAGGCCATTGATCAACAATCTGGTGTTGGGTTTTAAGTAGAAATATTTAATCATCTCCACAAAGAGAGTTCCAAATCCCCTACAGTCCAACACCTTGAACAGATATTCCCATAAGACTTTGTCAAAGGCCTTTTTGGCATCCAAACTCAATACTACAGTTGATGAGGCCTTATTTACTGGCGAGGAAGCTAGTACCGCTATAGCAGAGCGAATCCCTAGGACAGAATGTCGACCCGTTGTGAAGCCCAATTGGTGTGGAGTGAGAAGAGATGGCATTAAGTTTTGTAGTCTAGTAGATAATATTCTAGCCAGAATTTTGTAATCTTGATTTAATAATGCAATCGGCCTGTAAGATTCCATAAGAGAGGCATCTTTGCCTGGTTTAGGTAATAATAATGATATGGCTTCGTTAAATGATGTGTAAGGAACCTTATTATTAAAAATCTGCTGAAATAGAGCGGTAAGCGTTGGGACTATTTCAGGCTTTATAATTTTGTAGTAATTGGCGTTTAAACCATCTGGACCTGGTGCTTTGTTTGATTTCAGAGAATCAATGGCTACAAGGATTTCTTGTTCTGTAATTGGACTATTAAGGCCCTCCCTCTGATCTGTTGTTAGTTTAGGCAATCCCACATTCTCTAGGAAGGCATCTATGGTCTGTTGATTGGGTTCACTATATTTATACATGTCAGTGTAGTAGGACTCTAGTAAGTTTAGTATGTCTGGGTGGGAGGTGACAGTTACTCCGGAACCCTGATCTAGCAATCTCGTGATATAGCATTTTTTTCTTTTGCTGTTTTGCCATAAAGGCCAGAAGTCGGCCAGACTTGCCCCCCACCTATGATATTGATTTTTCATATATTCAGTTTTAAGTTTTGCTTCTTGTAAGAGAAAGGCTTCCAATATCCCCTTTTCCTGTAGATATACGGACCTATTTTCCTCTGTAGCAGAAAGTATATATTGTTGGTGCGAGTGTCGCAGCCTATTAGTTAAAGAATATAATTGGTCCTTCCTATCCTTGTTGCGTTTAGCTACATATGATATTATATGCCCTCGCATTACTGCTTTGGAGGCTTCCCAAAATAGAACTATATCGTCCCCGTGTTGTATGTTGTCATCTACATAAGCTTGCCAATTAGTTTTGAGGTATTTTTGGAAATCTTCATTTTGTGATAGGTATATCGGGAAGCGCCACAGTTTAGAGGTGTGTAGGGGATTTCTCCTTTCTACAGTATATCACACAATATTGGAGCATGGTCTGAGATTATGATGTTGTCTATAAATGTGCGGTTAACTCGTGTGAACAATGATTCTTCTAGGAGAATATAGTCCAGTCTTGTAAAGGTGTCATGTACTCGTGAGTGGTATGTGTATTCTCTACTAAAACCATTTTGGAGCCTCCAGACATCCAACAAAGAATGCTGAGAGCACAAAAGGGAAATGCCTTCTTTATTATGAGGAGACGGATTCACCTGAGATTTCGAATGATCTAGGGTGGTATCATGTAATGAGTTCATGTCACCTCCAATGATTAAGTTAGGTGTGGCATGTTGCATTAGCAAATTAGATATTGTCTGAAAGAATGAAAAATTAGGTGAATTTGGTGCATATATGTTGAGAAGTGTAAACTGCTCACCATGTAGTGTTATAGTTAACATAAGGAATCTACCTTCTGGATCAGCAATAGTTTTGGTCACTTCAATATTGAGGTTCCTGGCAAATAAGATCGCTACCCCTCTTTTTTTCTTGCAATAAGAAGCCGAAATGCAATCCCCTAGCCAGGAGCTTTTTAAAGCGGAGTTTGATTTTTTCAGCCAGTGGGTTTCTTGTAAGAATATTATGTCTGGGTGAGCTCGTTTTAAGTGTGTCAGCACTTTACGCCTTTTAATAGCTGAATTCAGGCCTGCTACATTCCATGACAAAAATCTGAAAGAGTTAGAGGTGACCTGCGGAAACTGCGTTTTAGGGGACTGCGTTTGTGTCATCCTATGCCAACTCTAAGAAGATTCGCGTGTGTGTTGATTGAGAAATACGGCACATCTGCTCTGTCCCAGCTAGCAGAGCACATGTATGACGACTTACCAGATTGAGAGTGAGACTCGGACGCGCATGGCCTGGGAAAAAGGGGTAAAGCAAGGGGGAAAGAAAGAAGAAAAAAGAACAACCAAATTAACATCAACAATAACAATAATACATTTGGTTCACGTCTAACACCCAATGTCGATGGGTGAGACATCTGGGGTTATACCAGAATTACATCACTAGTGTGGTATCGCTAGCCTTGCTAACTTGTAATAGTCCCAGCCATCACCCATTCGGGGGCGGATTGGTAGCTGAGGTGAGTGTAGCGAGTTTAAGACAACTTCTGGCCTGAGTAGGGTCATCAAACATATGAGTTTTGCCATCAGTGGTTACTCTGAGTTTGGCAGGATATAGAAGGGCAAATTTGATGTTGTTTTCAAAGAGATGTTTACAAATAGGTGTAAATTCTCTTCGTTTCTGAGTAACCGCATTCGAAAAATCCTGAAATATCAGGATTTGGAAGTCACGGACTAGGAGAGTACGTCGTCTGCGGTAGGCCATTAGGACATTTTCTTTATCCCTATAGTTCAAAAATTTAGCTATGACCGGCCTTGGCCGTGCATCTCGGTTCTCTCTTTCGGGCCCTATGCGATGTGCTCTTTCAATCACAACTGTACCTGATGGGGTGATAACATTCAGTGTGGATATGATGTCAGTGCTAAGGAGATCCATTAGGTCTGTTCCCTTAATGGATTCGGGGATGCCTAGGAACCTCAGGTTACTCCGTTTGGTTCTATTTTCTAAATCTTCTAATTTAGATTCTAGTTTGATGTTAAGTTGGACTTGTGCCTCAGCAAATTGTTTGAGTTCAGAAATAGCGTCTTCATTGGTACTGGTACGTTGTTCTACCTCCACTAATCGTTTAGTGTTTGTTTCCAAGTGTGTTAGGATTGTGTTAATAGAGGCCTGAATGGCATCCAGTTTTTGCTCAATTTGTGTTGTTTGTGTTGGATTCAGCAAACTAGAGGGACCATCTGTGCCTCCCAAAGGGGGGCTTTCTGGAGGTGTGATGGATGGGGAAGAGTTAACCGAGCCACGTGTAGTGGAGCTCAAAGGTTGGGTATTCTTACCCTTGTTCCTATTTTTCATGTTTGACATTTGAGACCTGTCTAGAAATCTGTCCATGCTATGAACGGTTGTCTTTGACCAGAAGTTGAGTGGTCCCCCAAAAAGGAAATACCGAAAACAGAATATCACATAATATGATGGTTAGGCCAGCGAACCATGTAATCTTTGAATCACATTATTGTGCTGAGTGGCGTGTCAGACATTCAGCAAATTCTAATATGTTGAAGAACTCACGGAGTCCTGTGTTCCGTAACTGATGACAAAAAAATAAATAAAATAATAATAATAATTTCCCCTCCCCCCCGGTCTGTATGTGTATATATATATATATATAGACAATTAAATGCGAAATACAGCAGCTGTCAGGTGGCTTTACGTAGGGAGCAAGCAATTACCGACTTGTACCAAGAGATGGCAGCCTTAGCCCTTCAATGTTATAGTCGGCCAATGAGCTATCAGACTGAAGAAAAGATAAAAAAAAAAATTATATATATATTCCAACAGATCAAATATCTTAGATTATTCTAAGAATTGAGGTACAACAGAGTGAATCTGGAATATCAAGCTCGTTTATGTATTAGTTTTGCTATCCGCGTACCCAATCTCCTCTGAGCGCACAAAAGCAAAAGTCACAGCCAAGTTGTCCTGTAGTGAACCTCATCCATCACTAGATGGCATATGGGCATCTTGTTATTTTGGGGAATACACTGATGAGAGAAGAGGTGAATAGGGAAGAGAAACGGAAAAGAAACAGGTATAGGTACACGTGGTCAGATTCTACGCATTACTGCACTCCAACATTCACATGTGATTAAATTGGTCCTCAGAAAGTATATAACTATATGTGGAAGGGTTTGCCACAGTGGGTAGCAATTGTGGCTGTGTACACTGAATGAGAGTTGAGCTAGAGAAAAGAAATATAGGAAAAGAAAGGAGAGAGGGGTGAGGGGGGGCCTGGGTAGTCACCCGCAAACTAGCACCAAGAGAGTCCTCAGAGAGTTATTCCTGACAGCACAGATATCAGTTCTACCTGGAGGGATAGCCCAATGTCGATGTAGTGTCTGGGCCAGGTTCTCCCCCAGTTAGTGGCTGAGGTAGTCTCCTCACTCCTGTTCACCGATGAGATATGTCCACGGCCACACCACCGCTGTGACGAGATGGCTTTCCGCTTTGATGGCACCCCAAGCACCACGTTACGAGACAGATGACTCAGTGAGTAAGGGTGTCGCGGTTATGTGATGGGGACACGTTTTTATTTCCTTCCAGGTCTGGTCCTCCGTGGGGTCGGCCTCTGCCGGGTCTCCAATCCGGGTCTGGACGCAAAGCAGCCTCAATATCTGGACGGCAGGCACAGCGCCGATGTTCACTCGCGCAGCTCCAGTCCTCCTTCCACGTGTTCCGACAGCCGCGGCAAGCCCCAACCGACCAGGTGCACTCCGGATCACCCAGAATCACCGTCCAGGGTATCCCACGCCGCGATCCGGCCTGGTTAGCGTAACCACGATGACAGGGGTTGGGTATGGCCCCAGCGGCTAGCCCCGCAGTCAACAAGTGCCCGGTCCTTTCCCCAGAGGTCGTCTCCCCGGTCTCTGCAGCAAGCAGAATGAACACCCAGGACTCCGCGGTATAGTTTTTCCAGGGCTTAGTGGGTTTCAGGGAAGGGGAACAGGCTCAGTTCTAGCGTTCGCTCCAGTGGAGCGTTAGTGGTTATCTAGGCGAGGTTCGCGGGCAGGCATCGCCCGGGGTCCCCAACAGCGGGAGTCAGTCTGGGCAGTATATTCGGGACAGCAGCCGCTGAGTGCCACTCCGATGGCGGGTCCCGTCCTCAGTCAGATCCCGTCTCTCACCTCAGTGAACTCTCCCTTGGCTCATCCCCAGTGAGATAGCAGGGCCGGCAATGGTGCCGGGTCACGCCATTGGGAGACAGGCAGGCCTCAGAAGTGGCAGGCTGGATTCTGGCGGCTAACTGCCTCACTCGTCCCTATGGTTGGCTCGTTGTGTAGGGCAAAGTCTCCACTACACCCTCCAATAGTTTTTGTTAGATTTATACGAGATGTACTGCTGGATGGAGGTAGATTTAGTCATAGGGAGACAGAGACATCTGTAAAAAGCGGCCATCACGATGATCCGCCCACCGGAAGTCAATATTTGTGTTTTAGCCATTTTTAAGGGTGTTTGATCTCGAATGGTATCGGGTGCATTTTACTGCAACTTTTTGAATCCTGGGGGGTCATTCAGAGTTGTTCGCTCTGTAAATTTTTTCGCATCGCAGCGATTTTCCGCTTAGTGCGCATGCGCAATGTCCGCACTGCGACTGCGCCAAGTAAATTTGCTATGCAGTTAGGTATTTTACTCACGGTTTTTTCTTCGTTCTGGTGATCGTAATGTGATTGACAGGAAGTGGGTGTTTCTGGGCGGAAACAGGCCGTTTTATGGGTGTGTGCGAAAAAACGCTACCGTTTCTGGGAAAAACGCGGGAGTGGCTGAAGAAACGGAGGAGTGTCTGGGCGAACGCTGGGTGTGTTTGTGACGTCAAACCAGGAACGACAAGCACTGAACTGATCGCAGATGCCGAGTAAGTCTGGAGCTACTCAGAAACTGCTAAGAGGTATGTGGTCGCAATTTTGAGAATCTTTCGTTCGCAATTTTAAGAAGCTAAGATTCACTCCCAGTAGGCGGCGGCTTAGCGTGTGTAAAGCTGCGAAAAGCAGCTTGCGAGCGAACAACTCGGAATGAGGGCCCTAATACGGTCATTTACTAAGCTGCCGAGTTTTCCACATTAGTTTTTTCAGATGTCGATGTGATTCGTAATATCAGGCAGTGTTTTACAGTGATGAGTAAAACACTGCCTGACAAAACACAAGGAATCCCGGCCGGATCTGTGAGATCCGTGCAGGGCTTCATTGTGCACCTTAAAAAAAGTGTTTAAAGAGTTAAAAAGCAGAAAAAAAATTGCGTGGGGTCCCCCCTCCTAAGCACAACCAGCCTCGGGCTCTTTGAGCCGGTCCTGGTTGTAAAAATACAGGGGAAAAATTGACAGGGGATCCCCCATATTTAATCAACCAGCACCGGGCTCTGTGCCTGGTCCTGATGTAAAAAATACAGGGGACAAAAGACGTAGGGGTCCCCTGTATTTTTCACACCAGCACCGGGCTCCACTAGTCAGAGAGATAATGCCACAGCCGGGGGACACTTTTATATTTGTCCCTGCGGCCCTGGCATTAAATCACCAACTAGTCACCCCTGGCCCGGGTACCCAAGGGCCAGGGGTGAAGCCCGAGGCTGTCCCCCCATCCAAGGGCGGCGGATGGGGGGCTCATAGCCAAGTGTAAATAAAAAAGACTATTGTTGTTTGTAGCAGAACTACAAGTCCCAGCAAGCCTCCCCCGCAAGCTGGTACTTGGAGAACCACAAGTACCAGCATGCGGGGGGGAAACGGGTCCGTTGGTACCTGCAGTTCTACTACAAAAAAAATACCCAAATAAAAACAATACACACAGACGTGATAGTATAACTTTATTACATACATGCACACCAACATACATACATACTTACCTATGTTGACACGAAGAGTCGGTCTCCTTCTCCATGTAGAATCCACGGGGTACCTGTAAATAAAATTATACTCACAACAATCCAGTGTAGATTGGTCCTCTTCTGTTTGTAATCCATGTACTTGGCAAAACAAAAAAACAAAAAACCCGGACCACGCACTGAAAGGGGTCCCATGTTTACACATGGTACCCCTTTCCCCGACTGGAGGGACCCCCTGTGACTGCTGTCAAAGAGGGTCCCTTCAGCCAATCAGGGAGCGCCACGTCATGGCACTCTCCTGATTGGCTGTGCGCGCCTGAGCTGTCAGTCAGGCGGCGCACTGTGGATACAATGTAGCGCAAAGGCGCTCCATTGTATCCAATGGTGGGAACTTTGTGGTCTACGGTAGACCGCGAGGTTAAGTGGGGTCACTCTTGTGGTTGGCCCTACTTAACCTCGTGGTCTACCGCAGACCGCAAAGTTTCCACCATTGGATACAATGCGCTACATTGTATCTCTACAGTGCGAAGCCTGACTGACAGCTCAGGCGCACACAGCCAATCAGGAGAGTGCCATGACGTGGCGCTCCCTGATTGGCTAAAGGGACCCTCTTTGACAGCAGTCACGGGGGGTCCCGCACATGGGACCCCTTTCAGTGCGTGGTCCGGGTTTTTCGTTTTTTTTTTTTGCCAAGTACATGGATTACAAACAGAAGAGGAATGATCTACACTGGATTGTTGTGAGTATAATTTTATTTACAGGTACCCCGTGGATTCTACGTGGAGAAAGGGACCGACTCCTCATGTCAACATAGGTAAGTATGTATGTATGTATGTTGGTGTGCATGTATGTAATAAAGTTACACTATCACGGTGTGTGTCCTGTTTTTATTTTGGGTATTTTTTTGTAGTAGAACTACAGGTACCAGTGGGCCCGTTTTTCCCCCGCATGCTGGTACTTGTGATTCTCCAAGTACCAGCTTGCGGGGGAGGCTTGCTGGGACTTGTAGTTCTGCTACAAAAAACAATATTCATTTTTTGACTCTTGGCTATGAGCCCCCCATCCACCACACTTGGATGTGGGGGACAGCCTCGGGCTTCACCCCTGGCCCTTGGGTAGCTGGAGGGGGGGACCCCTTGATTTAAGGGGTCCCCACTCCTCCAGGGTACCCCGGCCAGGGATGACTAGTTGGTGATTTAATGCCAGGGCCGCAGGGACCAATATAAAAGTGTCCCCCGGCTGTGGCATTGGCCCTCATTCCGAGTTGATCGCTCGCAAGGCGATTTTAGCAGAGTTACACACGCTAAGCCGCCGCCTACTGGGAGTGAATCTTAGCTTCTTAAAATTGCGACCGATGTATTCGCAATATTGCGATTACAAACTACTTAGCAGTTTCAGAGTAGCTTCAGACTTACTCGGCATCTGCGATCAGTTCAGTGCTTGTCGTTCCTTGTTTGACGTCATAAACACACCCAGCGTTCGCCCAGACACTCCTCCGTTTCTCCGGCCACTCCTGCGTTTTTTCCGGAAACGGTAGCGTTTTTAACCACACGCCCCTGAAACGCTGTGTTTCCGCCCAGTAACACCCATTTCCTGTCAATCACATTACGATCGCCGGAGCGAAGAAAAAGCCGTGAGTAAAAATACTATCTTCATTGTTAAATTACTTGGCGCAGTCGCAGTGCGAATATTGCGCATGCGTACTAAGCGGAATTTCACTGCGATGCGATGAAATATACCGAGCGAACGACTCGGAATGAGGGCCATTATCTCTCTGACTAGTGGAGCCCGGTGCTGGTGTGAAAAATACGGGAGACCCCTACGTCTTTTGTCCCCCGTATTTTTTACACCAGGACCAGGCGCAGAGCCCGGTGCTGGTTGTTAAAATATGGGGGATCCCCTGTCAATTTTTCCCCTGTATTTTTACAACCAGGACCGGCTCAAAGAGCCCGAGGTTGGTTATGTTTAGGAGGGGGGACCCCACGCAATTTTTTTTTCAGTTTTTACACTAAACAGACTCTTTCCCATAGATAACCATGCACAGATCTCACTGATCCGTGCATGATTATCCAAACTCGCCTGGAAAAAGCAGGTCTATTTTTTTGCTGCTTTTTTTAACGAATTGCAAAAAAATACACCCGCACTTGAGCATTCAGAGACTAACACCCAAATACGAATTAATAGTAAATTCCCGTGTTGTATGAACAAACAGCCGCAGTTGACCGATGGTCTATTCATTCGTATTTCTGAACTTTGCCGTCAAAACCATTACGAATAGCCCAAACACTGCCGAGATTTGTGCTTAGTAAATTCCCGTGTTGGGACTTAGAAAAAAAACCACAAATCGGACAAACTCTGATTTTTAGTAAATAAACCCCCAAGAGACAGTCTGATTATATAGGAAGCAGTTATTTCTCAGTCATCTCACTGATTTATATAGGAGGGGGATATCCCCCAATAATTAATGATTCAATACTCTATACAGTATAAATCACTGCATGAGTATAGGTGTACCCACCTGTAACATGGGCATAGGATCTATAGCCGGTCTTATTAAAGTTGTCAAACATTCTTTTGAAAGACATCACACAGTACTTGGAGTTAAATAGTTAATAAAGAAAGCCTAGAACATAAAGATAATAAATGGTTTGTTTTATTTTTTCATACTTAATTACAATGTTACTCATGAATCTATGACCATAATACGATATTCCATGGAGCCGCTATAATGGCGTGACAGGACTAGAGATGAGCGGGTTCAGTTTTACTCGGAATTACCCGAATCTCCTTATTGGCTATCGGACGTCACGTGTTTTGGATAGCCAATAAGAAAAATCCAGAAAATAAGAAATGGCGATATTTCTGGCGTAAAGAACAGAGTAAATCCGAACCCGCTCATCTCTAGACCCCTGTCACAAAATCTTTATTTTCTTATTTATTTCTTCTTTATCTTTAATTTTAAATTACTTTGCTATTTTAATTGTTCCTGGGGAGGAACAAAAAGTGTTAACGCATACCTAATACTAAAGGTTACATATTATCTTCTAATTGCATAATATATTGACTAGTGCACAGGAATACTACCCCTTTTTCCAATTTCTGTTTAAGTACTGTATGTAAATTGGCTGTAGGGAGCACTGGCGGGTTGGAATCCTCCCCTATCTCTGCCTCCTCCCCTTTCTCTGCCTCCTCCTCCCCAATCTCTGCCTCCTCCTCCCCAATCTCTGCCTCCTCCTCTCATATCTCTGCCTCCTCCTCGTCCCCTATCTCTGCCTCCTCCTCCCCAATCTCTGCCACCTCCTCTCCTATCTCTGCCTCCTCCTACCCAATCTCTGCCTCCTCCTACCCAATCTCTGCCTCCTCCTCCCCTATCTCTGCCTCCTCCTCCCCTATCTCTGCCTCCTCCTCCTCCCCTATCTCTGCCTCCTCCTACCCAATCTCTGCCTCCTCCTCCTCCTCCTCCCCTATCTCTGCCTCCTCCTCCTCCCCTATCGCTACCTCCTCCTCCCCTATCTCTGCCTCCTCCTCCTCCTCCCCTATCTCTCCTCCCCTATCTCTGCCTCCTCCTCCCCTATCTCTGCGACCTCCTCCCCTATCTCTGCCTCCTCCTCCCCTATCTCTGCCTCCTCCTCCTCCTCCTCCCCTATCTCTGCCTCCTCCTCCCCTATCTCTGCCTCCTCCTCCTCCCCTATCCCTGCCTCCTTCTCTCCCTGCCTCCTCCACCTCCCCTATCTCTGCCTCCTTCTCCCATATCTCTGCCTCCTCCTCCTCCCATATCTCTGCCTCCTCCTCCCCTGTCTCTGCCTCCTTCTCCTCCTACCCTATCTCTGCCTCCTTCTCCTCCCCTATCTCTGCCTCCTCCTCCCCTATCTCTGCCTCCTCCTCCCCTATCTCTGCCTCCTTCTCCTCCCCTATCTCTGCCTCCTCCTCCCCTATCTCTGCCTCCTCCTCCCCTATCTCTGCCTCCTTCTCTCCCTGCCTCCTCCACCTCCCCTATCTCTGCCTCCTTATCTCTGCCTCCTCTCCTATCTCTGCCTCCTCCTCCCCTATCTCTGCCTCCTTCTCTCCCTGCCTCCTCCACCTCCCCTATCTCTGCCTCCTTCTCCCCTATCTCTGCCTCCTTCTCCCCTATATCTGCCTCCTTCTCCCATATCTCTGCCTCCTTCTCCCCTATCTCTGCCTCCTTCTCCCCTATATCTGCCTCCTTCTCCCATATCTCTGCCTCCTCCTCCTCCCATATCTCTGCCTCCTCCTCCTCCCATATCTCTGCCTTCTCCTCCTACCCTATCTCTGCCTCCTTCTCCTCCCCTATCTCTGCCTCCTCCTCCCATATCTCTGCCTCCTCCACCTCTCCTATCTCTGCCTCCTCCTCCCCTATCTCTGCCTCCTTCTCCCCTATCTCTGCCTCCTTCTCTCCCTGCCTTCTCCACCTCCCCTATCTCTGCCTCCGTATCTCTGCCTCCTCCTCCCCTATCTCTGCCTCCTCCTCCCCTATCTCTGCCTCCTTCTCTCCCTGCCTCCTCCACCTCCCCTATCGCTGCCTCCTTATCTCTGCCTCCTCCTCCCCTATCTCTGCCTCCTCCTCCCGTATCTCTGCCTCCTTCTCTCCCTGCCTCCTCCACCTCCCCTATCTCTGCCTCCTTCTCCCCTATATCTGCCTCCTTCTCCCCTATATCTGTCTCCTCCTCCCCTATCTCTGCCTCCTCCTCCTCCCATATCTCTGCCTCCACCTCCTCCCATATCTCTGCCTCCTCCTCCCCTGTCTCTGCCTCCTTCTCCTCCTTCCCTATCTCTGCCTCCTTCTCCTCCCCTATCTCTGGCCTCCTCCTCCTCCCATATCTCTGCCTCCTCCACCTCTCCTATCTCTGCCTCCTCCTCCCCTATCTCTGCCTCCCTCTCCCATATCTCTGCCTCCTCCTCCTCCCATATCTCTGCCTCCTCCTCCCCTGTCTCTGCCTCCTTCTCCTCCCCTATCTCTGCCTCCACCTCCTCCCATATCTCTGCCTCCTTCTCCCCTATCTCTGCCTCCTCCTCCTCCCCTATCTCCTCCTCCTCCCCTATCTCCTCCTCCTCCTCCTCCCCTATCTCTGCCTCCTCCTCCCATATCTCTGCCTCCTCTTCTCCTTTGTAGACTTTACACATAAAACACAAAAGAAAATGACAAACTCCATACAAAAGATCCTGCTCTAACACTGACCACACACTCTGCACAAACTCACCCCAGGTACACACAAACACTGACAAGACAGAAACAATAGACAACTGACAAAAAAAGAGATAATTGTTAAACAGACATTAAAAAACAGTAACTTTTAGCAAAACTCATCAATCAATATATTCACTAAACACCCCTAAAAGTCACCAAACTATCTGCATACTAGCGCTGTCTCCTGCCCCCTGAGGCCAATACAGTGCACGCGTTTGAAAGTTTTGGGCATCTTTATAAGGGCTTTCTGACAACAAGGTGGCACTTGCTTGCTTCTATTAATAGGACAAAGTTAGGTTTGTGTCTATGTGAATGCAGAGTCTATCAATGAGAGGACAATTCACCACGGTTTTGAAAAGAAAAATTACAATGGGTACCACAGGCACTATATAATGTATGCAGGCAATCAGAGCCGGTCCTAAAAATTTTTTTGCCCTAGGCAAGTTCTCGGCTGGTGACTCCTATTGCTGATGCTAGTTCCACCTCTGTCCTAGCTCTCCTCTCCCAGCACAGCACCAATCACCCCCCCCCCCATATTTTAAGCGAGGACAATGCATGTGATGGTGTAGGAGCTTCCGCAGTATAGCAAATATATTGATTCACGCTTTTTCGCATTTATTAAGATATTTACTGTTAATCACAAAATGTGTTCATGTATCCTTAAAAATATTGCAGAGCTAGTCAGAATATTATATACTTTGAATATCTTGTTCAGAGCTTGAATTGTTCAAGGACAAGGCAAAACAAAATGTATCCAAGGCGGACAAAGCAACACCAGATGAATACAAGGCTACTTGAGAAGAATGTTTTGAGTTTATGTCCGAAAGACTGATAATAACCATTTCAAGGATGTTCTGGTTGCCAGTTGAAACATTGTATGACAATTGATGTATTTCAGGTTCTGAGACATACATGGTGTATTCTGATTGGCTAAATGTATTGGCAAACATGGTTCCTTTGTCTTTAAGCTATATGAATAAACCTATTATGGCCCCTAAAGCAGGTCATTTATGATTTGCTTAGGTTACACATGAATCTGTGTCATCTTATCATTCATTGATCTCCAACCGGTTGCAAAAGGAACAGAATTCTGACTGATGACTGCAGAGAGTTTATAGACCAGACCTGAACAGGTTAACATACCCTAACATTTTGGGAGCATCGTCCGGGGATATTCCAGCATCTCCTCCACTGGCAACAAATCCTCTGATCTTTCAGGAACCGCTGATAAAAAAAAACGGTAAGTGAGATTTAATGTGTAGATTTCTACCTGCTCATTTGAATCAGCGTTTCTTGAATGAATCTGCGGAAGTCCAGTCGGGAATATCAGAGAATATCTTAAAGAACCCAGTGTCAGTCAGAAGAAATTTTTTAAGGTACCATACATGTATGTCACATTGTTAAATTGTGGGTAAATATCTTCAGCTAATTTGTCACAAGTGTACAGGGGGAATTAATCAAATATCCAGAAAAATGTTACATTTTTAAAAGGTGGCGTATGGCCAAGGTGTATTCTAATGCTGATAAACAGTTTGAATTGATAAATAACCAAAGAGGTGTATGCAAATCTTGTACCTGTGTTGTTGTGTTAAGAAAATACAAAGGGTCTGTAGCACCGAGATTGGTGGCAATTACAAGCACTGAAGTCTCATTTGGTTATGTGGAAAATGATGATGAATTTTATTGTACAAAAGGTTGTCATTTTAAAAAGGGAATTGTTGGAACATTACATTGAGAATGATTGGTCTAACATCATAACCTATTGGCCTAGGAACCACATAATCCCAGGTCTAAGACCCATTTGCCCGTACAGCCTCAAACAGCTGCCGTGCACACAGATAACAGTTATAGCATTTACTGTCATCCTTGTTTTTTGGATCCTTGCACTGTTGTATGTACTCTGCCAATATGCTTTTGAAAAGGTGGGGAGGAGTCGGGGTGGCTGCTGAATAATGAAACCAGTGTCAGTAACTAGATTCTCCTGCACACATTGTACTGTATATATTGTATGTCCCTATGCAAGACAGTTAAGGGGTAGGATTGGGTCAGTAATAAAGAACAGCTACTGTCTGAAAGAGACACAAGGTGAACATATTCCAAGAATAGTGGGGAGTTTACCAAGAACACAAGGAACAACAGGGGTACTGGTACAAGCAGGAGTCTATATAGGCAGAGGGATAGACCCTTGGAGTGACTTAACAATAATATTAGGGACGCATCTCAGTGATCCAGAAGAAATAATCTATTATGCAGGTCTCACTTGGGGAGCAGTACTAACAGATTTTCCACCAATACAGGGAGGAAGGGGCAACACTACAACCCCAGTCATTTGTCCACAGACGGATTTAAGGAGCTCTTTAGGTACAAGGATAGAAGAGATTCTTCAGAGTCAGCGTCTCACAAGGAGATTTTAATTCCCTCATAAGGAGTTACTAAAATATTACATCAGGAGGGTTTCCGCTCACGTTCACCCAGGCATGGGAGCGCGGTCTGTAAAGATGTCAGGGCCCGACAAACCCGTGGATATTGTTTGTAACAGGGAGGGGAGAAAAGCTCTGAAAGGAGATTTTAAGTCCCTCATAAGGGGTTACTAAAATACCACATCAGGAGGGGTTCAAACCCGTGGATATTGTTAGTAACAGGGAGGGGAAGAAAGCTCTGAAAGGAATAAGAAAAATTTACAAAACAGCAGGTTTTCCGTCAGAAGGGACACTAGACCTAGAGAAATGGAAAAAAATTTGCCTCCTGTAACAAGAGTTGGATAATTAAGCATAATAGTAGAGATCAAGCATCCATCTGGATCACTGTAGCAAAAGAATTAGAAGCAGAAAATAGAAGAAGAGATGAGGAAAATGATTTCCCCATTGTACCAGAGTACCCAATAGCACCACAACCAGCGTTAAACTCACTGCCTGTAATTTCAGAAACAGCACCTGCACACTATACCCCACCCCTATACTCAGACATGCATGCACACCAAGGTACCTATAGTATGAACAGAATGGAATCATCTGCAAGCTCACTAACAGTAAAATTGAAAAAGATGAGCCAGGAAAAGAGTGGCGAATAATCAGCCCTATCTTGAAAGGACCTGTGGTCGAAATCCGAATAATTTACCTGAGCTATGTGTACAGAGTATGCCCCAGTGTCCTGATACTTTATCACAAGAAACCCCAACAAGATCAAACCAAAGAAACTGGCTACCTAAAGCTCCCCTCATGTTTAAACGAGTGGTGGACACCTGAAATCAAGCTATGAGTCCAGTAAACAATAGTCCACAATCAGGAACTAAGGCCCTCATTCCGAGTTGATCGGTCGCAAGGCGAATTTAGCAGAGTTACACACGCTAAGCCGCCGCCTACTGGGAGTGAATCTTAGCTTCTTAAAATTGCGACCGATGTATTCGCAATATTGCGATTACTAACTACTTAGCAGTTTCAGAGTAGCTTCAGACTTACTCTGCCTGTGCGATCAGTTCAGTGCTTGTCGTTCCTGTTTGACGTCACAAACACACCCAGCGTTCGCCCAGGCACTCCCACCGTTTCTCCGGCCACTCCTGCGTTTTTTCCGGAAACGGTAGCGTTTTCAGCCACACGCCCCTGAAACGCCGTGTTTCCGCCCAGTAACACCCATTTCCTGTCAATCACATTACGATCGCCGGAGCGATGAAAAAGCCGTGAGTAAAATTACTTTCTACATAGCAAAGT
Source organism: Pseudophryne corroboree (assembly GCF_028390025.1). NCBI lineage: Eukaryota > Metazoa > Chordata > Amphibia > Anura > Myobatrachidae > Pseudophryne > Pseudophryne corroboree. The sequence continues at coordinate 18,821,451 of NC_086450.1, forward strand.
TACTTGGCGCAGTCGCAGTGCGAACATTGCGCATGCGTACTAAGCGGATTTTCATTGCGATGCGATGAAAAATACCGAGCGAACAACTCGGAATGAGGGCCTATAGACGAAAGGGTGCAAATCAGGCGGAGAGGAGAAGCAAGGGATCAAGACACAGCCTCTACAGCTTTTCATGCCCAGGTGCATAATGTACAGAATAAACTGACATATTTTCCAGAAAGATTGTGTCCGGTATGTCAGTTTTGCATTCCAGAAGGATATGAACACTGCCCAAATTGTGGAAACTGGATTTCACCCCATGAACCACCATGCCAAGATATCTATGCAACTAGAAATGCTGAAAGACGGTCATCATTGCCTGTTTCTCTGTATCCAGTACAAGTACAGAGAATACGCAACCCAGATAATGCAGCCAGGACAAACGAACCATATATCGTACAGAGTCAACACCACAAACCATGGTATGGCAACGACCTCGCAAATATAGTTGCCAAGTCCCCAGATCCTAGAAAAAAAAAAACCAGCAGCATTTTATGCCTATATGGAAAGAATTCAAACCATATGGACACCGGCATGGGTCGACTACCACCAGTTGTGTGAGGCTATACTAGGACCAGGAACAGCTCAAGCAGTGAGCACCATGGCAGTAGCAATTGCAGCAAACGATTGCCCAGCCATAGCGGATGCTCCGACAGAGGAAAAATAGAACAACGTTTGAGAGTGGACAGATGTACATGACAAGACTTAAGAGATGGTGTCATGCACAGAAGCTCAGAGCACCAAGTCAGATGACTCAGATTTGAAACAGGAAAAGACTGAGTCCATCAGAACTTACTATGATAAAGTCACTATACGACACACAAGTTGATAGAATATGAGGGTGTGCAACTCCTGTGTCGGCAACAGTGTACTCAGTCACCACTGGCAGTTCGATAAAAGTGACTTTACCCACAGGAGACACAAGGGTTTCAAGAGCTGTTTTTATGCACAACCAGATTCCTCTACGTTTACTTACAGATCAAGCCATTGCAACGACTGGATTGGGAGGTTAAGCCCTACCCCTGCAAGAAAGCAAAGATGTAACCTGAAATACAAGCTGCTATACAAGACTATCTCTCACAGGAAAAATAAGACAAAGAGGAACAACAACTCCCAGCATAAACATCATTATGTTAAACACCAGCCTGGGTGGACTTGGACTAAGAAGATGACATGCCAGCAGCAGTGAGAAAGAATATGCAAGTAAAGAAAGGACAAAGTATGAAGAATAATGAATGAATCATAAAGAGAGGTGATTGGAAAAAGAAAAGTTGAGAAACAATATGAAGGTTGCATGAAAGTTTGGAGACTAAAGGAAGTCTGCTTTAAGAAGGACAAAGAAAGACATCTGACAAGTGGTCAGTACTACATGGCAAGATTACAGAGATAATGCCATGATTTAAAGCAACAGAAGCTCCGGGGTTTAAAGTAAATAATAAGGAACAAGACAGAAAAAGTTCCAAAAGACAAATGAATGATGCTTCTTCTGCCAATATGAAGTACAAGCTTCTTCAGGTACTCCCCAGTGAACATAATGTCTCCAGAGGAAACAGCAGAAGGTATGATTACAGTCACCTTGCCCACTGGAGAAATACGTTTGTGCCTAATGAATACTGGAGCCAGCACACGCAGAAGACAGCAGAGGGAGATACCACAAGAACTGATGATATCAGAAATTCTTAAAAGGACAGGAGATGCAAGAACTACAGTCACCAATACCAGCCCAGTTCTTAACCTCGGAGTACATGTCCAGTGACTTTGCTGAAGCACAATGTACTAAAGCTTATCCAAGGAGAATACAGTACACACCAGCAGAAGTTTAACTTTCTAGCAACTTATCAAAGGAAAGAACAAAAAAGCCATTTAGAAGCAAGTTAGAACAGATGTTCAGTATTGACTCATTCCCACAGTACCAGTTGTAGAAGAAAGTAAGCAATACTACTGGACCAGGATAGCCCTGTGGAGGGGCTATATCACCAAGTGATTTATCCACAAAACACACAGCTAAATACAGGATGTGAATGAACTGCTGATTGCCACCACTACTAAAAGAAGCACCAAGAAGGGGCAGTGTCCTTAGTGAAGTTTCTGGAAGAACAAGACTGCAGAGCCTCAGAAGGAGAAATTGCAGCTAGTCAAGCAAGAGTTAATTTTCCTAGGACACTCAAGGTACCCGACATCTAACAAAAGTGAGAAGGAAAAGATTTATACTGCAAGCTAAGATGCCAACTAGTGTCAAGCAAGTCAGATGATCATTCTTGGGCCTAGTAGGACACTACAGAACATGAATACCTCTAGCACCAGTCTACATGCAAGCATTGTATGACAACACTGAAAGGGAGGAGGGTCCGCATCCTACATACAGCAACAGATGAATGAAGCAATTAAACAATTGGAAACAGCAGTTGCCTCATCTCAAGCCCTAGAACTGCCTGACTATTAAAGAAAGAGGCCATACATAGAAGTCCTTACGCAAAATCATGGACTGAGGTGAAGACCAGTGGCCTACAACTCAAGCAAGCCTGACAGCAGTAATCAAAGAGCACAGACACAGTGCTGAATCAGTAGTCCTAGAAGAGGACAAGAGCACAGGCATAGTGCTGAATCATGAACTTATCATCCAGGGTCCACATGCAGGTACAGAGAAGCTTCAACAAGCAAGAACCAAACACCTGTCGGTGGCAAGGCTGACCATGTATGAAGTAGCACTATTAAGCGCCTCCCATGTCACCATCACAAGATGCACTGTACTAAACCCAGCTACACTCCTTCCCATCAACGATTCAAAAGAGGGGAGGAGAGGGGGAAATGGTAATGATGGTAAATCGTCAGATGAGGAGGAAAATGCTGCTACAGATGCAGAAAATACAACACAAACATGTCCACATGATTGCCTAGCCCTCATGGAATTAGAGACTTTACCTCTTCCTAATGTCCAAGATACACCACTGGACAATCCAGACAGGAACCTGTTCGTCGATGGATCAAGATATTATGATAATGGATCCCCAAGGACAGGATATGCAGTAACAACTGAAACTGAAGTCATAGATTCTGGACCAAGCATGTCAGCACAAGAAGCAGAAACTCATAGCGATGACCAAAGCCTGCATACATGCTGAAAACATGACAGCTAACATCTACACGGATTCACGCTATGCTTGGGGGGTGTCCCAGGATTACGCTGTTATTTGGAATAGTAGGGACTTCAAAGGTGCAAATGGAGAACCCATCAAACATGCCAGTTTGATTATGGAACTCTTCAGAGCATTGGAACTACCTAAAAGAATTGGCGTAATCAAGGTACAAGCACATACTAAGAGCCAAACCATGGAAGCTAAAGGAAATGCATTTGCAGATGCAGAAGCCAAGAGAATTGCCTTACAATCAAAAGAACCTGAGCAAGTCTTAGTAGCTCAAGATGTGAAACAAATGCCCAGTGAAGAGGAGTTGATCAAAATTCAACAACAAGCATCACAAGGAGAAAAGGAGAAATGGACACGATTGGGGGCAGAAAAAGATGAACATGGACTTTGGAAGTTAAGAGAATTATAGTACTGTCTACCAGCAGCTCTATTTCCACCTATGTTACAAGTAGCTCATGGACAAGTACATCATTCTAAGGAAGCCATGGTGAATAGAGTACAAGAGCATTGGATAGCTCCTGGCTTCAATAAAGCTGCAACAAACTTTGTAGCAGGATGCTGGATCTGTGGAATCAGCTATCCAGGACAAAAAACCAAGACACCTCTAGGAACTATACCCAAAGCCTCTTACCCATTTCAAAGACTACAAATCGACTATATACAGTTGCCACGAAGCGGTCCATATGAATATGTACTAGTAGCAACGGACATGTTTAGTCACTGGGCCGAAGCCTGGCCAGTAAGCAAAGCCACAGCAAAAACCACTGCAAAGAAACTGATAGCAGAAGTAGTATGTAGATTTGGGATACCTGAGGTTATAGAATCAGATAGAGGTACACATTTCACAGGAGAAGTCATGCAGCATATAATGAAAGATTTGGGGGTACAGCAGGCCTTCCATGTGCCTTACCGCCCCCAGGCGAGTGAGAGGGGGGACATCTGAACTTTGACCTTAAGCTAAAACTACAGAAAATGATGACAGAAACCAAAAGAACTTGGCCGGAATGCCTACCTATAGTCTTGTTCAATATTAGGACCACACCTATGAGACCTAGTAAACTGACTCCATATGAAATATTGTTTGGGTCAGCTCCAAGAACAGGTTGTTATTATCCACAACAATTACAACATAATCATGGTGATTTAACAGGTTATGTACAGGAGGTCTGTAAAACATTGACTAACCTCCATTGCCGAGTGTTTTCTTCCATTCCAGACCCAGAAGGATCAGCTACGCATAAGCTAAATCCAGGAGATTGGGTCTATTTAAAGAGACATGTGAGAAAGACCTTTGAACCAAGATATGATGGTCCATATCAAGTGCTGCTACCCATGCCTACCTCAAATTAAGGTGAAAGGTCGTGATACTTGATTACATGCATCCCACTCGAATAAGCTGACAGTGACTCTCCAGCCAGAAGAATGAAGTTGCTTATCCTTTGGTTGTTGTTAAGGGTAATCCCCAAGGTTTGGGCTATAAGTCCAGGCGACTGGTTTACTGAAAGGGAATAGTTCAGGCCTAGTGTAGGTAGAATAGGGAGAAAAAGTGGAATCAAAAAGAGGGGAAATGATGGTGTAGGAGCTTCCGCAGTATAGCAAATATATTGATTCACGCTTTTTCGCATTTATTAAGATATTTACTGTTAATCACAAAATGTGTTCATGTATCCTTAAAAATATTGCAGAGCTAGTCAGAATATTATATACTTTGAATATCTTGTTCAGAGCTTGAATTGTTCAAGGACAAGGCAAAACAAAATGTATCCAAGGCAGACAAAGCAACACCAGATGAATACAAGGCTACTTGAGAAGAATGTTTTGAGTTTATGTCCGAAAGACTGATAATAACCATTTCAAGGATGTTCTGGTTGCCAGTTGAAACATTGTATGACAATTGATGTATTTCAGGTTCTGAGACATACATGGTGTATTCTGATTGGCTAAATGTATTGGCAAACATGGTTCCTTTGTCTTTAAGCTATAAGAATAAACCTATTATGGCCCCTAAAGCAGGTCATTTATGATTTGCTTAGGTTACACATGAATCTGTGTCATCTTATTATTCATTGATCTCCAACCGGTTGCAAAAGGAACAGAATTCTGACTGATGACTACAGAGAGTTTATAGACCAGACCTGAACAGGATAACATACCCTAACACATGCTTAAGAAGGGGTGTAGTCATACTGGGATGAAGCGTGGCCACACAATAGTACCCACATTTTAAATTGTGGCATATGGTGTTGCAACCTTATTCACATTACATCATATGATAGTATCCCTTATTTACGATATGTCACACAGTAGTGTCCCTTATTAACGTTACACCACACAGTAGTGTCCCTTATTCATGTTACGCCACACAGTAGTGCTCCTTATTCACATTACGCCACACTGTATTACTTCTTATTCACATTACACAGCGCCATATAACTCCTTATTCACATTACACCACAGTGTATTGCTCCGTATTGACCACACAGTAGTGCCCTTTATTCACATTACACCACACAGTAGTGCACCTTGTACACATAATGCCAGACAGTAGTAGCACCCTTTATAAACATAACGCCACACAGTAATGCCCCTCACACATTAAGCCCCACATTAGTAATACCTTTATGCACATAATGCCACACGCTACTACACCCCAACCTCCCCCCCGGCCCCCAATTCCCCATGCATAGCACTCACCCAAGCAATTAAACAGGACTGAACTCTGCAGATATTGAAGCTGCCATGCTTGCACTCCTCACTCTACGCTTAGCTTAGAAAAGCAGAAAAGGTGCTGGGTGCACTGCTACTAATTTATATTGCAGTGGGTGCCCAGCAACTGCAGATTGCGGTGGCGGCTGACTCCACCTACAGAGCATCTGTGCTTTGTGCCGAGGCACCAGCCGCACCGCTGTAGTTACGGCCATGCTCATCAAGCACCCCTCAGCCAGCACTCAGCACCAGTACCTTCCAAGTCATAGCAGGCAGCGTAGCACCCATCAATGCATGCTGATCTGACTCTAAGCAAAACATTTTTTATAATACTTAACATTCTAAAAATGGCTGCCTGTGGGCTGTGGCACTGTGCGTCTATCCATCCCTGCAGTTGGCGCCTGCTGGCTGAATCCTGACTGTAAACTGTTATCTCTGTCCACTTTAGCTCCATCCAAGGCTTAAGTAAATAAACCCCTTAGACATTGTTATAAAGTCACATAATTCACTAAACTGTTAACTGGGATGGACTTTAGCTATAATATAATTTCCACATTTCTGCTGTCACTGCAGAATCTCTACTCTATCACTTAGGGGGACATGTACTAAGCAGTGATAAAAGTGGAGAAGTGAGCCAGTGGAGAAGTTGCCCATGGCAACCAATCAGCTGCTCTGTATACTCTTATAGTATGTAAATTATAAATGTTACGTCAATGCTGATTGGTTGCCACGGGCAACTTCTCCACTGGCTCACTTCTCCGTGTTTATCACCGCAGAACCTCTACTCTATCACTTAGTTTCCTAATCACAAAAATAGTGTAGTTGGGACAATTTCATTTACAACAATTATTGCTATGGATAAGTGGTGACCTGACACTGTCTATTTACTTACACCAGTATTGTGTTTGTGTTACACATTACAGCTGCTTAATCACATGGCACGGCGACTTCCACCAAGTGGCGGAAATCCAAATCCGCAAATACAAGTAAGTTATTAGTCAGAAATAGTAACTCTCCACTGGCCTGATATGTACCTTGGGGGCGATTCAGTAACAATCGCTGATGCGATCCTTACTGCATTTCCCCCGATGGTGAGGTTCTGTACATGAACAGGTCCTGCGATCGCGGCGCAGGTATGTGAACGCCTCTACCTGACTGACAGGGGGCAGCCGGCAGTCGCCCTCATTTTCAAGGAGTGGCGAAGCCAAGGACTGCGTCGCAAGATGCAATTTCCTTGGCCTCAGAATCCGCACTGTAACGGCAAGGCAACCTGAGAAATCTTAAGAGATGGTTGCGATGTTCATCTCAGACGCGATTGCATCATAAATGCAGGGAGGATGTTGTATGCACCTCCTCCTGTATATGCATTGCTAAGGATTGCTAACAGTTTTGAAATTGCAATCCTTAGTAAATTAGAACCCCACTTACTTATGAAGTCTGTGGGAGATCATACCAATGTGCTGACATTTTTTATACAGTACAGGACATTATAAAAATGAGATACTTATTTGAGAGCTTATTCTGAAGATGTTTATCATTCCAATAACAAAAATCAGAAAAAAACATTCTGAGTTTACCAATACAAAGCCATGGTTATAACTGATAGTTGCTTATGCTTAGTGGAGTGTTTGCTGAAGTATCGACAGTTCCATAATTACGTTTTTTAGGATCGCTTGGCTTGCTGTTCCATTGTCCTTGTACTTTCCAACCATTTTGCAAGGTCTACACACTTACTCCAGGGAAGAACTTCTATAGACAACTGAGAGGAGATAAGTGCTTTTTATAATATATATATATATATATATATATATATATATATATATATATATAAAATTTGTTTTTAATATAATTATTACTTTTTGACTTTGAGTACTGAACTATTATAGCTCCCCTAGTCTCCTAATATTTATAGGTCATATTATATTACACACAAATAAGAGACAATGGCCCTCATTCCTAGTTGATCGCTAGCTGCTTTCGGTCCCAGCATGGCGGTTAGGTGAAAAAGCGACATTTCTGCGCATGTGTACGGGCCGCAGTACACACGCGCGAAGTACTTTCACACAAACTATGCAGTTTTACACAAGGTGTAGCAACGCTTTTCTGTCGCTCTGTTGATCGGTGAGTGATTGACAGGAAGTGGGTGTTTCTGGGTGGTACAGTAACTGGCCGTTTTTTCAGGGAGTGTGCTAAAAAAATGCAGGCGTGTCAGGTAAAAACGCAGGCGTGCCTGGGGAAACGAGGGAGTGGCTGGCCGAACGCAGGGCGTGGTTGTGACGTCAAAGCAGGAACTCAACTGACTGAGCTGATCGCAAGATAGGAGTAGGTCTGGAGCTGCTCAGAAACTGCATGAAAATATTTACGAGCAGTTCTGCTAAATTTTCGTTCGCACTTCTGCTAAGCTGAGATACACTCCCAGAGGGCGGCGGCCTAGCGTGTGCAATGCTGCTAAAAGCAGCTAGCGAGCGAACAACTTGGAATGAGGGCCAATGTCCATACATCAGAATAAAGATAAAACAACTTATCTGAAATCTGTGTCCTTTAAATGAGCATCCAATAGAGAGGGAGGTCCTTAGTAAGCCCCAATGCATTTCTCCCTGTGGTTTATCCTTTGGCATTACCATGGGTAACAAGGGGTTGTAAAATGTTTACATTATCAGCTTTCATCTATCTGCTGTACATGTTGAATAGTCATCCTTTATGTGAATCTTTGTTTAACCTACAAGGCACCAGATGTGCCGGCAATTAAACTGCTGTTACTAGGCATACTACAGTATACATGTAATCGGTGGTGTTTTCTCATGGTTGTGAAAAGTTCTCTTTAAGGCAGAGTTCTGGTGAGCAGTTTACAGTATATAGGGCCTACAGTAATTCAGCATGGATCGCAAAAGCAAAATCTTTCTCCAATGGGCAAAACCCTGCTATACTGCAGGTGGGGCAGATGTAACATGTGCAGAGAGAGTTAGATTTGGGTGGGTTATATTTTTTCTGTGCAGGGTAAATACTGGCTGCTTTATTCTTACACTGCAATTTAGATTTCAGTTTGAACACCCTCCACCCAAATCTAACTCTCTCTGCACATGTTACATCTGGGAGTTTGATCGATGTCCAACTAAGAAATCAAGGAGGAAAGTGCCCTTATTTCAGACAAAGAACTCCAAATAAGCAGCTATTTTTGGTATGAGTCAAAGTTAATGGTTTTTCACTACAATTTACGAGCACGGAAATGTAATCCCATAGTACAGTACTACACTAAATAGCAGTGGCGTGCGGTGGGGTCAGAGGCTGGTGAGGCACTACAGCCATAATGTCCTCCGGATCCTGCCGATGCCCCCTACCGCCGCCGAGCCAATGCCCGCTACTGCCTCTGAGCCAATGCCACCGCCAATGGCTTACAAACTTGCCCACCATCAACTGACCCAGCCCTTCGCCACTAATTTGCATCTCAGTCCGATGCCGCCAATGCCCGCTGCCTGCCTGCTCATCATACTTGTGATATATTGTACATTTCTATAGAAAAAAAAAATTAGTGTTTGGGAAGGGAGTGGGAGGAGGACATGAATGCAATGTTGTTGTCCAGGGCTTCCATTTACTTAATGGAGAAGTGTCTGAATGGGTTCAAAGATTTTTTTTTTAAAATGCGTGAGGTCCCCCTCCTAAGTATAACCAGCCTCGGGCTCTTTGAGCCGGTCCTGGGAAAAAATTTGACAGGGGTTCCCCGTATTTAGACAACCAGCACCGGGCTATTAGTCCGGTCCTGGTTCCAAAAATACGGGGGACAAAAGATGTAGGGGTCCCCCATATTTTTAAAACCAGCACTGGGCTCCACTAGCCAGGGACATAATGCCACAGCCTGGGGACACATTTATGTAGGTCCCTGCGGCCGTGGCATTACCCCCTCAACTAGTCACCCCTGGCTGGGGTTCCCTGGAGGAGTGGGGACCCCTTAAATCAAGAGGTCCCCCCCCTCCAGGCACCCAAGGGCCAGGGGTGAAGCCCGAGGCTGTCCCCAGCACCCCTGGGCGGTGGGTGCCGGGCTGATAGCCATAAGTGTGTAAAAAAAGAATATTGTTTTTTGTTGTGGAACTACAAGGCCCAGCAAGACTCCCCCGCTCGTTGGTACTTGGAGAACCTCAAGTACCAGCATGCGGGGAAATAACAGGCCCGCTGGCACATGTAGTTCTACATACAACAAAAATACCCAAATAAAAACACAACACACACACACCGTAAAAGTAAAAATTTATTAAAACACACTCACACACTCACACATACTTACCTACATCCAACGCCGGTCACGTCCACTTGTCCAGTAGAATCCAATAGGGCCGGTACCTGTAAAAATGAAAATTATACTTACAAACGAAGTAATCCACAGGAGGAGAGAGAGAGATAAATGAATATTATACACTCACTGATGCGGGAACTGGAAGACGTTAGCACAGACAGGGGAGAGTGCTGCTGCTGGCTGGGAGGATGAAGCAGGCGCCCCCAGTAGCAGTGCCCCCAGTAGCTGTGCCCCCAGTAGTTATGACCCCAGTCACTGTGCCCCCAATAGCTGTGCCCCTTGTAGCAGAGCCCCGACTAGTTGTGACCCCAGTAGCTGTGCTCCCAGTCGCTGTGCCCCTTGTAGCTGTGCTCCCAGTAGCTGTGCCCCTAGTAGCTGTGACCCCAGTTGCAGTGCCCCTTGTAACTGTGACCCCTGTAGCTGTGCCCCCAGTCGTTGTGCCCCCTGTAGCTTTGCCCCCAATAGCTGTGCCCCATAGCTGTGCCCCTTGTAGCAGTGCCCCGAGTAGTTGTGACCCCTGTAGTTGTACCCCCAGTCGCTGTGCCTCTTGTAGCTGTGTCCCCAGTAGCTTTGCCCCCAGTAGTTGTGACCCCTGTAATTGTGTCCCCAGTAGCTTTGCCCCCTGTAGCAGTGCCCCCAGTAGCAGTGCCCCGAGTAGTTGTGGACCCTGTAGTTCTGCCTCCAGTCGCTGTGCCCCTTGTAGCTATGCCCCCTGTAGCTTTGCCTCTTGTAGCTGTGCCCTCAGTAGTTGTGACCCCCTGTAGTTGTGCCCCCAGCCGCTGTGCCCTCTCGCTGTGCCCCTTGTAGCTGTGCCCCCTGTAGCTTTGCCCCTTGTAGCAGTGCCCCGAGTAGTTGTGACCCCTGTAGTTGTGCCTCCAGTCGCTGTGCCCCCTGTAGCTGTGCCCCAGTAGTTGTGCCCCCTCGCTGTGCCCCTTGTAGCTGTGCCCCCAGTAGTTGTGACCCCTGTAGTTGTGACCCCAGTTGCTGTGCCCCCTCGCTGTGCCCCCAGTAGTTGACCCCTGTATTTGTGCCCCCAGTTGCTGTGCCCCCTGTAGCTGTGCCCCCAGTAGCTGTGCCCCCTGTAGCTGTGCCCATTGTAGCAGTGCCCCCAGTTACTGTGCCCCCTAGCTGTGCCCATTGTAGCAGTGCCCCCAGTAGCTGTGCCCCTTGTAGCAGTGCCCCAGTTGCTGTGCCCCTTGTAGCAGTGCCCCCTGTAGCTGTGCCCCTTGTAGCCATGCCCCTTGTGGCAGTGCCCCATGTAGCTGTTCCCCTCGTAGCAGTGCCCCCTGTAGCTGTGCCCCTAGTTGCTGTGCCACCAGTTGCTGTGCCAGTGCCCCCGTAGCGCCGCAAACAAGCACACATTTAAAAAAATAAAAAACACACACATACTTACCGCTCCTGCAGCGCTGCCTCCGTCTCCGGCCGCCGTCTCCTCTCTACTACGGGAGAGTTGGCATGACTCATGACGTCTCTCCCATAGTAGCGCCGCTCAGACACTAGGGGTCAGTTATGACCTTTAGTGTCAGTCAGAGGCGCCGGCTGCAGCAGGCGCCCACACAGCCCACGGCGCCTGCTGCAGCCGGGAAGGGGGATCGCTAGTGATTGGACAGCGGATCCAGCACTTGATCCGCTGGGCCAATCACATCTGGGGGTCTGACATGGGCGTGCATTCATCGGGGCTGAATGCATGCCCCTGTCATTGAGGCACCAGTAAAGGTGCCGCTTCCCCATTCTATTTCAATGGGTTTTCACAGCCCATTGCTGCTCCCCGCCCCCTGCCCGCCCCCTGCTGCCCGGACTTTGTTGTTAGCAGCGGGAGGCACCTCTCCCGCTGCCTCCCACCCTCACAAGCAGCCACATACACAGGGGGGAAATTATTAAAATAATAAAAAAAGATATTTATAACAGACTGTGTTATAAATGTCTTCTTTTTATTATTTGAATCATTATGACAAGGGAGGCACTGCCTCCCCTTCCTCCCCTGACTGCACGTCCCTGCTAAATAGGGCTTTTTCTTACCTTTTTACAATGATTCATGTTCAAGACTAGAATGTCAGTTTACAAGGACTTAAACAGCTGCCACTAGAGGTAAGGGGGGTGCACTCTTTAAATAAATTTTGTAAAACTTAAGAAATTTTTATAATACAATACAGACTTGATAATTGTAGCTAATCTCTACCTTTTTGCTAATATATTAACATTTCAGTATTACTTTATTTAAAATGAGTGGTCTTATATGTCACGATTTATCATTTGTTTGCAGTAATGCCCTTATATATCAATGAGTGATACATTTCACTATGAGTGATAAATTGCACCAGCCAATCCACTCCTAACTGCCATGTCACAGGCTGGGTTTGAAAAACGACAGTTAGGAGCTGATTGGCTGGTACTTTATCTCTCTCAGTGAAATGTATCACTCATTGATAAATAAGGGCAACAATTATTTATTACAAGTTATTTATACAGTATAGCACACATATTCTCTCTCTCCCTCTCTCTCTCTCTCTCTCTCTATAGAGTATATATGTTATATTCTTACATTATTATTTCATAGTTGCAGCACAGCTTGTGACCCAGTACTAAATGCGCAGCGTTGCTGACATATGCTGTACATCGCAGCTTTTCATCAGAGACTTTCATGTGTTAGTTCTGTACTATAGAAAGAAGAAAGAGCTAACACTACAGACAATAAAGCAGCATAAAAGAACTATAAATTCACCCTACTAGACAGATTAAATCCTCTTTTGTTCTGTGAATGCAAAACAAGCACGAGATTTGCTGAATATAAACCCAGCCGCGACCGCGCCCAACACTCAGAGCTTACACACAGCCACAGAGAGCCTGGCGGCAAAATGGGAAAGGTAAATCATTCCATACAAACCATATCACAGAAACATAATACACACAAAGTAATTACAATGAATATCTCATCACTGCTCACCACCGCATTATTTACAAAAAGTCAACAATGTCTCCTGATTTAAGATCTGCTCCTATCCAATACTCTTCTAGATCATCTTCTACGAGGACAGGGACTTCCAGGGCCGCTCCTACGAGTGCAGCTCCGACTGTTCCGACCTGCACTCTTACTTCAGCCGCTGCAACTCCATCAAAGTAGAAAGTGGACCATGGATGGTCTATGAGCACCCTCATTTCAGGGGCTACCAGTACTTCCTCAAACGAGGAGAATATCCTGACTGCCAGCACTGGCTGGGGTACAATGACTCCATCCGCTCATGCCGTGTCATCCCCGAGGTGAGTCCTAAAATAAACAGAACACTTCAAAAAAGTAGCAATAAGTTGAACAGTCCTGGACCCTATAAGACACTTCCTAATCCTAAGCGCTCAGATTCATTATTTTAGATGTTGTCTGAATGGTAGACAGTCTGAATTCACTGATACAAAGATAGGAAGAGAGAGGATCTGTAACGCGTTGTGAAGGGGTCATATCAAATGACGTCATTTATGAAGGCAATAGAGGTATTTGCCCCTGGGAACCAGGTGTGTGTGTGTGTGTGTGTGTGTGTGTGTGGGTGTGCTAGAAGGGGTGAGGGCCCCAGTACATCACAGCCTGTATGGGAGGGGGCTACAGTAGCAGGGGCACTGAGATGAGGGATCGTGCATTCTGTGTGATGGTAAGGATGTAAATGAGGAGAGCAGAAGGAGAACTAGTGATGGGAGGTGGTGGTGGGGAAGTGGGGTTTGCAGGAAAAGATATAGGGGTCTATTTACTAAATCTTGGAGTGGACGGAGATAAAGTAGCAGCCAATCAGCTCCTAACTGCCATGTCAGGCTGTGTTTGAAAAATGACAGTTAGGAGCTGGTTGGTTGGTGCTTTACCTCTGTCCACTTTATCTCTCTCCAAGGCTTAGTAAATAGACCCCTTAGTAGAGTTGGACTTTGAAATAAAGATGACGCCATCTTCATCTTGGCCTTTAATAGGAGTAACTGAGCCAGGGCAGTCGGACTTAATCCCCTGCTGTATTGGGGTATGGGTCGTTTGGTCGACTCAATTTAGGTCGACAGTCATTAGGCCAACCACTGAAGGTCGGCATGCATTAGGTCGACAGGGACACTAGGTTGACATGGTCATTAGGGCAACATGTTCTTTGTCGACAGGTGAAAAGGTCGACATGGGTTTTTGGACTGTTTATGGTGTAGTTTTCTTCGTAAAGTGACGGGGAACCCCAATTAGTGCACCGTGTCCCCTCGCATGGCTCGCCTCACTCGCCATGCTTCAGGCAGGTTACCATTCCCAATTGTAGTCCACGTGGATCGTAAAGTATGAAAAAGTCCAAAAATTAAAAAAAAAATTGAAAAACTCATGTTGACCTTTTGACCTGTCGACCTAGTACATGTTGACCTAATGACTGTCGACCTAAATTGTGTCACCTTAACGACCGTATCCCCTGATGTATTGTTCTCTCTGTATTGTATTGCAATTGAGAACAATAGATGAAAGGATTATGCTAATAAACCTTGGTGCACCTAGGTGCAGCAGAAAAGCCAAGATAAACGTGGCTCCATCTGTAGTGCAACATTCTGCATATTGGTGGTCATTCCGAGTTGATCACTAGCTGCGTTTGTTCGCAGCGCAGCGATCAGGCTAAAAAACTGCACTTCTGCGCATGAGTATGCGGCGCAATGCACACGCGTAATGTGCGGGCACAACGAAAGATGCAGTGTTGCACAGGGTCTAGCGATGCATTTCAGTCGCGCTGCTGGCCGCAGAGTGATTGACAGGAAGAGGGCGTTTCTGGATGGCAACTGACCGTTTTTAGGGAGTGTTTAAAAAAATGCAGGCGTGCCAGGGAAAACGCAGGCGTGGCTGGGCGAACGCTGGGCGGGTGTGTGACATCAAATCTGGAACTGAATAATCTGAAGTGATCGCAAGCGCTGAGTAGGTTTTGAGCTACTCTAAAACTGCACAAAAAAGTTTGCCGCCGCTCTGCGATCCTTTCGTTCGCACTTCTGCTAAGCTAAAATACACTCCCAGTGGGCGGCGGCATAGCGTTTGCACGGCTGCTAAAAACTGCTAGCAAGCGACCAACTCGGAATGACCCCCATTGTGCTAGAGAGTAACCTGTGGAGTATTACTGGACGCTGTAAATAGTGATCACTCTGCACATTAGAATCTGTGTTTTCATACTTGCGTTAATGCTTTGACCATGCCTCTCTACAGCCAGAAGAAGAGGGACGGTGGAAACTAGCATCACATCGCACTGTGGTTTGTGTTTCAGCAGGTTACATAGACTTGCCCCTTTGATGGTGGCAGTTCTTCTCTGAGTCTTGTTCTCGTTATTGCTGTGCAGAACTGTTGTATTGTACAGTAATAATGTAGTGTTTGTTATTGCAACTTTGTCATGTTATTTTTATCCTTCTGTTATTTGTCATTATAGCACAGGGGCACATACAGGGTAAAGGCGTACGAGAGAGAAGATTACAAGGGTCAGCTTATGGAAATTACCGATGACTGTCCCAATCTTCATGACCAGTTCCGGTACAAGGACATCCAGTCCTGCAATGTGTTTGAAGGACACTGGATCTTTTATGAAGAGCCCAACTACAGGGGGCGCCAGTACTACCTGAGGCCCGGAGAGTACCGGAGGTTCAGCGACTGGGGGGCTGTAAGCAGCAGGATTGGATCCCTGAGACGTGCAATGGACTTTTACTAAAGTATATAGAATATGAGTATTTCATTGAATAAAAGCTTTCAAACAGTATACTGTATCTATATATATTTATATAATAATTTATTTTAAAGAGATGGTATCGATTTTTCCTGGCTAGGCCCATAGACAGTAAAATGACTTCACGTGACTACCATAATAAGCAGAATAATCTGGCAAAATGTACTAAAGGGGAGTAAAAGGACGTGGGTCCAGGAAAAAGCTGTGCAGAAAATAATGAGCAGCATCCAAATTAATATTCATTATGGCACGAATGATATACATAATGTTGATTATTCAGGTTTGTTAGCAAACCAAAAAAGTTAGCATTTGGGCCTAGAAAAAGGCCTGGAAAGCACAGTGTCATTCTTTGCAGATGATACTAAACTGTGTAAGGTAATTAGTTCAGAATTGGATGTGGAGTCCTTGCAGAATGATCTATCTAAACTTGAACTCTGGGCGTATAAATGGAAAATGAGGTTCAATACAGACAAATGCAAGGTTATGCATTTTGGGACTAAAAACAAACTTGCATCCTACATATTAAATGGGGAACGCCTAGGGGAAACAGAGTTGGAAAAAGATTTGGGGGTATTCATTGATAATAGGCTTAATAACCGTACACAATGTCAAAACGCAGTAAAGAAGGCAAGTAAGGTGCTAGCGTGCATAAAAAGGGGAATTGAGACAAGGGACTCGGATGTAATCATGCCGCTGTATAAGGCATTGGTACGTCCGCACCTGGAATATTGTGTTCAGTTTTTGGCACCATTGTATAAAAAAGATATCGGTGAACTCGAAAGTGTTCAAAAGCGAGCTACTAAATTTATTAAAGGCCTAGAAGGACTGGACTATAAGGAAAGACTTACTAGGCTGATTATGTGTACACTAGAAAAGAGGCGCCTTAGAGGAGATATTATTAATATCTTCAAATATGTAAAGGGACATCACAAAGAGTTATCAGAGGAATTATTTATTTAAAGAACACAGTTTAGGACACGTGGGCACTCGCTGCGACTGGAGGAGAGAAAGTTCCGAACGCAACGGAGGAAAGGGTTCTTCACTGTTAGGGCAATCAGGATGTGGAATTCCCTGCCAGGGAAGGTGGTAATGGCGGACTCTGTAATTGGATTTAAAAAAGGAATGGATAAATTTCTGAATGAAAAAGCTATCCAAGGTTATAATACTTAAAATATCAACGTGGTTAATCCGGGGGTAACATGAGTTATAGTAGCTAACTAGTCATAAAACATTATTCAGCAAGTATGTAGAATTATCACTACTTAAAACAGGTTGAACACGATGGGCAATTTGCCTCTATTCAACCTCAAATACAATATTACTATGTTACACCCATGTCACTCCAATAACACGCCCATACTACGTTACATCTGCGTGTGATTAGCCAACCCCCTGTAACCACACAGTAACGCCCAACACATGTCTAATACACTTCTTGGTGCGTGTGTCTGACTCTGTATTGCAACTCTGTACGAACACCATTGCGGTGCATGCATGCACGGTACAACTCAGACGCAAGCGCAGATGAAAAACATTGTACAAAATAAAATAAAACACATTGGCCACTACAGGAAAAAATACACACATTGGCCCTCACAGGAAAACACTAAAACAAATTGGCCCCCACCGTGAAAAAAAAATGCAATGTGTAATATAGCTTTTGATATTACAATTTGTTTCATATTTCCACTGCTGACAAGTGACACCAAGTTATTTTGTAATTATTGTCTGTAACATCTATATATTCATTTATTTATTAACATTTATGTAGCGCCAGCATATTCATTTTGTACTTTCTTTAAAAGTTGGACAGGGGCAGATTGGGAACTGAAAGTCGCCCTGGAAAAATTTGTAAAAGTGACTTCACATGGGTTGCACCAGAGATATACTGTGTAACCATGGCGGCAGCACAAGATGTATACCTTGTAACTAGTGATGAGCGGATTCGGTTTTACTCGGTTTTACTCGGTTTTACTCGGTTCTCAAAACGGCATCTTATTGGCTCAGGGATGTCACGTGTTTTGGATAGCCAATAAGATGCCGTTTTGAGAACCGAGTAAAACCGAGTAAAACCGAACCTCGCTCATCACTACTTGTAACCATGGCGGCAGCACCACCCCTCACATGTCAGCAAACAGAAAAGGCCCCGCATGCACACCGGCCCACCTGGGGTCTTCGGGTTGAGTCCTATGGCCTGATTCGAATGCACAATCATGAAACTGATCCCTAGAGGATGAGGTGGGCCCTCGGGCAGTGGGGCCCACTGGGTTTTCCCCACTCATAACAGGCCATTTTAAACCAAAGTTGCTTAATTCTTGGGTCAAAGGAGAACGGTGACTCATGCTGGACCTCCGTCAAACAGCGCTTAACCCATTCCAACTGTTATTGGGTCTGAATGCCTAGTGTAAAATACAGTGGCAAGTCCTCTCATGACCATTAAATTATGGAGACCAGTTGTATTGTCAAATATACAATCTGAGCCTTGAAACACAATATCCCTATTAAACACAAAGATTTGTCATGGTGGCAGTTACGCAGTGCAGAATACTTAGGGGGATATTTATCAAAGGTTGGGGAGAGATAAAATGGGAAGAGAAAAAAGGACTAACAGGTCAACTTTTGGTCATTTTTCAAACACAGCCTGTAATATGATGCTAGAAGCTGATTGGTTGGAACTTTACCTCTCTCCACACAGGGACGGTGCTAGGGTGTTCAGCGCCCTCCTGCAAACTATCATTTTGCACCCTCATAACTAAAAAAGGGACAATACACCCCAAAAAAGGGGTATTGTCTCACAAGGAAGGGGTGTTGCCACACAGTAGTACCTCCACTTCAAATTAGAGATGAGTGGGTTCGGTTTTACTCTGATTTACTCGAATCTCAAAACAGCATCTTATTGGCTCACGGATGTCACGTGTTTTGGATAGCCAATAAGAAAAATCTGGAAAACCGAACTTTAACTGAGTAAATCCGAACCCGCTCATCTCTAATTCAAATAGTAGTGTCCCTTACACACAATTTGCCACACAGTAGTGACCCTTATACAAGTTACACTACACAGTAGTACCCATAACACACTACGCCCACAGTAGTGCCCCTTATACAAGTTACGCTTCACAGTAGTACCCATTACACACCACACCCACAGTAGTGCCCCTTATACAAGTTACACTACACAGTAGTACCCATAACACACTACGCCCACAGTAGTGACCCTTATACAAGTTACGCTACACAGTAGTACCCATTACACACCACACCCACAGTAGTGCCTCTTACACAAGTTACGCTACACAGTAGTACCCATAACACACTACGCCCACAGTAGTGACCCTTATACAAGTTACGCTACACAGTAGTACCCATTACACACCACACCCACAGTAGTGCCTCTTAAACAAGTTACACTACACGGTAGTACCCATTACACACCACACCCACAGTAGTGCCTCTTATACAAGTTACGCTACATGGTAGTACCCATTACACACCACACCCACAGTAGTGCCTCTTATACAAGTTACGCTACACAGTAGTACCCATTACATACCACACCCACAGTAGTGCCACTTAAATAAGTTACACTACACGGTAGTACCACTTATACATAATGCAGTATAGGCTCCTGGACAAAGCATTGCACAGGGGCCACTACCCTACTGGCATCATCTGTGATATCCGGGAGTGTTTGAGGCACTGGAAAAATGCAGGATTTGCATGGAGGATGTATTCACACAATTAGTTAATGTGTAGGCATATTTTCTAATGAAAAAAACAAAACAATGAGAGCCTCTTGGTTCCTATTTCAGCTGTTTGGGGGATATGCACGCTACTTCCATGGAACCCTGTTTTGCATATGGTATTGGAGAAGGGCACCGCAGTTGCTTGACACACCTAAAGTGCCAATTGTTTACTCTCTCTCTCTCTCTCTATATATATATATATATATACATATAAATCTTTTCATATGATACATATAATATTATAATTATTGTCAAAACCTGAGC
The DNA here is from genome assembly GCF_028390025.1 of Pseudophryne corroboree. NCBI lineage: Eukaryota > Metazoa > Chordata > Amphibia > Anura > Myobatrachidae > Pseudophryne > Pseudophryne corroboree. The sequence continues at coordinate 18,841,330 of NC_086450.1, forward strand.
CAAGAGGAGAAAGTGAAAGAGGCATGGGGAGAAAGAGAGAGAGACTGAGGCACAGGGAGAGAGGCATGGGGAGAAAGAGAGAGAGAGACATAGTGAGAGAGAGAGAGAGAGAGAGAGAGAGAGAGAGAGAGAGAGAGAGAGAGAAACATTGGGAGAGAGAGAAAAATACATGGGGAGAGAGATGGAAATACGGAGAGAGAGACATGGGGGGAGAAAGAGAGAGAGGGAGGAATATATAGAAAGAGAGAGAGAGAGAGAGAGAGAGAGAGAGGGCTCTTTAAGCTGCCGGTGCCCGCGCCTGTCAAACACTTGGCAGGTGCAGGCTGCAGCAGCCGGCAGCAAAAGTATTGTGCACTGTGACGAGCGGGGGGAAGGGTGGGTGGTACATCAGTAAAGAGGCAGAGAGGGGGACCCGCCCTGCTCTTCATGCTGCCGGTGCCACCTACACACTACACACGCTACACACACATACTGTACATACACTTTCTTTCTCTTACTCTTGCTATCCACTTACTGACGGCTGGCTGGCTCGCAGGCAGGATCTGTAGCCTGGTCCAGTATAGTTCCGCACCTCCTTAGGTCCTGTGTAGCTCCGCCCCCTTAGCACCACATAGCCCCCCCCCCTTTTTCAGTCAAACACTGCCACTGCCACAGGGAAGGGTGGAGGAGGTGGCTACAAGCTGCCAGCGCTGCACAGCAGACGGCAGCAGCTGCACAGGAGGCAGGCGCAGCAGCATGGAGATCGCCTCTCCGGTCCGGAGCCTCCCTGATTTGCATCTCTTTGCTGAGCGGGCCGGGCCTGTCTCCACATTATCTCTCCTCAAGCTCTGATAAATCTCCCCCATAATGTAACAGTAACCAGCATACAATTACATAGAGGCTGACGCAGAGTGAGTCCTATACCAGTTTGTAAGTAAGTAATATCACTCAGAATAGAGGTTGTACACCTATGTGCTTAAGTAGATTAGCAGGAATCAGGCCCTTACACAAACCTGTGCCTGGAGAGGTGGAGAGGAACGGGGAAGGAGCAAATGTAGGATGAATATAGTAAGGACTCGTTCTTGTAATTACCAATAGATACAGACCAGAACAGAGACGAATACACACCTAAGTCGTCAGTGGCGGATCTTGCCACGGGCAAGCAGTACTTTTGCCCGGGGCGCCGCCTTCCGGAGGGCGCCGGCACCATCCGGAGGGCGCCGCACCCTGGCAAGATCCGCCACTGTGCCCCCCGTTGTGCCCGCCGCTGGTCCCCCGCTTTGAAGGGAACCAGACGCTACGCGTCTAGTTTCCCTTCATGGAGAGGACCTGTGCTGTGCGGTGCGCGATGACCACACAGCATAGTGGCACAGACACTAGGGGTCATAATTGACCTCTAGTGTCTATGCTGTGCTATGGGAGAGACGTAATGACGTCTCTCCCATAGATCCGAGGACTGGAGAAGAGCGGCGCCGGCGGAGGAGGAGGTCTGGAATCAGGAGCGGGGATTGTAAGTATACTTTTATTTTATTTTTATTTTTCTTCCAGCTGCGCTACAGGTGCACAAATGGGGGCGTAACTGACCACGCCCCCATATGAAGCCACGCCCCTATTTTTGCCCGGGGCGCCACAAGGGCAAGAACCGGCCCTGTAAGTCGTATATATGGGGTCAATCCGAATTGATCACAGCCAGCAACTTTTTGCTGCTGCTGCGATCAACTAATGCCCGCCTATGGGGGAGTGTATTTTAGCATAGCAGGGCTGCGATCACTTGTGCAGCCTTGCTATTCTTAAAATTTTTCCTGCAAACCAAGACCAGTCCTGCAGCTACTTACCCAGTGCAACGGATCCAGCGATGAAGGTCCCGGTCCTGACGTCAGACATCCACTCTCCGTTCGCCTGGACACGCCTGCGTTCTTCTTACCACTCCCCAAAAACGGCCTCCAACGGTGAGTATCCGCCCCGGACCGCCTCTCCGCTGTCAATCTTCTTTCCGTCCAGCGCTGCATATTTTCTTCACACTAGGCGCTCCGTTGCCTGGCGACATCCGTTGCTGGCAACGCATGCGTGCACAATTCGCACGCTGCACATGCGCAGTTCTGACCCATTTGCACCACAGCAAACAACTGCTGCGTGCGAACGTGTCAGAATGACCCCCATTATGCAGGTGTCTGAGGTCAGGTAAAAATAAATGATGAAGTAGTTGTTGTTGGTTGGCAGTATTATCAAACTGCTTGTGATTGGCTGGTTGGGAATGCACTAAGGATAGCGAATAGTTGAGCAGATGTATTAAGCCCGGAGAAGGAAGAAAGAAGTGATAAGTGCAAGGTGATGGGTGGTCTTCAGGTTGTCGACTGTCGGGATCCTGGCGCACAGTAAACGGGCGCCGGAATCACGACAGCTGGCATACCGACAGATTTTCTCCCTCGTGGGGGTCCACAACCCCCGTGGAGGGAGAATAAATAGCTTGGCGCGCCACCGTGCCCGCAAGGGGCTCATTTGCGCTCGCCATGCTGTTGGTATGCCGGCGGTTGGGCTCCCGGCGCCGGTATGCTGGTCGCCGGGAGCCCGGCCGCCGGCTTACCATACTACACCCCAAGGTGATAATGTACCAGCCAGTCAGCTCCTGTCAATTTTCCAACCAGTAATGATTGGCTGGTGCGTTATCACCTTGCGCTTATCACTGGTTTATCACTTCTCCAGGCTTAGTACATCTGCCCCAGTATGCGGATATCAACTGCCACCAGGCAGCTTATCGTAGCACATGTCCAAGTGTCAACTACCATCGAACAGTCCATGCAGATGCTGCACTTGTGCTGCTTCCTTACAGAGGACCTCAGACAACTGCCAAATACAGACTTACAGAGAACTCTGGTCATGCGCACTCAGTTATTTACAAGACTGAGGGTTCTATGTACTAAATCTTGGACAGAGATAAAGTAGCAGCCAATCAGCTCCTAACTGCCATGTTACAGGCTGTGTTTGAAAAATGACAGGAGCTGGTTGGTTGGTTGGTAGGTACTTTAACTCTGTCCACTTTGAGGGTCATTCCGAGTTGATTGCTTGCTGCCAATTTTCGCAGCGCAGCGATCAGGTAATAAAATGGCAAAACTGTGCATGCGTATGCGCCGCAATGTGCACGTGTGTCGTGCGGGCACAAAGAGCATCGCTGCTGTGCACTGGATCTAGCAAAGTTTCCATTCACACAGCCTATCGCAAGGAGATTGACAGGAAGAGGGTGTTTATGGATGTCAACTGACGTCTGGGAGTGCTTGGGAAAACGCAGGCGTGTCCAGGGTATCTGACATCAATTCCGGGACCTTCGTCGCTGCAATCATCGCACAGAAGAAGTAACTACAGGGCTGGTCTTGTTTTGCACAAAGTATTTTTGCAGAGCTCGGCTGCACAGGCGTTCGCACACTTGCAAAGCGAAAATACACTCTCCCGTGGGCGGCGACTATGCTTTTACTGCTGGTAAAAGTAGCTAGCGAGTGATCAACTCGGAATGAGGGCCTTTATCTCTTTCCAAGTCTTATTGCATAGACCCCTATATTCTAGTGGTACTGTGCCTATTGTGGTTTTCAAAGTCATTTGCCAATCAGAACGTCTGCAGTAACCATTTTTCAGGTCTTCTACTTTATCTGGAGGATACTAGTCTCCTAATTGGTCCTTGTGTAATGTATCAATATGTCAGCGTACCTGGAGTCTCGCGTTTGTCCAGGTGTGGCCTGTCTGATCGTCCAGTTCTCCCTTGTCACGACACCTGCCGAAATCTGCGTAGAACACCTCTATGGAATTTGGGCAGAAGGACGGAGTTACCCCAGTATGGACAACACCACAAAGTGCACAAGGACCACTACATGGGACACGGTAACAAAGATTTATTGCAGAAAAGGGCAGTCACCGTTTAAAGTAACTTGTGTTGCTGGCTAGTAAACCTAGTATATTTCAGAAAGGCACACTACTTTTTATCACATATCATTTGCATGGTGAACATAAACATCACATATCATTTGCATGATGAACATAAACATATCCCGACATGGACATAAGCGTGTTTCAACACAGTAGTGCTTAACCTGTTATTTGGATAGGTTATTTTCCTGAGTTATTCAAACGGTATACCAACAGGCCACTAGATGGCCCTATGAGCTTCAATAAAGTGCATTACTAGCCCTGTACAAAATCCTGGGTAACTCAGGTCTGAGTCCACACAGTAAAGTCACTGAAGAAACATATGCCTGCCTTCCAACTTGCTGGCATGGCAATTACTGTATATTACAGACAGTAAATTTTGTGGTTCTCAGGGACGGCCACGAGTGGTAGTTCAGAGTGCGGACAGTTTGGGCCACCTGGAATGTATGCAACAGTTCAGAATGTCAGGCTGTGAACACCCCCCCCCCCCCCCCCCCGTTATGACTTGGTAAGAGGACAGGGATAGACACAACTTTTCTAGGCTTGGAGTCTGTTGTAGCTTAAAACACTGTCTCTGTCTGGGAATATGGGGGTAAGCAAAGTTGGGGTGCAGGATAGGGGTTTTCTCCGCTAACAGAATTCCTGGTGCTGCAGAGAGTATGGTATTAGGGAGGTACAGCGTCTATTAGGTGGCAAGGAACAGCAGGCGAGGCACAAATGGCACACTGTTACTGAGGCACCATTTCACAGGAGAGCTGGGATGGGGAATGCATAGGTTGGACAACTGTCTGTGGGGAAGTGCCTGTGGGCTGTCAGTGCTCTTCTCCACTCCTTGGGGCTGGCACTGCTCTGTGCTTCTTTCACAGCTCCCCCTCTCCTGGGCACACACACACAGCTCTCCCCTACTCGGCTGCCTTGTGGCCGTGGCAACTTCCCATCTCCACTGCCCAGCGCTCACCAGCACCCTCTGGTCCTCTCTCTCTCCCTGTGGGCAGCAGCCGTCTGTCACTCTCCGGCTTCTCCCTGATGACTCTAGGCACCAACCCCGCCTGTTCCTCAGCCCGTTCAGTCTGGCCAATCGCTGGGGTCTGCCACTTTCCGCTCTTTGGGACCCGTCCTTCCATTCCCTGGGTCCTAGTGCCCCCTCCGTGATTCTCCTGACGGCCTGTGTTGTCTAGCACCAGGCCGGCCTATTAACTCCTGCAATTGCGGTGGTTGCAATCACACAGAGAGGGGCTCACAGCATCACAGCAGAATATCACACTTGCATCCTAGTATTTGTTGGAGATGTATGCTATATATGGACTGTATTATTGCTATCCACTTGTCGTACAGGAAGTAGGGTTGGCCGTTGAGCACTAATGGTAGGGTTGGCCACCAACCATCAATGGTTACAACCATTGGTTGTTAATGGCAACATTAGATAGTTTTACTGTTGATGGCGGAGAACCAATTGGTTGCTACAGAGCTCCTGATGGTCCCTCTCCACAGTTGGTTCTCCAGGGCATAGAGCTTATCTCCCCCCCCTCCCAAAGCACCCTTACAGCTTCTCCTCCAGGTACTGTTTGGCCCACTTGCCAGTGAGTGAAAGAGCAGAACTACCATTGATGGTCCCCGTTGCATAGTTTGAGATCATCGATTGTCACTTGCAATTTATGGTAACAATCGATGGTGATCACTGGATGGCCACCCCTAACAGGAAGTGTTTGTTATACAGGAAGTGTTTGCTACACAGGAAATGCTCTGCAGCTAGTCCATTAACATTTGCTACAATGCTGCTAACTTTACTACTAACATCACAACATTCCTCATACAACCTGCAACAATTATGGGATCTGCTTGAATTGAATTACTGTTTGTAGCAATATTTCAGCTACTTTATGCTGCTGGCGTTATAATAGGATCCTCATCGTAGTCTTTATACATATTTTACTGATATATCAATATTGGAGCTTATCATATATTTCTGATTTATTACTGAAGCCTTCTTTTTTCTACATGCAACAAAGTAATACATTTTTAGATAATAAAATAATAATTTATTTATCATTTTATTTATAATTCTATACACAATTTTATTGTTTATGTGAGACATGGGGGGAGGAATCATTGATGTCTAATCTTCCAGACAGCTCTGCTGGGAGACATCTGACTGCTGCAGTCTGACATCTTATACACAATATATAATCTGATGATATATAGAACAAATTCCTTGGATAATAGAATTATTCCAGAAGGACATTGCAGACACACGGGAATACAGTGTGTGGTTTTTAACAATCGCTTCCTATTCGTTACACAACCTCCACTTGTTGTTTTTGATATTTCACAGTTGTAGGCCGTGTAATATAATAAAAACAAAAGTTACATTTTAATTGTGTATAGTTACCTTACGTGCATCACTACAAGACCAATTTTGTCTCCTTATAGTATGCTCTAATATATAGGCAACATGGTGGTCATTCCGAGTTGATCGCTAGCTGCAGTTGTTCGCAGCACAGCGATGAGGCAAAAAAAGGCACTTCGGCACATGCGTATGCGGTGCAATGTGCACGCACGTCGTACTATTGCAACGAATGATGTAGTTTCACACAGGGTTTAGCGAAGCTTTTCAGTCGCACTGCTGGCCGCAGAGTGATTGACATGAAGTGGGCATTTCTGGGTGTCAACTGACCGTTTCCAGGGAGTGTTCAGAAAAACGCAGGTGTGCCAGGAAAAACGCAGGCGTGGCTGGGTGAACGCAGGGCGTGTTTGTGATGTCAAAACAGGAACTGAACAGTCTGAAGTGATCGCAAGCGCTGAGTAAGTTTTGAGCTATTCTAAAACTTCACAAAAAAACTTTGTAGCCGCTCTGCGATCCTTTCGTTCGCACTTCTGCTAAACTAAAATACACACACAGTGTGTATGAAGTCATTGCAAGCGCTGAGAAGGTCTGAAGCTACTCTGAAACTGCACAAAATTATCTTGTAGCCGCTTTGCGATCCTTTCATTCGCACTTCTGCTAAGCTAAAATACACTTACTCCCAGTGGGAGGCAGCTTAGCGTTTGCACGCCTGCTAAAAACTGCTAGCGAGCGATCAACTCGCAATGACCACCCATGTTGTGCGGCTTACGTGAAATATGTGACATACAGCATTTACAGTGTGAACTTGGATGCAGAATGTGCAAACTACATACAGTAGGCAGTAGCAGCACCCCCAGACATGATTTAATTTCCAGAGTTTCCTTATTGGCTCTAGAATTCAGAATTAGTACTAGTGCAGTAGTTTTTCTCCCATTTGCACCGTCCCTTGGGCCTGATCGCTGTTGTGCGAATTTGCATAGTGGGTGATTATTGAATGACTGCGCATGCATGTGCACCGCAATGCGCAAGCGTGACACCAAACAGCGACAGAATGGTGCAAAAAAATGTCGATCACTAAGCGAACGCAAGGTGATTGACAGGTGGCAGACATTTGTAGGTGGTAAGTGGGCGTTTTCTGGGAGTGTCAGGAATAATGTGGGCATTCCCAAGTGTTTTCAGGGACGGTGTGTGTGACGTCAGCCTGATTCTGTTGCACTGTAGGAGTAAGTCCTGGGCTACGCAAAGACTGCACAGACTGGGAACATCATTCGATGGTGAGTGAGTTGCGAACGGATTTGCAGCTTTCCGCTGTCTGGCAAAGTTTTCACACGGTGTACACATGCATTCTCACACTTGCACGGGGTGGGTTTTCACTCTCTATGGGTGACGGCTATCTGATCGTAGACTTCTGCAAATTTGCATAGGAGCGATCAGGTCTGAATTAGGCTCCTTATTCAGCTAGTCTGGCAGCTTATCCAGTCACCACTGAAAGGTGGTCATTCCGAGTTGTTCGCTCGCAAGCTGCTTTTAGCAGCATTGCACACGCTAAGCCGCCGCCTACTAGGAGTGAATCTTAGCTTATCAAATTTGCGAACGAAAGATTTGCAATATTGCGAAAAGACTTCTCTGTGCAGTTTCTGAGTAGCTCGAGACTTACTCTTCCACTGCGATCAGTAGAGATGAGCGGGTTCGGTTTCTTTGAATCCGAACCCGCACGAACTTCACTTTTTTTTCCACGGGTCCGAGCGACTCGGATCTTCCCGCCTTGCTCGGTTAACCCGAGCGCGCCCGAACGTCATCATGACGCTGTCGGATTCTCGCGAGGCTCGGATTCTATCGCGAGACTCGGATTCTATATAAGGAGCCGCGCGTCGCCGCCATTTTCACTCGTGCATTGAGATTGATAGGGAGAGGACGTGTCTGGCGTCCTCTCCATTAGAATAGAGATAGATAGATTAGATAGAGAGAGATTGTGCAGAGTCGCAGACAGAGTTAGTTTACCACAGTCAGTGACCAGTGCAGTTGCTAGTTAACTTTTATTTAATATAATATATCCGTTCACTTCTCTCTGCTATATCCGTTCTCTCAACTTCTCTGCCTGAAAAAAAAAACGATACACAGCACAGTCAGTCACACAGTGTGACTCAGTCTGTGTGCACTCAGCTCAGCCCAGTGTGCTGCACAGTCATCAATGTATAAATTAAAAGCTTATAATTAATTGTGGGGGAGACTGGGGAGCACTGCAGGTTGTTAGCAGGAGCCAGGAGTACAATTATATTAATTAACAGTGCACACTTTTGCTGCAGGAGTGGTGACCAGTGCCTGACCACCAGTATAGTATTGTTGTATACTACTAATATCTCTTTAAATATCAACCAGTCTATATTAGCAGCAGACACAGTACAGTGCGGTAGTTCACGGCTGTGGCTACCTCTGTGTCGGCACACGGCAGGCAGTCCGTCCGACCAGAATTGTATTATTTATTATTATATACCTACCACCTAACCGTGGTTTTTTTTTCATTCTTTATACCGTCATAGTGTCATCCTAATTGTTACGAGTATACTACTATCTCTTTATCAACCAGTGTACAGTGCGGTAGTTCACGGCTGTGGCTACCTCTGTGTCGGCACACGGCAGGCAGTCCGTCCGACCAGAATTGTATTATTTATTATTATATACCTACCACCTAACCGTGGTTTTTTTTTCATTCTTTATACCGTCATAGTGTCATCCTAATTGTTACGAGTATACTACTATCTCTTTATCAACCAGTGTACAGTGCGGTAGTTCACGGCTGTGGCTACCTCTGTGTCGGCACACGGCAGGCAGTCCGTCCGACCAGAATTGTATTATTTATTATTATATACCTACCACCTAACCGTGGTTTTTTTTTCATTCTTTATACCGTCGTCATAGTGTCATACTAGTTGTTACGAGTATACTACTATCTCTTTATCAACCAGTGTACAGTGCGGTAGTTCACGGCTGTGGCTACCTCTGTGTCGGCAGTCGGCAGGCAGTCCGTCCATCCATAATTGTATTATTATTATAATATATACCACCTAACCGTGGTTTTTTTTTCATTCTTTATACCGTCATAGTGTCATACTAGTTGTTACGAGTATACTACTATCTCTTTATCAACCAGTGTACAGTGCGGTAGTTCACGGCTGTGGCTACCTCTGTGTCGGCAGTCGGCAGGCAGTCCGTCCATCCATAATTGTATTATTATTATAATATATACCACCTAACTGTGGTTTTTTTTGCATTCTTTATACCGTCGTCATAGTGTCATACTAGTTGTTACGAGTATACTACTATCTCTTTATCAACCAGTGTACAGTGCGGTAGTTCACGGCTGTGGCTACCTCTGTGTCGGCAGTCGGCAGGCAGTCCGTCCATCCATAATTGTATTATTATTATAATATATACCACCTAACCGTGGTTTTTTTTTCATTCTTTATACCGTCGTCATAGTGTCATACTAGTTGTTACGAGTATACTACTATCTCTTTATCAACCAGTGTACAGTGCGGTAGTTCACGGCTGTGGCTACCTCTGTGTCGGCAGTCGGCAGGCAGTCCGTCCATCCATAATTGTATTATTATTATAATATATACCACCTAACCGTGGTTTTTTTTTCATTCTTTATACCGTCGTCATAGTGTCATACTAGTTGTTACGAGTATACTACTATCTCTTTATCAACCAGTGTACAGTGCGGTAGTTCACGGCTGTGGCTACCTCTGTGTCGGCAGTCGGCAGGCAGTCCGTCCATCCATAATTGTATTATTATTATAATATATACCACCTAACCGTGGTTTTTTTTTCATTCTTTATACCGTCGTCATAGTGTCATACTAGTTGTTACGAGTATACTACTATCTCTTTATCAACCAGTGTACAGTGCGGTAGTTCACGGCTGTGGCTACCTCTGTGTCGGCAGTCGGCAGGCAGTCCGTCCATCCATAATTGTATTATTATTATAATATATACCACCTAACCGTGGTTTTTTTATACCACCTAACCGTGGCAGTCCGTCCATAATTGTATACTAGTATCCAATCCATCCATCTCCATTGTTTACCTGAGGTGCCTTTTAGTTCTGCCTATAAAATATGGAGAACAAAAAAGTTGAGGTTCCAAAATTAGGGAAAGATCAAGATCCACTTCCACCTCGTGCTGAAGCTGCTGCCACTAGTCATGGCCGAGACGATGAAATGCCAGCAACGTCGTCTGCCAAGGCCGATGCCCAATGTCATAGTACAGAGCATGTCAAATCCAAAACACCAAATATCAGAAAAAAAAGGACTCCAAAACCTAAAATAAAATTGTCGGAGGAGAAGCGTAAACTTGCCAATATGCCATTTACCACACGGAGTGGCAAGGAACGGCTGAGGCCCTGGCCTATGTTCATGGCTAGTGGTTCAGCTTCACATGAGGATGGAAGCACTCAGCCTCTCGCTAGAAAACTGAAAAGACTCAAGCTGGCAAAAGCACCGCAAAGAACTGTGCGTTCTTTGAAATCCCAAATCCACAAGGAGAGTCCAATTGTGTCGTTTGCGATGCCTGACCTTCCCAACACTGGACGTGAAGAGCATGCGCCTTCCACTATTTGCATGCCCCCTGCAAGTGCTGGAAGGAGCACCCGCAGTCCAGTTCCTGATAGTCAGATTGAAGATGTCAGTGTTGAAGTACACCAGGATGAGGAGGATATGGGTGTTGCTGGCGCTGGGGAGGAAATTGACCAGGAGGATTCTGATGGTGAGGTGGTTTGTTTAAGTCAGGCACCCGGGGAGACACCTGTTGTCCGTGGGAGGAATATGGCCGTTGACATGCCAGGTGAAAATACCAAAAAAATCAGCTCTTCGGTGTGGAGGTATTTCACCAGAAATGCGGACAACAGGTGTCAAGCCGTGTGTTCCCTTTGTCAAGCTGTAATAAGTAGGGGTAAGGACGTTAACCACCTCGGAACATCCTCCCTTATACGTCACCTGCAGCGCATTCATAATAAGTCAGTGACAAGTTCAAAAACTTTGGGTGACAGCGGAAGCAGTCCACTGACCAGTAAATCCCTTCCTCTTGTAACCAAGCTCACGCAAACCACCCCACCAACTCCCTCAGTGTCAATTTCCTCCTTCCCCAGGAATGCCAATAGTCCTGCAGGCCATGTCACTGGCAAGTCTGACGAGTCCTCTCCTGCCTGGGATTCCTCCGATGCATCCTTGCGTGTAACGCCTACTGCTGCTGGCGCTGCTGTTGTTGCCGCTGGGAGTCGATGGTCATCCCAGAGGGGAAGTCGTAAGCCCACTTGTACTACTTCCAGTAAGCAATTGACTGTTCAACAGTCCTTTGCGAGGAAGATGAAATATCACAGCAGTCATCCTACTGCAAAGCGGATAACTGAGTCCTTGACAACTATGTTGGTGTTAGACGTGCGTCCGGTATCCGCCGTTAGTTCACAGGGAACTAGACAATTTATTGAGGCAGTGTGCCCCCGTTACCAAATACCATCTAGGTTCCACTTCTCTAGGCAGGCGATACCGAGAATGTACACGGACGTCAGAAAAAGACTCACCAGTCTCCTAAAAAATGCAGTTGTACCCAATGTCCACTTAACCACGGACATGTGGACAAGTGGAGCAGGGCAGGGTCAGGACTATATGACTGTGACAGCCCACTGGGTAGATGTATGGACTCCCGCCGCAAGAACAGCAGCGGCGGCACCAGTAGCAGCATCTCGCAAACGCCAACTCTTTCCTAGGCAGGCTACGCTTTGTATCACCGCTTTCCAGAATACGCACACAGCTGAAAACCTCTTACGGCAACTGAGGAAGATCATCGCGGAATGGCTTACCCCAATTGGACTCTCCTGTGGATTTGTGGCATCGGACAACGCCAGCAATATTGTGTGTGCATTAAATATGGGCAAATTCCAGCACGTCCCATGTTTTGCACATACCTTGAATTTGGTGGTGCAGAATTTTTTAAAAAACGACAGGGGCGTGCAAGAGATGCTGTCGGTGGCCAGAAAAATTGCGGGACACTTTCGGCGTACAGGCACCACGTACAGAAGACTGGAGCACCACCAAAAACTACTGAACCTGCCCTGCCATCATCTGAAGCAAGAAGTGGTAACGAGGTGGAATTCAACCCTCTATATGCTTCAGAGGTTGGAGGAGCAGCAAAAGGCCATTCAAGCCTATACAATTGAGCACGATATAGGAGATGGAATGCACCTGTCTCAAGTGCAGTGGAGAATGATTTCAACGTTGTGCAAGGTTCTGATGCCCTTTGAACTTGCCACACGTGAAGTCAGTTCAGACACTGCCAGCCTGAGTCAGGTCATTCCCCTCATCAGGCTTTTGCAGAAGAAGCTGGAGGCATTGAAGAAGGAGCTAACACGGAGCGATTCCGCTAGGCATGTGGGACTTGTGGATGCAGCCCTTAATTCGCTTAACAAGGATTCACGGGTGGTCAATCTGTTGAAATCAGAGCACTACATTTTGGCCACCGTGCTCGATCCTAGATTTAAAGCCTACCTTGGATCTCTCTTTCCGGCAGACACAGGTCTGCTGGGGTTGAAAGACCTGCTGGTGACAAAATTGTCAAGTCAAGCGGAACGCGACCTGTCAACATCTCCTCCTTCACATTCTCCCGCAACTGGGGGTGCGAGGAAAAGGCTGAGAATTCCGAGCCCACCCGCTGGCGGTGATGCAGGGCAGTCTGGAGCGACTGCTGATGCTGACATCTGGTCCGGACTGAAGGACCTGACAACGATTACGGACATGTCGTCTACTGTCACTGCATATGATTCTCTCAACATTGATAGAATGGTGGAGGATTATATGAGTGACCGCATCCAAGTAGGCACGTCACACAGTCCGTACTTATACTGGCAGGAAAAAGAGGCAATTTGGAGGCCCTTGCACAAACTGGCTTTATTCTACCTAAGTTGCCCTCCCACAAGTGTGTACTCCGAAAGAGTGTTTAGTGCCGCCGCTCACCTTGTCAGCAATCGGCGTACGAGGTTACATCCAGAAAATGTGGAGAAGATGATGTTCATTAAAATGAATTATAATCAATTCCTCCGCGGAGACATTGACCAGCAGCAATTGCCTCCACAAAGTACACAGGGAGCTGAGATGGTGGATTCCAGTGGGGACGAATTGATAATCTGTGAGGAGGGGGATGTACACGGTGATATATCGGAGGGTGAAGATGAGGTGGACATCTTGCCTCTGTAGAGCCAGTTTGTGCAAGGAGAGATTAATTGCTTCTTTTTTGGGGGGGGTCCAAACCAACCCGTCATATCAGTCACAGTCGTGTGGCAGACCCTGTCACTGAAATGATGGGTTGGTTAAAGTGTGCATGTCCTGTTTTGTTTATACAACATAAGGGTGGGTGGGAGGGCCCAAGGATAATTCCATCTTGCACCTCTTTTTTCTTTTCTTTTTCTTTGCATCATGTGCTGATTGGGGAGGGTTTTTTGGAAGGGACATCCTGCGTGACACTGCAGTGCCACTCCTAGATGGGCCCGGTGTTTGTGTCGGCCACTAGGGTCGCTAATCTTACTCACACAGCTACCTCATTGCGCCTCTTTTTTTCTTTGCGTCATGTGCTGTTTGGGGAGGGTTTTTTGGAAGGGACATCCTGCGTGACACTGCAGTGCCACTCCTAGATGTGCCCGGTGTTTGTGTCGGCCACTAGGGTCGCTAATCTTACTCACACAGTCAGCTACCTCATTGCGCCTCTTTTTTTCTTTGCGTCATGTGCTGTTTGGGGAGGGTTTTTTGGAAGGGCCATCCTGCGTGACACTGCAGTGCCACTCCTAGATGGGCCCGGTGTTTGTGTCGGCCACTAGGGTCGCTTATCTTACTCACACAGCGACCTCGGTGCAAATTTTAGGACTAAAAATAATATTGTGAGGTGTGATGTGTTCAGAATAGGCTGAAAATGAGTGTAAATTATGTTTTTTGAGGTTAATAATACTTTGGGATCAAAATTACCCCCAAATTCTATGATTTAAGCTGTTTTTTAGGGTTTTTTTAAAAAAACACCCGAATCCAAAACACACCCGAATCCGACAAAAAAAATTCGGTGAGGTTTTGCCAAAACGCGGTCGAACCCAAAACACGGCCGCGGAACCGAACCCAAAACCAAAACACAAAACCCGAAAAATTTCCGGCGCTCATCTCTAGCGATCAGTTCAGTGCTTGTCGTTCCTGGTTTGACGTCACAAACACACCCAGCATTCGCCAAAACACTCCTCCGTTTCTCCAGCCACTACCGCAATTTTCCCAGAAACGGTAGCATTTTTTCAAACACTCCCATAAAACGTCCAGTTTCCGCACTGAAACACCCACTTCCTGTCAATCACACTCGATCTCCAAAACGAAGAAAAATCCTCGTAATGCCGTGAGTAAAATACCAATCTCCATAGCAAATTTACTTGGCGCAGTCGCAGTGCGAACATTGCACATGCGCAATTAGCGGAAAATCGCTGCGATGTGAAGAAAATTACAGAGCGCACAACTCGGAATGAGGGCCAAAGTTCCAGCAGGAAAGTGTCTCATTGAGGGGGGAGCTGTCCAGCAAGGGAGGTGCTGAACCTGCTGACTGCATACAGCAGGAGCTAAAGGTCTCTCTGCCTTCTGGGTAAATAAATTGGACTCATATCTGTAAAGCTACAGTATAAAACATATATGTATATACAGAAGTTGTGATGTAGCCAATAGCAACCAGTCAAATTCTAGCTATTATCTTCTAGAATGTGCTAGATAAATGATAAGTAGAATCTCATTGTTTGCTATGGGCCATATCTACACTTCTATAAACCTGCACTTTAGTAAATATGCCCATATACTGTATCTTGTGAGCCTCTTGTATCTTGCAGAAACCAGGGAAATCTTGTCAAAATAAAAAACCCACAAGCTTTGTTCCCGACACTGAACTGTCACTTGGGTCGGTGACGTCCAAAGGATTGAACAAAGTCACACTGAGTGATTTGAGCTGTCGCACCACTGTAATTATTCCTATGAAAGTGTCCACTAGAGACCTTGGGGGTCATTCTGAGTTGATAGCTAGCTGCTTTTGGTCGCTGCGCAGTGATCAGGTAAAAAAATGGCACTTCTGCGCATGCGTATGCGGCACAATGCGTACGCGCGTTGTACTATTACAACGAACGATGTAGTTTCACACAAGGTCTAGCGAAGCTTTACAGTCGCACTGCTGGCCGCAGAGTGATTGACATAAAGAGGGCGTTTCTTGGTGTCAACTGACCGTTTTCAGGGAGTGTTCGTAAAAAGGAAGGCGTGCCAGGAAAAACGCAGGTGTGGCTGTGCGAACGCAGGGCGTGTTCGTGACGTCAAAACAGGAATTGAATAGTCTGAAGTCATCGCAAGCGCTGAGTAGGTCTGAAGCTACTCTGAAACTGCACAAAATTATCTTGTAGCCACTCTGCGATCCTTTCATTCACTTCTGCTAAGCTAAAATATACTCCCAGTGGGAGGCGGCTTAGCATTTGCACGGCTGCTAAAAACTGCTAGCGAGCGATCAACTCGGAATGACCACCCATGTTGTGCGGCTTACGTGAAATATGTGACATACAGCATTTACAGTGTGAACTTGGATGCAGAATGTGCAAACTACATACAGTAGGCAGTAGCAGCACCCCCAGACATGATTTAATTTCCACAGTTTCCTTATTGGCTCTAGAATTCAGAATTAGTACTAGTGCAGTAGTTTTTCTCCCATTTGCACCGTCCCTTGGGCCTGATCGCTGTTGTGTGAATTTGCATAGTGGGTGATTGTTGAATGACTGCGCATGCGTGTGCACCGCAATGCGCAAGCGTGACACCAAACAGCGACTGAATGTTGCAAAAATGTCGATCACTAAGCGAACGCAAGGTGATTGACAGGTGGCAGACATTTGTAGGTGGTAAGTGGGCGTTTTCTGGGAGTGTCAGGAATAATGTGGGCATTCCCAAGTGTTTTCAGGGACGGTGTGTGTGACGTCAGCCTGATTCTGTTGCACTGTAGGAGTAAGTCCTGGGCTACGCAAAGACTGCACAGACTGGGAACATCATTCGATGGTGAGTGAGTTGCGAACGGATTTGCAGCTTTCCGCTGTCTGGCAAAGTTTTCACACGGTGTACACATGCATTCTCACACTTGCACGGGGTGGGTTTTCACTCTCTATGGGTGACGGCTATCTGATCGTAGACTTCTGCAAATTTGCATAGGAGCGATCAGGTCTGAATTAGGCTCCTTATTCAGCTAGTCTGGCAGCTTATCCAGTCACCACTGAAAGGTGGTCATTCCGAGTTGTTCGCTCGCAAGCTGCTTTTAGCAGCATTGCACACGCTAAGCCGCCGCCTACTAGGAGTGAATCTTAGCTTATCAAATTTGCGAACGAAAGATTCGCAATATTGCGAAAAGACTTCTCTGTGCAGTTTCTGAGTAGCTCGAGACTTACTCTTCCACTGCGATCAGTTCAGTGCTTGTCGTTCCTGGTTTGACGTCACAAACACACCCAGCATTCGCCAAAACACTCCTCCGTTTCTCCAGACACTCCCGCAATTTTCCCAGAAACGGTAGCATTTTTTCAAACACTCCCATAAAACGTCCAGTTTCCACCCTGAAACACCCACTTCCTGTTAATCACACTCGATCTCCAAAACGAAGAAAAATCCTCGTAATGCCGTGAGTAAAATACCAATCTCCATAGCAAATTTACTTGGCGCAGTCGCAGTGCGAACATTGCACATGCGCAATTAGCGGAAAATCGCTGCGATGCGAAAAAAATTACAGAGCGCACAACTCGGAATGAGGGCCAAAGTTCCAGCAGGAAAGTGTCTCATTGAGGGGGGAGCTGTCCAGCAAGGGAGGTGCTGAACCTGCTGACTGCATACAGCAGGAGCTAAAAGTCTCTCTGCATTCTGGGTAAATAAATTGGACTCATATCTGTAAAGCTACAGTATAAAACATATATGTATATACAGCAACAATAAAGAACCCAGTCTTATTTTAAATAAGGAAAATACAGGACCCCACTCCAGGTGCATTATCTGCCAGACACCCCCACACCTTTCTTCCCTAGTTTATTACTACTACGGGTATATTTACTAAAGTGAGGGTTTATAGAAGTTGTGATGTAGCCCATAGCAACCAGTCAAATTCTAGCTATTATCTTCTAGAATGTGCTAGATAAATGATAAGTAGAATCTCATTGTTTGCTATGGGCCATATCTACACTTCTATAAACCTGCACTTTAGTAAATATGCCCATATACTGTATCTTGTGAGCCTCTTGTATCTTGCAGAAACCAGGGAAATCTTGTCAAAATAAAAAACCCACAAGCTTTGTATCCTGACACTGAACTGTCACTTGGGTCGGTGACGTCCAAAGGATTGAACAAAGTCACACTGAGTGATTTGAGCTGTCGCACCACTGTAATTATTCCTATGAAAGTGTCCACTGGAGACCTTGGGGGTCATTCCGAGTTGATCGCTAGCTGCTTTCGGTTGCTGCGCAGTGGTCAGGTAAAAAAATGGCACTTCTGCGCATGCTTATGCGGCACAATACGCACACGTGACGTACTATTACAACAAACTATGTAGTTTCACACAAGGTCTAGCGAAGCTTTTCAGTCGCACTGCTGGCCGCAGAGTGATTGACATGAAGTGTGAATCACCAAGCGTTTCTTGGTGTCAACTGACCGTTTTCAGGGAGTGTTCGTAAAAAGGCAGGCGTGCCAGGAAAAACGCAGGTGTGGCTGTGCGAACGCAGGGCGTGTTCGTGACGTCAAAACAGGAATTGAATAGTCTGAAGTCATCGCAAGCGCTGAGTAGGTCTGAAGCTACTCTGAAACTGCACAAAATTATCTTGTAGCCGCTCTGCGATCCTTTCATTCACTTCTGCTAAGCTAAAATATACTCCCAGTGGGAGGCGGCTTAGCATTTGCACGGCTGCTAAAAACTGCTAGCGTGCGATCAACTCGGAATGACCACCCATGTTGTGCGGCTTACGTGAAATATGTGACATACAGCATTTACAGTGTGAACTTGGATGCAGAATGTGCAAACTACATACAGTAGGCAGTAGCAGCACCCCCAGACATGATTTAATTTCCACAGTTTCCTTATTGGCTCTAGAATTCAGAATTAGTACTAGTGCAGTAGTTTTTCTCCCATTTGCACCGTCCCTTGGGCCTGATCGCTGTTGTGTGAATTTGCATAGTGGGTGATTGTTGAATGACTGCGCATGCGTGTGCACCGCAATGCGCAAGCGTGACACCAAACAGCGACAGAATGTTGCAAAAATGTCGATCACTAAGCGAACGCAAGGTGATTGACAGGTGGCAGACATTTGTAGGTGGTAAGTGGGCGTTTTCTGGGAGTGTCAGGAATAATGTGGGCATTCCCAAGTGTTTTCAGGGACGGTGTGTGTGACGTCAGCCTGATTCTGTTGCACTGTAGGAGTAAGTCCTGGGCTACGCAAAGACTGCACAGACTGGGAACATCATTCGATGGTGAGTGAGTTGCGAACGGATTTGCAGCTTTCCGCTGTCTGGCAAAGTTTTCACACGGTGTACACATGCATTCTCACACTTGCACGGGGTGGGTTTTCACTCTCTATGGGTGACGGCTATCTGATCGTAGACTTCTGCAAATTTGCATAGGAGCGATCAGGTCTGAATTAGGCTCCTTATTCAGCTAGTCTGGCAGCTTATCCAGTCACCACTGAAAGGTGGTCATTCCGAGTTGTTCGCTCGCAAGCTGCTTTTAGCAGCATTGCACACGCTAAGCCGCCGCCTACTAGGAGTGAATCTTAGCTTATCAAATTTGCGAACGAAAGATTCGCAATATTGCGAAAAGACTTCTCTGTGCAGTTTCTGAGTAGCTCGAGACTTACTCTTCCACTGCGATCAGTTCAGTGCTTGTCGTTCCTGGTTTGACGTCACAAACACACCCAGCATTCGCCAAAACACTCCTCCGTTTCTCCAGACACTCCCGCAATTTTCCCAGAAACGGTAGCATTTTTTCAAACACTCCCATAAAACGTCCAGTTTCCACCCTGAAACACCCACTTCCTGTCAATCACACTCGATCTCCAAAACGAAGAAAAATCCTCGTAATGCCGTGAGTAAAATACCAATCTCCATAGCAAATTTACTTGGCGCAGTCGCAGTGCGAACATTGCACATGCGCAATTAGCGGAAAATCGCTGCGATGCGAAGAAAATTACAGAGCGCACAACTCGGAATGAGGGCCAAAGTTCCAGCAGGAAAGTGTCTCATTGAGGGGGGAGCTGTCCAGCAAGGGAGGTGCTGAACCTGCTGACTGCATACAGCAGGAGCTAAAGGTCTCTCTGCCTTCTGGGTAAATAAATTGGATTCATATCTGTAAAGCTACAGTATAAAACATATATGTATATACAGCAACAATAAAGAACACAGCATTATTTTAAATAAGGAAAATACAGGACCCCACTCCAGGTGCATTATCTGCCAGACACCCCCACACCTTTCTTCCCTAGTTTATTACTACTACGGGTATATTTACTAAAGTGAGGTTTTATAGAAGTTGTGATGTAGCCAATAGCAACCAGTCAAATTCTAGCTATTATCTTCTAGAATGTGCTAGATAAATGATAAGTAGAATCTCATTGTTTGCTATGGGCCATATCTACACTTCTATAAACCTGCACTTTAGTAAATATGCCCATATACTGTATCTTGTGAGCCTCTTATATCTTGCAGAAACCAGGGAAATCTTGTCAAAATAAAAAACCCACAAGCTTTGTATCCTGACACTGAACTGTCACTTGGGTCGGTGACGTCCAAAGGATTGAACAAAGTCACACTGAGTGATTTGAGCTGTCGCACCACTGTAATTATTCCTATGAAAGTGTCCACTAGAGACCTTGGGGGTCATTCCGAGTTGATAGCTAGCTGCTTTTGGTCGCTGCGCAGTGGTCAGGTAAAAAAATGGCACTTCTGCGCATGCGTATGCGGCACAATGCGTACGCGCGTCGTACTATTACAACGAACGATGTAGTTTCACACAAGGTCTAGCGAAGCTTTTCAGTCGCACTGCTGGCCGCAGAGTGATTGACAGGAAGTGGGCGTTTCTTGGTGTCAACTGACCGTTTCCAGGGAGTGTTCGTAAAAAGGCAGGTGTGCCAGGAAAAACGCATGCGTGGCTGGGCGAACGCAGGGCATGTTCGTGACGTCAAATCCGGAATTGAATGGTCTGAAGTGATCGCAAGCGCTGAGTAGGTCTGAAGCTAATCTGAAACTGCACAAAATTATCTTGTAGCCGCTCTGCGATCCTTTCATTCACTTCTGCTAAGCTAAAATATACTCCCAGTGGGAGGCGGCTTAGCATTTGCACGGCTGCTAAAAACTGCTAGCGAGCGATCAACTCGGAATGACCACCCATGTTGTGCGGCTTACGTGAAATATGTGACATACAGCATTTACAGTGTGAAATTGGATGCAGAATGTGCAAACTACATACAGTAGGCAGTAGCAGCACCCCCAGACATGATTTAATTTCCACAGTTTCCTTATTGGCTCTAGAATTCAGAATTAGTACTAGTGCAGTAGTTTTTCTCCCATTTGCACCGTCCCTTGGGCCTGATCGCTGTTGTGTGAATTTGCATAGTGGGTGACTGTTGAATGACTGCGCATGCGTGTGCACCGCAATGCGCAAGCGTGACACCAAACAGCGACAGAATGTTGCAAAAATGTCGATCACTAAGCGAACGCAAGGTGATTGACAGGTGGCAGACATTTGTAGGTGGTAAGTAGGCGTTTTCTGGGAGTGTCAGGAATAATGTGGGCATTCCCAAGTGTTTTCAGGGACGGTGTGTGTGACGTCAGCCTGATTCTGTTGCACTGTAGGAGTAAGTCCTGGGCTACGCAAAGACTGCACAGACTGGGAACATCATTCGATGGTGAGTGAGTTGCGAACGGATTTGCAGCTTTCCGCTGTCTGGCAAAGTTTTCACACGGTGTACACATGCATTCTCACACTTGCACGGGGTGGGTTTTCACTCTCTATGGGTGACGGCTATCTGATCGTAGACTTCTGCAAATTTGCATAGGAGCGATCAGGTCTGAATTAGGCTCCTTATTCAGCTAGTCTGGCAGCTTATCCAGTCACCACTGAAAGGTGGTCATTCCGAGTTGTTCGCTCGCAAGCTGCTTTTAGCAGCATTGCACACGCTAAGCCGCCGCCTACTAGGAGTGAATCTTAGCTTATCAAATTTGCGAACGAAAGATTTGCAATATTGCGAAAAGACTTCTCTGTGCAGTTTCTGAGTAGCTCGAGACTTACTCTTCCACTGCGATCAGTTCAGTGCTTGTCGTTCCTGGTTTGACGTCACAAACACACCCAGCATTCGCCAAAACACTCCTCCGTTTCTCCAGACACTACCGCAATTTTCCCAGAAACGGTAGCATTTTTTCAAACACTCCCATAAAACGTCCAGTTTCCGCACTGAAACACCCACTTCCTGTCAATCACACTCGATCTCCAAAACGAAGAAAAATCCTCGTAATGCCGTGAGTAAAATACCAATCTCCATAGCAAATTTACTTGGCGCAGTCGCAGTGCGAACATTGCACATGCGCAATTAGCGGAAAATCGCTGCGATGCGAAGAAAATTACAGAGCGCACAACTCGGAATGAGGGCCAAAGTTCCAGCAGGAAAGTGTCTCATTGAGGGGGGAGCTGTCCAGCAAGGGAGGTGCTGAACCTGCTGACTGCATACAGCAGGAGCTAAAGGTCTCTCTGCATTCTGGGTAAATAAATTGGACTCATATCTGTAAAGCTACAGTATAAAACATATATGTATATACAGCAACAATAAAGAACACAGCATTATTTTAAATAAGGAAAATACAGGACCCCACTCCAGGTGCATTATCTGCCAGACACCCCCACACCTTTCTTCCCTAGTTTATTACTACTACGGGTATATTTACTAAAGTGAGGTTTTATAGAAGTTGTGATGTAGCCAATAGCAACCAGTCAAATTCTAGCTATTATCTTCTAGAATGTGCTAGATAAATGATAAGTAGAATCTCATTGTTTGCTATGGGCCATATCTACACTTCTATAAACCTGCACTTTAGTAAATATGCCCATATACTGTATCTTGTGAGCCTCTTGTATCTTGCAGAAACCAGGGAAATCTTGTCAAAATAAAAAACCCACAAGCTTTGTATCCTGACACTGAACTGTCACTTGGGTCGGTGACGTCCAAAGGATTGAACAAAGTCACACTGAGTGATTTGAGCTGTCGCACCACTGTAATTATTCCTATGAAAGTGTCCACTGGAGACCTTGGGGGTCATTCCGAGTTGATAGCTAGCTGCTTTTGGTCGCTGCGCAGTGGTCAGGTAAAAAAATGGCACTTCTGCGCATGCGTATGCGGCACAATGCGTACGCGCGTCGTACTATTACAACGAACGATGTAGTTTCACACAAGGTCTAGCGAAGCTTTTCAGTCGCACTGCTGGCCGCAGAGTGATTGACAGGAAGTGGGCGTTTCTTGGTGTCAACTGACCGTTTCCAGGGAGTGTTCGTAAAAAGGCAGGTGTGCCAGGAAAAACGCATGCGTGGCTGGGCGAACGCAGGGCATGTTCGTGACGTCAAATCCGGAATTGAATGGTCTGAAGTGATCGCAAGCGCTGAGTAAGTCTGCAGCTAATCTGAAACTGCACAAAATTATCTTGTAGCCGCTCTGCGATCCTTTCATTCACACTTCTGCTAAGCTAAAATATACTCCCAGTGGGAGGCGGCTTAGCGTTTGCACGGCTGCTAAAAACTGCTAGCGTGCGAACAACTCGGAATGACCACCCATGTTGTGCGGCTTACGTGAAATATGTGACATACAGCATTTACAGTGTGAACTTGGATGCAGAATGTGCAAACCACAGATAACAGGTGTGCAGCATTATAGAGTACCAAGGAGCCAAATCAGACCCTGGTGCTGACGTGCAAAAATCTATATGAAGCCATTTCTGCACATCTGCACATGTGTGTATGCCGATACAAGCATGGGCAAGATATTAAATTGCATTCTCTTCAGAACGCAGTTTAAGACCTAGAAGGGTGCAGGAATAGGGTGTTGATGCCACATTTTGTGTGCGTTGATGCTCCGTTTAAGGGGTGTGGTATGGACAACACAGGCATGTCCAGACCGTTAACACAGCAGCCGCTGCTTGACATCACACACAACCGCTGCGACTCTTAACATGGCAGATAGCCGCCTGCATTCACATTTTTTGCGCACATCTACAATCAAGTTTGAATTACGCTCCAAGTCCATAGTAATAAGTGCTACACACCCCTGGGCACACGCTACTGTATTTTGACACATGCCACTAAGTAAAATAAAAATGAATCTAAATATATAATATATACAAGGTGTGTGTATGTGCGCGCGCGCGCGTGCGTGTATATATATATATATATATATATATATATATATATATACACACATTTGTACGTAAAAATATGTTGGTATATATACACATAAGAATATTTCTAGATTTATACAGATACATACACATCACCTAACTGTGCAGAATGAATCAGGACTTTTGTTGCTACTCAATAACATAAATATATACTGTATATCATCTAAATGTTCCAGTCCTATGAAAACTAAGTAACGCAGGTGATTACATATGTACTGTGTATGTCCCTCCATAATCGGCCTCTATCACCTGCTAGTTTTCTGTGGCTTGCACTCGGGTGATGAATATTATTGATACAGTACTTGTAGTCATTATATATGTTTTTGTTACTTTGCCAGACATTTCCCTCTCTGTTCAGGATACATTGTGACAAAATAAAGGTTGTGCTGAGTTAAACAGATCTATAAACCCCACATGAAAGGCCAGCAATAAAAGTACAGTCCTGCGGTGTCACACAATTAGGACCCCATGAAATGCTGCTCTGCACTCATTGGGTAGGCAGATTTTATTGTATGGAATATGCAGATTAACCCCATGATCTGCCATATATATAAGAGGCTCAAAGTCAGTGCATGAAAATCCTGGACACTGCAAATCGCTGGTTTATAACCATGGGCAAGGTAACAGGACCCCTTACTCTGTATATTACAGTTACTCTCTGTGTAGTCCAGTCTTAAGGCCTCGTGCAGATGTATCATTATGTTTTGGATTATGTTTCATTTTATTGATACTGTTTTTCTGGTGGGTTTTTGCATTCAGTCCTTTACATCAGGTTTAAAGGAATATGGAGCCTGACACAGGGACTGTAGTTGCAAATCTTTATGCAGCAGCTGTGCGGAAATATGTAAATGGCGCTGCTTCCTGGATTTGCACTGGTGGCACTACAAATCCCAGCGGCTGTGTACAAGGATGCAGAATCCATCACAGATCAGTCAAGTTTTATACAGCCGTTACGGTTGCGACAGACGTGAATTTTTGCTGCCACTCCCCCATTACCTACCCCAAAAGATGCCTGACTGTCAGTCGCTTTGCCAATAAATCCTCACTGAGGCCACCATCGCGAGACCATTTGGCACATGCGCAATGTGACATAGACGCATGCGTAGATCGATAAACACTCAACTGCGACAACTATGAACCAGGTCCGTTATGCATGAATATATATTTGGAAATACTGTTTTGTTTGATGAGAATTGGCTAACAATAAAACCAACCACTGACTGATGTACACCTGATCTTCTTTCAGGCTTTTATTAGATCAAGTTCCATCTGTCCCTCTTTTTTCCCTGTGGTCACCGTGTTAGTATGGACTGGGTATGGGATAGCGGCAGTGATGATGCTGGTGGTCAGAATATGGACATCAGCACCCTGAATGCCAAAATCCCATCAGGAGCCAGTAAATACACCAACCCTGACCCTACTCCTATCTCTGACCTCCCTTCCTGCAGCTTAACCCTAACCCTATGCCTAACCCTATCCCCCCTTCATGCAGCCTAATCCTCCCGCAGCCTAACCATAATCCCCTCACAGTCTAACCCTAGCCCCCCTCACAGCCAACAATAACCCTCCCTTCCCACAGTCTAACCCTAAACCTCCTGTACCCTAACCCTAACCTCCCCTCCCACAGTCTAACCCTAACCCTCCCACAGTCTAACCCTTACCTTACTCTTAGCCCCCACTTCCTGCAGCCTAACCCTCCCGAAGCCTAACCCCCTCACAGTCTAACCCTAGCCCCCCTCACAGCCTAACAATAACCCTTCCTTCCCACAGTCTAACCCTAAACCTCCTGTACCCTAACCCTAACCTCCCCTCCCACAGCCTAACCCTAACCGCCCCCACAGTCTAACAATAACCCTCCCTTCCTACAGCCTAACCCTAACCTCCCCTCCACAGTCTAACCCTAACCCTCCCGCAGCCTAAACCTAACCTGTATCCTGCAGCCTAACCCTCCCCTTCCATAGTCTAACCCTAACCCTCCCACAGCCTAACCCTTACCCTACTCTTAGCCCCCACTTCCTGCAGCCTAACCCTCCCGAAGCCTAACCCTAACCCCCCACACAGCCTAAAAATAACCCTACCTTCCCGCAGCCTAACCCTAACCCTCCTGTAGCCTAACCTTAATCTCCCCTCCCACAGCCTAACCCTAACCCTACTCTTAACCCTGTAGCCTAACTCTCCCGCAGCCTAACCCTAACCTCCCTCACAGCCTAACCCTCCTGTAGCCTAACCCTAACCCTAAACCCCCTCACAGCCTAACCCTAACTCACCTGTACCCTAACCCTAACCTCCGCTCCCACAGCCTAACCGTAACCGCCCCCACAGCCTAACAATAACCCTCCCTTCCTACAGCCTAACCCTAACCTCCCCTCCACAGTCTAACCCTAACCCTCCCGCAGCCTAACCTAACCTGCACCCTGCAGCCTAACCCTCCCCTTCCATAGTCTAACCCTAACCCTCCCACAGCCTAACCCTTAGCCTACTCTTAGCCCCCACTTCCTGCAGCCTAACCCTCCTGAAGCCTAACCTTAACCCCCCTCACAGCCTAAAAATAACCCTCCCTTCCCGCAGCCTAACCCTAACCCTCCTGTAGCCTAACCTTAAACTCTCCTCCCACAGCCTAACCCGAACCCTACTCTTAACCCTAACCCCACCTTCCTGTAGCCCAACTCTCCCGCAGCCTAACCCTAACCTCCCTCACAGCCTAACCCTCCTGTAGCCTAACCCTAACCCTAAACCCCCCTCACAGCCTAACCCTAGCTCACCTGTAGCCTAACCCTAAACCCCCCTTCACAGTCCAACACTAAACCTGCCTTCCCGCAGCCTAACCCTCCTGTAGCCTAATCCTAACCTGCACCCCTGCAGCCTAACCCTCCCCTCCCATAGTCTAACCCTCACTGGCATTCGTCAGGACTCCAGCTGTCAGTGAGGGATTCCTGCTGTTGGGATTCCAGCTGTTGGGTTTCTAGCTGTTGGGATTTCAGCTGTTGTGATTCCGGCTGTTGGGATTCCAGCACCAGTCTTCTGACCACTGGCATCTCATCCATTAGAATTCCAACTACATCCTGTTAATACTTATATACGGTACAGTTTCAGGGCACCCAATATATTATCTGCTTGGCAAAGTCATCATCATCATCCCTTGTATCAGAAGAGTCGTCTAGTTACAGTATGCTGCGTGTGCTTTAAATCTTGAGTTGTGTTTTCATCCCCAAATCTCTGCAGGTATAAAAGCGATTTTTTTTACAATGAAATCAGATCATAAAGTGGGATGCGTTCAAGACGCCGCCAGACGGAATCCCAGCGGTCGAAATACCGACGCCGGAATTCCGACAGCCACAATCCCGAAATATTCTCCCTCCGTGGGTGTCCACGACACCTATAGAGGGAGAATATAATAGTGTGTCGAGCGTAGCGAGGCTAGTGAAGCGAGCCCGCAAGTGGCTGCGTTCCGCTCGCCACCCCTGTCGGGATTGTGTGGTCGGGATTCCGCCGTTGGTATTTCGACCGCCGGGATTCTGGCCGGCGGCATTTAGTACTGATCCCCATAAAGTAATCCTAATTTAATTATTTTACCATTTCGAGTTTTTGCATCTAATGTTTGTTAAAAATAGAGTTCCAAACAGTAAAAAAAAAAAAAAAATCCAAATTCCTTATAGAACTGATAATCAAAAATTGACAATTTGTGTTCCAATGAACTGCTAATAGAATTTTCATAACTTGATTTAACATTTATTTAATTGCAGATCATTTTTTACGAAGACAGGAACTTTCAAGGAAAGTCCTATGAAAGTTCTGGGGACAGCGCAGATCTACATTCATTTCTCCCCCGCTGCAACTCAATCCGGGTACTGACCGGCTGCTGGGTGATTTACGAACGTTCTAACTACATGGGACACCAGTACTACCTGAAGAAGGGAGAATATCCTGACTACCAGAGCTGGCTGGGTCTGAATGACTCCATTAGATCTTGTCATTCAATTCCACAAGTAAGTTCTCCTGTTGTGTGGTCTATGAATATCGGTTTTGCTACTGCGTACGTGTGAAATCCCTAAAATTTGTGTACACACAGAGGAGGTGTCAGAAATGTACTGGGTGTTCCTGAGCAGTGACTGGTAGGCGGAGCTGGATTAAGGCTTTGAGGGGGCCCAAAAGAGCTATATTTGGGAAGCAGGCATCAGTTTCTTGTGTACAAACAATGGTAGTTGCTCGGTCATTCCTGGATATAATTATGTATCAGCTGCTGGAAAGGGGGAGGGGTCACAGACAAACAGACAGAAGGGGGGGGGGGTTTGCAAATCTCACCGCTAAATTTCCCTTCAGCACACTAAAAATTACCTGTAACCATACCTTAACCTATCTGGTAATAGACATTCAGAAAAAAGGTTTACACATGTTTGCAAGGCATTGAATGGGAGCAGTATTTGGAAGGCATACTGTTCCTTGTAGTGCCAATGTGAGATCCTGGGGGTGGCTCCTGGGTAAGTTAGCTCTCTGTCTGGATGTGTTTTAGTAAAAGCCTTTATCAGGAGGCCTACTGTGACAAATTACATGGCCCTATGTGGGCCCTGCTATTATGTAGTGTAAGGACTGCCGATATCAGAGAAGCCTTGAAGTGGCACAGCAGCTAAACATGTGTTTGCAAACATGTGTAAACTAATTATCAGAATTTCTATTACAAGATAGGTTCAAGTATGGTTACAGGTAATTTTTAGTGTGCTGAACCGAAATGTAGGGGAGGGATTTGCAACCCCCCCCCCCCCCTCTTTGTCTGTTTATCAGGTTCTTGTGTGCAAGCCTTCAGCACGTACATGAAGAGGGAATGTGGTTACACCACACGCCCTCATTTCATGTCAAGCAGGGTGCATGTACAGTACATCCCTTACCCAGCTGCTGGGCTGCACCTTGCCTCACCTGGAAAGCAAGGGAGAGCGTTCTCTCCCTACCGTTCTTCCCCACTGGACACTGCAACCAACGCATAATATATACACATACATACAGTCCCCCTGAAAGAGGGAGCCCTAGGACTATGTTCTCCCCCAACACCACCTTTAATCTGGCTCTGTATTGTGTCACAGGTGTGTCGCTGAAGTGGTTGCATACACTAATTAGGTAAGGATCACTATTGTGATCCTCAGCACAGCTTCCCAGTGAATCGGGAAACGGCGCATGCACAGAACTGGCCCTGCAATTACATTGCAGTAATGGAATCACCTCTGCCGGATAGACAGGTAGAGGTGTTTGCAGGGAAGGATGGCGTGAAGGCAGCCAGCATTGGTGGAAAAGTTTTCTGGGAGAGGAGAGGCCAAGTATTGCTCGCAAGATACAGTTTCCTCGGCCTCGCAAGCGCCCAGCGACGTCAAGCCTGAGTACGCAGAGGCTTACACACAATCAAAGTGAGAGACAGAGCTTTAACTAGACATTTTTCTGCCCTGTGCCAAAAAAGATTAGTGCCGCCCCCAACTTGATATATAGGGACAGTGGGCGCCCAAAAAAATGGCAAGTATCACTGAGACAGGGTGTGAACATAGTATACCCAGTTCAAATTATGCCACATAGTGGTGCAACACTAATTACATTACACCACACAGTAGTGTCTCTTATTCCCGTTACGCCACACAGTAGTACCCCTTACACATTATGCAATGCAGTAGTACCCCTTACACATTATGCCACACAGAAGTGCCCCTTACACATTATGCCACTCAGTAGTACCCCTTATTCCCGTTACACGACACAGTAGTACCCCTTACACATTATGCCACACAGCAGTGCCCCTTACACATTATGCCATGCAGTAGTACCCCTTATTCCCATTACACCACACAGTAGTACCCCTTACACATTATGCCACACAGCAGTGCCCCTTACACATTATGCCATGCAGTAGTACCCCTTATTCCCGTTATACCACACAGTAGTACCCCTTACACATTATGCCACACAGCAGTACCCCTTACACATTATGCCACACAGCAGTGCCCCTTACACATTATGCCATGCAGTAGTACCCCTTATTCCCGTTACACCACACAGTAGTACCCCTTACACATTATGCCACACAGCAGTGCCCCTTACACATTATGCCATGCAGTAGTACCCCTTATTCCCGTTACACCACACAGTAGTACCCCTTACACATTATGCCACACAGCAGTGCCCCTTACACATTATGCCATGCAGTAGTACCCCTTATTCCCGTTACACCACACAGTAGTACCCCTTACACATTATGCCATGCAGTAGTACCCCTTATTCCGTTACACCACATAGTGGTACCCCTTACACATTATGCCACACAGTAATGCCCGCTTACTAATATTTGTTATGGACAAATCAAGTCAGACAGTAAATTCAGTTGAATGGGACATCTACTGAATATGAGCCGATGTAATGACGCCCAAATTCGGCGGCTGAGCGGGATGTCAGGCGAACTCAGACATTTTCTTAAAGGGGCATCTTTTACAAGACAAAACCATACCTTGTAAGTGATTGCCCCTTTAAAAAGTGCCCGAGTTCAGGCCTCATTACATTCGGCCCTTACGTATGCTGCAGTGGTAGCCCAATAACACTGCACACCAGCACTATTGCTAACTCTAGGATTAATATGAACCGTGTCCACTGTGTCAGATTACTTTGGTATAGCTCCCCTCCCCCTAATATGCTGTCAGAGCCCCCGGCCCCTTAACCTTTGGCTTAATTTACTAATTTTGCAGACACGTGCAGAGGCGCCAAGGCCGTGGTGAAGCGTTGGGAGTCAGTACTCAGTAGAGACCGGCCATGTGAGGAAGTAAAGAGTTATGCAGGCAGTGCGGCCGCTGGGACCATTGACTAGCGCAGTCCGCCAGCCACCAGAGGAGGGTAGTGATGGCCTTGAGCAGCCAGGAACATAACGAATGAGCATGAAGATCATGAATTATCCTTTGCAACAGATGCTTACTCCTCAAAGAGGTCCGTAGCGGCCATGCATCAGGGGCAGCAGTGACCAAACCGCCCTCCCAATGGTGGCCCCGCACACACAAAGCATTACATCAGACATATACATATGGAGCCCTGCTCATCTATCCCTTTAATAGGATTAACTGAGCCAGGACTGTCGGACTTAATCCCCTGCTGTATTGTTCTCTCTGTATTGTATTGTAGCTGAGAACAATAGATGAAAGGCTTATGCTAATAAGACTTGGTGCACCATGGTGCACCAGAGAAGGCTAGATGATCAAGGCTCCATCTGTATGCTCTGAATAAATCCTACTGTAGGAAACTTTACAATTGGGAAAAATCCAGTAACCAGAACAATATTGAGAATTTGGTATAATACAATATCCTGGCTGGTACATTATATATTACAGTGTTAGTAGCTTTTTTGAAATCTAATTTCCCATTTTGTGATACAATGTTCCTTTTACAGCATCATGGCTCTTACAAAATAAGACTGTACGAGAGAGAGGACTTCCGTGGCCAAATGAAGGAGTATGTAGGCGACTGCTCTAACATCCATGAAAGCTTCGGGGTACATGATGTGTTGTCCTGCAATGTTCTGGAAGGATACTGGATCCTCTTTGAGCAGCCTGGCTTCCGGGGAAACCAATACTTCCTGAGGCCCGATGAGTACCGGAGATACAGTAACTGGGGAGCCTCAAATTCCAGAGTTGGATCTTTGAAAAGAATAATGGATTTCTATTGAGTAGAACATACTCTGACCTGTGTTTCCTCACAATAGAGATAAAAACAATTGTCTTTTAATTATTATTTACTTGCAATAAATGGAATTCATGTAAATCCCCAGCGCTTCTGTTTTTATTACTTTCTAAGAGTTTCTAGGGGTTAGGGATGGTATCCCGGCTGTTGAAAATGCCGACCGGGGTGGGGCGATTATCTTACGCCTCCCCTGTCCCTTTCTCTAACCCTAACCTGTTTGGGTGGCAGATAGGGCTCACCAGGTGTGGTGGGTATGGCTTCTCCTCCCTATAGTGCCTAACCCTAACCCTCCCCTAACCCTAACATTGACCCCAATACTTACCTTCGGGATATCGGTGGTAGGTGCTCTCTAGTCATGTTGCAAACCTTTAAGAAACTGTAACTGCCACTGTGGTACTCTCATACATACATGTTGGGAGTTATATTGTATCTATATGAATTATATAATTTTTATATAATGTGTTTTATTTCTATGTTACATAGTATGTGTATAACATGCTGGAAGGATAATATTCCCAGGGGTCAACTTATCCGCATACGCCGTAATTGTACATGAATTGAGACACAGTTAGAATACAAGCTACTACCTTATTGGAATCATTTCATGAACAGGGATATCCACCAGATTTACTGTCAAAAGCATATAAGGAAGTTGAGCAGATGGATAGAAGTGTATTATTAAAACCTAGAGCAGCACTACAAAAAGCGAAAGAAATTAAATATGAAAAAAGTATGTGTTTTTCTACTCAGTATAACAACTGTGCCAATCAAATTAAACATATAATAAAGAAAAATTCTTCACTACTATTGTTAGATGAATTACTTCATGATAATATTAATCCCATAGGGCCTACATTGTTTCAAAAGGCGGAAAATTTGAGATCTAAACTTGTACCTAGTCACTTCTATAAAAAACTTGAAGTGACATCAGCAAAGTCATGGCTTCCAAAAAGACCTGTGGGGTTCCACAAATGTGGAAAAACGAATTGTTTATCTTGTAAATCCATGCCAAGGAAAAGAATAGAAGTCCAATCAACAAGAACAAATGAGGTATTTAAAATTAAGGACTTTCTAAATTGCATGTCGACATTTGTGATTTATGTAATCACTTGCCAATGTGGCAAACATTATGTCGGCCGCACTACTCGAACCCTTCATATAAGATACATGGAACATAGAAGAAATGTCATAAAAAAAGCAAAACACCCATTGTCAAGTCATATAGTGAATTGCCAGGATGCAGACTTCAATGATATTAAAATGTTAGCTGTTAAGCAGATTAAAGCAACTAAACGAGGTGGGGATAGATACAGTATGCTTTGCAGACGTGAGGCAAACTGGATTTTTAGGATGGATTCTCTAGTGCCGGGGGGATTAAATTACACCGTGGAACTGAATGGAGTATAGGATAAAAATTATGGATTGAATGATGAATAGAACTAATCTCACAAGGTATTTTATCGTGCTTTGTGTCGGATCCTTTTTTACATATTGGGAATTGTTAGTGTAAATTAAGGGGCAGTATAGAGGATAATACATTTTTTTGATCTTATTAGAACAATAACGGAGGATTTGGGGTATATTCCCCCTTCTTTTCTCTATATATATTCTTTTCTCTATATATATTCTTTTCTCTATATATATATATTTTTGTTTTTTACACTCTGTTGCTGTCTGTATATGATACATATTGATATCAATTGATCCATATGTTTAGGAACAGTGAAATATGGTAATATATATGTGTGGTGATCGACTGATAAAAGTTTGAGACACTATATATATTCTTTATATGCACATATGTGTTTATATATTTCTATAACTATATTTATTAGGCTAGATGTGTTTAACGATTGTGTAGGTAGATGCGTGTGCAGCACTGAATGAGTATTTGTTTTATGTGATATGTATATTTTTATGTATACATAGATATATGTTTTTTAATGTGGCAAAATGTTATTAAGTATACAATACTAAGATTACTAGGTGATATCATCCAGAGAGCTTACCATAGAGTTAATATACAGCTGGATAAATAATTATATGGAACGCATAGAGTCCTAATACGTGAATGCACACACAAAATCAAAGTGAGGTATGGACCGCAATGTATACGCATGCGCAAATTGGGTGGCGCTTGATTTAAAACTCCCTGCAATTGCAGTGCATGTATGGACACTGAGGAAGCCGCTGAGATGTATATCTAAGCGGGGAAATGCGTTTGTCGGATGTACTGCTAAGGAGATTTTCAAGAGACATCTTTACCCTATTACTGGCCAGCCAGAGACACCTGTACTTGCGGATAATATCTGAGATTATACCTGCTATCCACCAAACAGTGGACTCCGGATAAGGCTGTATTTGGAAGCGACAGCTGAGAGAGGTATCAATTTGATGCGTGCAAAGCTAAACACTCGTGCGCAGATAATTATCCTTACTAAAAGCCATAACCACGATATATTATAAGTATAGTTCACACTGGTTGAAAACTTAATGGTGTGAGGAATTTAATCTGGGAAGTATATCTAACTGGCTGCATGCTAAAGAACTGTAACCTGTGAGATTAATCCAGGTGTGCTAAGTGACCGGACAATTGTCTATTATAACAACTGAGGAAACATACTTATCAGCCGGACTTATGCATTGAATGGGAACATTCAAGCGTTCACGATATAAGAAAGTAATATTCAGCTTTAATATTCAGCTGTATACATATATAAGTAAGCAGTGAGGAATAGTCTTCTCTGGTTCGGTATATAAAGCAGGATTTATCCTGCAAGATATATAGCTTAATTGTCATATACTGTAATTGTTTTATATGGTATGGGTGTGTAAGATGTATTTTAATATATGATATTAAATAAATGAGTTTGTAGCGTAAAAGTGCCAGCGCTGTTCTTTTTTGTGTAATTCTTCCTTATATTGTATCTATATGAATTATATCATTTTTATATAATGTGTTTTATTTCTATGTTACATAGTATGTGTATAACATTGAAAACCTTAATGCGATATCCATGCATAATATTCATTCGGTGATGGAGACTCAGCTCAATCAACAAAAATACTGTAAATGTCTAAAGGCTCAGGTTTGATAATAACACAAACATCACAGCATAGGTCATCAGCGATAACTGTCAATTAAACGTTACTGCTATTTGGATATTTGACTACCGTTGTGAAACAATATTACATTGATTACTTCCACACTTTATACCATAACTAAGATTAAGGTCTGATCATAGCTCCCAATATTGGTAAATTTGGGATCGGGACAACGGGTTGTGACTATGTGATAATGGCAATTGCTGCCTGTTGGGTGGGCTTAGCAAAAATACATCATTTTATTGTTACATATGTTGAAACTAACGCCCTGATTCTCTAAGTCAGGACAAAAATGCTGACCGCAGTGTGGCAGGACAGTTCATTTAAATTGGGACTGTCACACCAAAGTCAAAGCAGTTGGGTCTCATTGTGAATTATGCAATTAGATAATAGTAGATAATATGATATCCTATTACAGGTTGAGTATCCCATATCCAAAACGCTTGGGACCGGAAGTATTTTGGATATTGGATATTTCCGTATTTTGGCGTAATTGCATACCATAAAGAGATATCATGGTGATGGGACCTAAATCTAAGCACAGAATACATTTATGTTCCATATACAGCTTATACACACAGCCTGAAGGTCATTTAATACATTTTTTTAAAATATTTTTGTGTATTAAAAAAAGTTTGTGTACATTGAGCCATCAGAAAACAAAGGTTTCACTATCTCAGTCTAACTCAAAAAATTGCGTATTTCGGAATATTCCGTATTTCGGAATATTTGGATATGGGATACTCAACCTGTATACACCAAATGCCATATAAACTTTCTTGTGGTTACAATTTCCTTTTCTTACATAACAATAAATGACAAATAAAAACTAGCACCCAATGCATTACCCCTTCTATTTATCTGGGAGACCACCAATCCTAACACGGGAGGGGGGGGGGGGATTGTCACTCATCAATTTTAGTTAACTATACAATTTGGGTTCCGAATTAAAGTGTTGAAGATAGTAGTGATGGGCGTCAGGATTGTGAGGTTCCGTTATATTTATTTATGCAATGAGTGTGCAAGGTTTGAACATCTTTAGACGCTCAACTACTGCCTGGCACATCTTCAGACGCTGCTATCGGTGGCACCATTGAAACTTACACCAGCCTGATGCTAGGTGCAAATTCTCAATCAGCTGCCTGGCAATTAGCGGTGGCGGGAAGCAGCTGTGCAATTTTGTGCAATTAAAATGCAATGCAGCAGTTTATCTGTATGAGATAAGACGTTTCCTGTTTGCCTCTGAGAGTCCAGGTGCTGCCTCTGTGGACACAGTCTCAGATCACCATCATCACCACTGCGACCATCGGTTGCGATTCACAATGTTCTTAGGCACCGGTCAGCCTGCGCAAGCTGAAGCTTACCCAGGTTGGCTGTAGGACCCGAACATTCAGGTCCAGTAAGTCTGCATCCGATAGCACAGACCTTGGGGGGACATGCCTCTGTTTTGTAGAACGGTGCCAGGTCCCGCTCCCGCTTGGCGTCAGTCATGCTGCGGCTGACAGGGAGCTGCGAGCAGCATCGCAAGACCCGACCGACACAAGTGCAGACCCCCAAACATCATATTTGTACAATACAGAAAATTCAGCATTAGGTTACATTTAAACTAGAGATGTGCGGCGGCACTTTTTGTGTTTTGTGTTTTGGTTTTGGATCTGGATCCCCGCTAGTGTTTTGGATCTGGATTGGTTTTGCCAAAGCCACCCTTTTGGGTTTTGGTTTTGGATCTGGATGATTTTGTAAAAAACATAAAAACAGCTAAAATCACAGAATTTGGGGGTAATTTTGATCCTACAGTATTATTAACCTCAATAACAATCATTTCCAGTCTATTCTGAAGACCTCACACCTCACAATATTGTTTTTAGGCCAAAAGGTTGCACCGAGGTCGCTGGATGACTAAGGTAAGCGACACAAGTGTGAGGCACAAACACCTGGCCCATCTAGGAGTGGCACTACAGTGGCTGAATGTCGAAAGTGGCCCGCAATTTTTCGGCCACCGACAGCATCTCCTGCACACCACTTGTCATTTTAAAAAAAATTCTGCACCATCAAATTAATTGTATGTGCAAAACATGGGAATTTGCCCAGATGTAATGCACGCACAATATTGGTGGACTTATACGGCAGTACCCCAGGACTTATCCATAAGTACTCCTGGACTTATATGGCAGTACCCCTGGACTTATTCGGCAGTACCCCTGGACTTATTCGGCAGTACCCCTAGACTTATACGGCTGCACCACTGGACTGGACTTCTACAGCAAGACCACTGTACTTATATGGCAGTACCACTGGACTTATACGGCAGTACCCATGTACTTATACGGTTGTACCACTGGACTTATACGGCAGTATCCCTGTACTTATACAACTGCACCACTGGACTTATATGGCTGCACCACTGGACTGGACTTATACGGCAGTACCCCTGGACTTATACAGCAGTACCCCTGGACTCATATAGCAGTACCACTAGACTTATACAGCAGTACCCCCTGGGCTTATACGGCTGCACCACTGGACTGGACTTATACGGCAGTACCACTGGACTTATACGGCAGTACCCCGGGACTTATACAGCATTACCACTGGACATATACGGCTGCACCACTGGACTGGACTTATACGGCTGCACCACTGGACTGGACTTATTCAGCAGTACCTCTGGACTTATACGGCAGTACCACTAGACTTATACAGCAGTACCACTGGACTGGACTTTTATGGCAGTACCACTGGACGTATACGGCTGCACCACTGGACTGGACTTATACGGCAGTACCACTGGACTTATATGGCAGTAACCCTGGACTTTTACAGCAGCAGCACTGATCTTATGGCAACACAGGACACCACCACTGTACTGATGGAGCACAACACAGCAAAACTGGACTGGACTTATACAGCAGCAGCACTAGACTGATGGCAGCAGCAGACACCGCCACTGGACTGATGCAGAACAACACAGCACCACTGGACTGGACTGGACTTATACAGTAGCACTGGACATATGGCAGCAGAGGACACCACCACTGTGACTGGACTGATGCAGCACAAGACACCACCACTGGACTGATGCAGCACAAAGCAGCACTGGAATGAAATATAAGAGCAGGTCGCTACCCCACACGCCACACCACTTTCCCGCACAGACACTGAGGAGAGAGACACGTCCTCTCACTGCACTCTCCAGGACTGGAATGAAAATGGCGGCGATGCGCGGCTCCTTATATGGAATCCAATACCCGCGATGATCTGAAAGCGGGATGATGATGTTTTGCCTCGTTCTGGTTTCTGAGTCTGGCGGGAAAACCCGAGCCTGACTCGGATCTGGGCTCGGGACCTGATGTTCGGTACAGTTCGTTTCTCAGGGAACCGAACCCGCTCAGCCATAATTAAGTTTTAATTTAAAAAAAAACTATATTGTGAAGTATATATAATCTTCCTTCTCTCGTACAAGTGAAATTAGCAAAAGAAAAAAAAACACATTTAAGATATGCACAAAATAATCTAATAATTCAGTATATGTGAAGTCATTGAAAAAACAATACATGCCATGTTCAGAGCTGAATTAGCAATCTGTGTAATACGTAATCACTATGAATCTGAGTATCTGCTCCGCAGGGCAGGACTTCCTCATAGCTTATAGATATTCACACAATTCCTGTCTGTCCATTGTAAGGAGGGGCAAGTACCTACCTTCTTAAGGACCTACACACATGCGCCTTTTTGTGACAACAAGCAGTACAAAGTTTTACGATAAGCAAAGAAGTAGCCATCATAAATTGGCATCACCACTGATTCCAATGGTGAATACAGTAACATTATGTTTCAAATATAATATAAAGGTTTAAGTGTGAATTAAAAACATCTGGGCAATGTATAAAATTACGGCCATTTATAATGACTATAAAACTTTGGTTCTAAGATGTGCTGACCTTCATCTTCACATTTGAATCCGTATTCTGCATAATGAATTTGAAATACAAAACGTAAGCGCACCCCAGTGACGCAGAGAGTCCATCCTTCCCAGGGAGAGTCACACATTCTCCTATCATAGAATTCTGAGCACAGTACAGTAAACACTGCAGCAGAAATAGCGCTTCACACTACAACCT
Organism: Pseudophryne corroboree; assembly: GCF_028390025.1. Classification (NCBI taxonomy): domain Eukaryota; kingdom Metazoa; phylum Chordata; class Amphibia; order Anura; family Myobatrachidae; genus Pseudophryne; species Pseudophryne corroboree. The sequence continues at coordinate 18,879,987 of NC_086450.1, forward strand.
GAAAACATCATTTATCATTTACGGTAAGTAGACAAATGTTAATATATAATAATTATATCAGAAAGAGGATAAAGGTTTGAGTGATGCAGATACAAATCTGGCCTCATACATTTCACCTCAAAGTACAAAATAGCCCCATATGGCGCAACCACGGCCTTTGCGACTAAGCTGCGCCATGCTTCTTTCCACAAAATATGCAACTTATCTCAACACTAAGGGGGTGATCGCTAGGCTGCTGAAATTGTAGCCCTGCGGTCAGATAGTCGCCGCCCAAGGGGAGTGTATATCCGCAAGTGTGCAATCGCATGTGTACGCCGAGCAGATAAAAAAACCTCAGTCACCGGACAGCTGCAAATCCATTCGCACCTCACTCACCATTTAATGTTTCTTCCAGTGTGCGCAGTCTCTGCGCAGCCCAGGACTTACTCCTCCAGTGCGATGAGAACGGGCTGATAGGGGCCGGAGCTGACGTCACACACCCTCCCTGAAAACGCTTGGGAACGCCTACATTTTTCCTGCCACTCCCAGAAAACGGGCAGTTACCACCCACAAACGTCCTATTCCTGTCAATCAGCCTGCAACTGGCTGCGCGATTAGAATATTCGCACCAGCCTGTCGCTGACTGGCGATGCCTGTTGTCGTTTGCCAACGCACATGCGCATTGCGGTGCATGCGCAGTTAATAGCTGATCGCCCGCTGTGCGAAAACGCACCGCAGTGATCGGGTCTGAATCAGATCCTAAAGCAACAAAAATACAATGCTCAGGTACCCGACTGCTGGTGCTGGTTGTGAGACATGCTGCACCCCTGACACACATACAGCAAATGGGACTATACTGTATCTGGTCCTTCTGTTTGGGACATTGGGGGGTAATTAAGACCTGAAAAAAGCAATCGCACTGGTGATCGCAAGGAGATTGACAGGAAGAGGGCATTTGTGGGTGGCAACTGACCGTTTTCTGGGAGTGGTTGGAAAAACGCGGGCGTGTCCAAGCGTTTGCAGGGAGGGTTCCTGATGTAAATCCCGGTCCCGGACAGGCTGATGTGATCGCAGCGGCTGAGTAAGTCCTGGGCTGCGCAGAGGCTGCACAAGATCTGTTTGTAGAGCTTGGCTACACATGCGATCGCACACTTGCACAGCTAAAATACACTCCCCTATGGGCGGCGGCTATCTGATCGCAGCGCTGCAAAAATCGCCTGCTAGCGATCAGGTCTGAATTAGGCCCAATATGTACAATATTTAAATCCTTCACACCTTAATCTATCCCAGTTATAGTGCATATAACCATTTATTCTACACGTTCTGCGTCCGTTCTCTTTCCTAGATAACCAGTAATCAAAGTTGTACCTATATTTACTTGCATTATGAAAGTGCAGAATTATAATAATGCTTCTGATAAGTAGTAATCAGAACTTTTCTATTGCAAATTACCTAGAATATATCCAAGAGTGCAATGCCTTCACTTTGCTAAATTATTTTTATTTATTACAAGTTATTTATATAGCGCACACATATTCCGCAGCGCTTTCCAGAGAGTATTTGCCCATTCACATCAGTCCCTACCCCAGTGGAGTTTACACTCTATATTCCCTATCATATGTACACGCACACATTCATGCTAGGGTTAATTTTTGTTGACATCCAATTAACCTACCAGTATATTTCTGGATTGTGGGAGGAAACCGTAGAACCCGGAGGAAACCCACGCAAGTACGGGGAGAATATACAAACTCCACACAGTTAGTGCCATGGTGGGAATTGAACCCATGACCTCAGTGCTGTGAGGCGGTAATGCTAACCATTACACCAGGGCTGGCCAAACCGGTCCTCGAGATCTACCAACAGTTCATGTTTTCCAGGCCTCCTGGAGACCTGTAGAATTGTCAGTTATGAATGAATGCAGCACATCTTAATTAGTAATGACTACACCTGTGCACCAGCTAGGTGATCTGGAAAATGTGTACTGCTGGTAGATCTCGAGGACTGGTTTGGCCAGCCCTGCATTACACCATCCTTACTGCCCAAAATAATAACCATGCAATATAAAGTAATGTTTGTTTGCTAGTAATGTATGTACATTAAACAATACAATATGCTGCACCACTAGATGGCAGTAGACTGATACATCAGCTCACAAAAATGTCTTATACAAAAATAATTGGTAAGCTTATAAAAACAACTAAACAATACAACTGTATTACCAAGTGTTACTGTGTGTTACTGTATTACTGAGTGTTACTGTATGTCACTGTATTACTGAGTGTTACTGTATGTCACTGTATTACTGAGTGTTACTGTCTGTCACTGTATTACTGAGTGTTACTGTACGTTACTGTATTACTGAGTGTTACTGTATGTCACTGTATTACTGAGTGTTACTGTACGTTACTGTATTACTGAGTGTTACTGTATGTCACTGTATTACTGAGTGTTACTGTATGTCACTGTCTTACTGAGTGTTACTGTCTGTTACTGTATTACTGAGTGTTACTGTACGTTACTGTATTACTGAGTGTTACTGTATGTCACTGTATTACTGAGTGTTACTGTACGTTACTGTATTACTGAGTGTTACTGTATGTCACTGTATTACTGAGTGTTACTGTATTACTGTATGTCACTGTATTACTGAGTGTTACTGTATGTCACTGTATTACTGAGTGTTACTGTCTGTCACTGTATTACTGAGTGTTACTGTACGTTACTGTATTACTGAGTGTTACTGTATGTCACTGTATTACTGAGTGTTACTGTATGTTACTGTATTACTGAGTGTTACTGTATGTCACTGTATTACTGAGTGTTACTGTACGTTACTGTATTACTGTATGTCAATGTATTACTGAGTGTTACTGTATGTCACTATTACTGAGTGTTACTGTATGTCACTGTATTACTGAGTGTTAAGGTGCATACACACGGAGAGATTTTGACTATGAGAGATTTCCCTTGAACTGGCAGTATTTTGACTAACTTTACCAGCGATTTTGTCTAACTATGCAAGAGATTTTGGCTATGGGAGATTTTGGCTATGGGACATTTTGGCTATCTCATTTAAATAAGGGGATGAGTGGGGGAGTGTCATATATAGGACGATTTTACAGGGTGGCCGGTATTTAAATAGCTAAAAGTTTTAAAAAAATTGCCTGGGGTCCCCCCCCTCCTATGTATAACCATCCTCGGGCTCTTTGAGCCAGTCCTGGTTGTTAAAAGAGTAAAAAATGAGTAGGGTTCCCCCATATTTAGACAACCAGCACTGGGCTCTGCGTCCGGTCCTGGTTTAAAAATTATGGGGGACAAAAGACATAGGGGTCGCCCGTACTTTTAAAACCAGCACCGGGCTCCACCAGCCAGGGAGATAATGCCACAGCCGGGGGACACTTTTATATTGGTCCCTGCGGCCATGCCATTACCCCCCCCAACTAGTCACCCCTGGCCGGGGTACACTGGAGGAATAAGGACCCCTTAAATCAAGGGGTCCCCCCCTCCAGCCACCCAAGGGCCAGGGGTGAAGCCCGAGGCTGTCCCCCCCATCCGAGGGCGGTGGATGGGAGGCTGATAGCCTTTCAAAATGACATAAAAAGAATATTGTCTTTTGCTGTGGAACTACAAGTCCCAGCAAGCTCCCCCCACATGCTGGTACTTGGAGAACCACAAGTACCAGCATGCGGGGAAATAACGGGCCCACTGGTACCTGTAGTTCCACAACAAAAGAAATACCCAAATAAAAACACAACTCACACACCGTGAAAGTAAAACTTTATTTAAACACACTTACACACTCACACATACTTACCTACGTCCCACGCCGCCAATCACGTCCCCTTGTCCAGTAGAATCCAATAGGGGTACCTGTAAAAGAAAATTTAAAAAATCCCCTTTTTACACATTACAGCAGACAGCGTCCCCTTTTTACACATTGCGGCAGACAGCGTCCCCTTTTTACACATTGCGGCAGACAGCGCACCCATTTTACACATTACAGCAGACAGCGCACCCCTTGTACACATTACGGCAGACAGTGCAATCCACTTTCATGCCTGTGGGACAACAGCAAGCAGCCCCGTCACCCGCCAGGCAGCAGAGCACCATCTCCGTCTCGCTCTCTCCTCCCCCCCCCCCTCAGGGACAGCTATGGATACACCACATAGCTGCTCCCCCCCCCCCAATAGCTGATAGAGCACTAAAACACTGCGCCAGGTAGAGCACTAAAACACTGCGCCAGGTAGAGCACGTATACAGTTTGCGCCAGGTAGAGCACTAAAACACTGCGCCAGGAGGAGCACGTATACACTTTGCGCCAGGTAGAGCACATATACACTTTGCGCCAGGTAGAGCACTAAAACATTGCGCCAGGTAGAGCACTAAAACATTGCACCAGGTAGAGCACGTATACACTGCGCCAGGTAGAGCACTAAAACACTGCGCCAGGTAGAGCACTAAAACATTGCGCCAGGTAGAGCACGTATACACTGCGCCAGGTAGAGCACTAAAACACTGCGCCAGGTAGCCAGCTACAGACAGTGGGGTATATTTACTAAGGTCCCGATTTTGACCGAGATGACGTTTTTTCTTCAAAGTGTCATCTCGGTCATTTACTAAACTCAAATCACGGCAGTGATGAGGGCATTCGTATTTTTTGGGAAGTTCAAGTAAAAAAATACGAATGAATACACCATCGGTCAAAACGCGGCTGTTTAAGTATGAATCTCGGTCATTTACTAAGAAGTGCAAAGCCCAAAAAAAAAAAACACTGCCGTGAAAAATTACAACTCGTAAAAAAGTGCTAAAAAAAAACAGACCTGCTTTTTTGATCCGTGATTGGATAGGCATGCACGGATCCATGAGATCCGTGCATGTATATCAGTGGGGAAGGGGTGGGAAAGTGGTAATTTTCCCGAAAAAAATTGCGTGGGGTCCCCCCTCCTAAGCATAACCAGCCTCGGGCTCTTTGAGCCAATCCTAGTTGCAGAAATATGTGGGAAAAAATGACAGGGGTTCCCCCATATTTAAGCAACCAGCATCGGGCTCTGCGCCTGGTCCTGGTTCCAAAAATACGGGGGACAAAAAGCGTAGGGGTCCCCCGTATTTTTAAAACCAGCACCGGGCTCCACTAGCTGGACAGATAATGCCACAGCCGGGGGTCACTTTTATACAGTGCCCTGCGGCCGTGGCATCAAATATCCAACTAGTCACCCCTGGCCGGGGTACCCTGGGGGAGTGGGGACCTCTTCAATCAAGGGGTCCCCCCCCCAGCCACCCAAGGGCCAGGGGTGAAGCCCGAGGCTGTCCCCCCCCATCCAATTGGCTGCGGATGGGGGACTGATAGCCTTTTTTGAAAATGTAAAGATATTGTTTTTAGTAGCAGTACTACAAGGCCCAGCAAGCCTCCCCCGCATGCTGGTACTTGGAGAACCACAAGTACCAGCATGCGGCGGAAAACGGGCCCGCTGGTACCTGTAGTACTACTACTAAAAAAATACCCCAAAAAAGACAATACACACACACCTTGAAAGTAAAGTTTTATTACATACACCCACACAAACATACATACATACTTACCTATGTCCCCACGCAGGTCGGTCCTCTTGTCTAGTAGAATCCTTGGGGTACCTGTTGAATAAATTTTACTCACCAGATCCAGGGTACCAGGCTCCTCGGAGAATCCATTTGTAATCCAGGTACTTGATCAAAATAAAAAAACGGAGACCCGATCCTCGCACTGAAAGGGGACCCATGTTTTCACATGGGTCCCCTTTCCCCGACTGCCAGAAACCCACTCTGACTTCTGTCTAAGTGGGTTTCTTCAGCCAATCAGGGAGCGCCACGTTGTGGCACCCTCCTGATTGGCTGTGTGCTCCTGTACTGACTGACAGGCAGCACACGACAGTGTTACAATGTAGCGCCTATGCGCTCCATTGTAACCAATGGTGGGAACTTTTGACTAAGCGGTGAGGTCACTTTCGGTCAACCGCTGAGCAGAAAGTTCCCACCATTGGTTACAATGGAGCGCATAGGTGCTACATTGTAACACTCCTGTTTTTCCGCCGCATGCTGGTACTTGTGGTTCTCCAAGTACCAGCATGCGGGGAGGCTTGCTGGGCCTTGTAGTACTGCTACTAAAAACAATATCTTTACATTTTCAAAAAAGGCTATCAGCCCCCCATCCGCAGCCATTTGGATGGGGGGGACAGCCTCGGGCTTCACCCCTGGCCCTTGGGTGGCTGGGGGGGACCCCTTGATTGAAGGGGTCCCCACTCCCCCAGGGTACCCCGGTCAGGGGTGACTAGTTGGATATTTGATGCCACGGCCGCAGGGCACTGTATAAAAGTGACCCCCGGCTGTGGCATTATCTGTCCAGCTAGTGGAGCCCGGTGCTGGTTTTAAAAATATGGGGGACCCCTACACTTTTTGTCCCCCGTATTTTTGGAACCAGGACCAGGCGCAGAGCCCGATGCTGGTTGCTTAAATATGGGGGAACCCCTGTCATTTTTTTGCCCATATTTCTGCAACCAGGATCGGCTCAAAGAGCCCGAGGCTGGTTATGCTTAGGAGGGGGGACCCCACGCAATTTTGTTTTTGTTTTTACAGTGCTTATTTAAAAAAAAAAAAAAGAACTCCAGCCGCGATTTCATTGTGATAAAGTCGGCAGTGTTTTGCTAATCACTCCCGTAAAAAACGGGAAAAAAACACGAATGACATCGACATCGGAAAAAACGAAAATGCAGAATACGACAGCTTAGTAAATTAGTCGTAATAAATTCAAAAAGTTGCAATTTTACACTTTCAATGTCATTCGTGATTGAACTTTGACCTCAAACGGAAAATTAAGAATGTTAGTAAATATACCCCAGTGACTCTCTCCTTTACTTACCACCCACCTTATACCCCCCCCCCCCCGGACCTGTGCCAGCTAACAAGCTCGAGGCCAAAGAAGTAAGCATTCACAACACAAACACTGACCGCGGCATCTCCCCTCCCCCCTACCCCCGCTCTCCACCTCACGGAGCTGCAGCTAGGCAGAGAAGAGGAGCACCTCGTATCGTGCTGTGCACCAGGGACAGTCCCGGAGCCAATGCACAGCACATATCACGGCCGCCAACCCCCTGTCAGACTCGGCGCAAGGAACAGCGGCATCTCACCCCCTACCCCCGCTTCCCCACCTCACGGAGCAGCAGCGGGAATTGGCCAGGTACCTCACTATTCATACTCACCTTTTCAGCTGTGTCTGGAGCTCCTGAACTCTGCTGAATCTTCCCTCTTCAGCCTCCGCGCAATGAGCTATGGGCGGTGGGGAGTGGCTAGAAGGAAGCATCGCTATCGCTTGTGCACACAAAATATGAGCGAGTTTGACGTAGTCTAAATTGACTTGCCTGCACAGTCTATTTTTCCCAGCGATAGCGACCTGGCGGCGACGCGCATCGCTATCGCTGCCTGTGTACACGCAATATGCACTAACTTTATGAGCGATTTTGACTATATAGTCAAAATCGCTCAGTTATATCGCTCCGTGTGTATGCACCTTTACTGTAGCACTGAGTGTTACTGTGTGTTACTGTATTATTGAGTGTTACTGTATGTTACTGTATTACTGAGTGTTACTGTATTACTGAGTATTACTGAGTGTTACTGTATGTCACTGTATTACTGAGTGTTACTGTAGTACTGAGTGTTACTGTATGTTACTGTATTACTGAGTGTTACTATATGTCATTGTATTACTGAGTGTTACTGTGTCATTGTATTACAGAGTGTTACTGTGTGTTATTGTATTACTGAGTGTTACTGTATTTTACTGTATTACTGAGTGTTACTGTATATCACTGTATTACTGAGTGTTACTGTATTACTAAGTGTTACTGTGTGTTACTGTATTACTGAGTGTTACTGTATTGCCAAGGGTTACTGTATGTTACTGTATTACTGAGTTTTACTGTATGTCACTGTATTACTGAGTGTTACTGTATTACTGAGTGTTACTGTATGTAACTGTATTACTGAGTTTTACTGTATGTCACTGTATTACTGAGTGTTACTGTATTACTGAGTGTTACTGTATGTAACTGTATTACTGAGTTTTACTGTATGTCACTGTATTACTGAGTGTTACTGTATTACTAAGTGTTACTGTGTGTTACTGTATTACTGAGTGTTACTGTATTGCCAAGTGTTACTGTATGTTACTGTATTACCGAGTGTTACTGAGTGTTACTGTATATTACTGTAATACCAAGTGTTACTATATGTTACTGTATTACTGTGTGTTACTGTATTACCGAGTGTTACTGAATGTTACTGTATTACTGAGTGTTACTATAATATTGAGTGGTACTGTATGTTACTGTGTGTTACTGTATTACTGAGTGTTACGGTAAATTACTGTATTACTGAGTTTTACTGCATTACCGAGTGTTACTGTATGTTACTGTATTACTGAGTGTTGCTGTATTACTGAGTTTTACTATAATATTGAGTGTTACTGTATGTTACTGTATTACCTAGTGTTACTGTATGTTACTGTATTACTAAGTGTTGCTGTATTACTGAGTGTTACTGTATGTTACTATATTACTGAGTTTTACTGTATTTTACTGTATTACTGAGTGTTACTGTATTACCGAGTGTTACTGTGTGTTACTGTATTACTGAGCGTTACTGTATAACTTAGTATTACTGAGTGTTACTGCATTACTGAGTGTTACTGTGTGTTACTGTATTACTGAGTGTTACTGCATTACTGAGTGTTACTGTGTGTTACTGCATTACTGAGTGTTGTTGCATGTTACTGTATTACTGAGTATTACTGAGTGTTACGGCATTACTGAGTGTTACTGTATTACTGAGTATTACTGAGTGTTACTGCATTACTGAGTGTTTTTGCATGTTACTTTATTACTGAGTGTTACTGCGTGTTACTGTATCACTGCAAATTACTGAGTGTTACTGCATTACTGAGTGTTACTGTATTACTGAGTGTTACTGCATTACTGAGTGTTACTATATGTTACTGTATAACTGCGTGTTACTGCATATTATTGTATTACTGAGTATTACTGTATTACCGAGTGTTACTGTGTTACTGAGAGTTACTGTACTACTGAGTGTTACTGTATGGTAATATATTACTGAGTGTTACTGTATTACTGAGATTTACTGTCGGTCACTGTATTACTGAGTGTTACTGTATGTTAATGTATTACTGAGTATTACTTTATTACTGAGATTTACTGTCGGTCACTGTTTTACTGAGTGTTACTGTGTGTTACTGTATTACTGAGTGTTCCTGCATGTTACTGTACTACTGAGTATTACTGTATTACTGACTGTTACTGCATTACTGAGTGTTACTGTATTACTGAGTATTACTGTATTACTGAGTGTTACTGCATCACTGAGTGTTACAGTACGTTACTGTATAACTGCGTGTTACTGTATTACTGAGTATTACTGAGAGTTACTGTATTGTATTATCGAGTGTAACTGTATGTTACTGTGTTATTGAGAGGTACTGTATTACTGAGTATTACTGTATATTAATGTATTACTGACTGTTACTTTATTACTGAGATTTACTGTCGGTCACTGTATTACTGAGTGTTACTGTATTACTGAGTGTTACTCTGTGTTACTGTATTACTGAGTGAACTGTATTACTGAGTGTTACTGTGTGTTACTGTATTACTGAGTGATACTGCATTACTGAGTGTTACTGTATGTTACTGTATTACTGAGTGTTACTGTATTACTGAGTGTTACTGTCAGTCATCGTGTTACTGAGTGTTACTGTATTACTGAGTGTTACTGTTGGTCACTGTATTACTGAGTGTTACTGTATGTTACTGTATTACTGAGTATTACTGTATTACTGAGTGTTACTGTCGGTCATTGTATTACTGAGTGTTACTGTATTACTGAGTGTTACTTTATATTACTTTATTATTGAGCTTTACTGTATGTTACTGTATTACTGAGCGTTACTGTATTACTGAGTGTTACTTTATTACTGAGTGTTCCTGTATTCACTGTTACTGTATGTTCATTTATTACTGAGTGCTACTCAGAGCCGGATTAAGAGGGGGGCCCGGGGATAAGTACCCCGGGCCCCCCTTTTTAAAAGGGCCCCCCGCTGCAGCCACAGCTCGGATCTCTAGTCCGATCTGCGGTGCTGCGCTCCCGGGAGCCGGTGCGGCGGCTCCACATGCAGGGCACCTGTGAAATCTCTGTCCCCACTCCCTCGGCGGCTCAATACGGTGCGGCTCACTGCAATAAGATGCTGGCGGCAGCGGCGCTGCACGCAGGGAGTGTATACAGGATGGACAGCTGAGCGACGGCTCAGCTGTTCAATCATCTGTGGAGCAGCAGCCTGTGGCTCAGCCATTGGCTGTGCGCGCAGGCTGCAGGGAGGACAGCGTGTGGAGCCAGCCTGCACCCAGACAGCACCCAGCCAGCACCATCATCAGAGCAATAGTAAGAGCAGTATTAGGTTCTGGGTTATTAATATATATACATATATATACATACATATATATATATATATATATATACATATATACATATATATATATATATATACATATACATACACACATATATCCCGGCACTCCTCAAATGGTAAATGCGCCCCGGTGCCTCCAGTATATATATATATATATATATATATATATATATAATATATACACGCACACACACAGTATCCGGAGGTGCGGCACTCCTGGCAGCTTGGAAAATTACTTTTATTCCGTCATTTTCATCAGGTATGAAAATGACGGAATAAAAGTCTTTGAAACGTTGTCTTCACTTGCTGCTATACAGACTTTTTTCTTTAAGCCACCAGGAGTGCCGCACCTCCGGATACTGTATGTAATATATATTGCATTTGACTGTTTATTTGGAGAACCAGGCAATATGGACATATATAGAGATAGATAGATAGCTATAGAGATAGACAGATATATAGATAGATAGATAGATAGATAGATAGATAGATAGATAGATAGATAGATAGATAGATAGATAGATAGATAGATAGATGGATATATAGATGTGTGTGTGTGTGTGTGTGTGTGTTTGTGTGTGTGTGTGTGTGTGTGCCCTCCAAATTGGTAGCAATATTTGAAAAGAGACAAGGCAGCACTCAGAGTCTTTGAAGCATTTCACAAAGATGTATTAAACACTCATCTTATACACCGTTTCCGGGCTTCCCGTGCTGCCCCGCCGCCACCCTCAGTCCTACTCTGCATCTCCGCCTCCTCCGCACCATGCCGGCCACAGCCTCCCCATCCACCGCACCACAGACCACAGCATCCTCAGCACCGCCGCTGCTAAATACTGTAGGTAATCTTACCCTGCTGCCTTTCCATCTCCCTAGTCCCTACTGTACGCCCTTGCTGTCCCTCTCTCCGTCACTCTCCCTGTCCCTATGTCCCTGCTGTCACTTTCCCTGTCACTCTCCCTGTCCCTGCTGTCACTCTCTGTCCCTATGTCCCTGCTGTCACTCTCCCTGTCCCTCTGTCACTCTCCATGTCCCTATGTCCCTGCTGTCTCTTTCCCTGTCCCTCTGTCACTCTCCCTGAATTTTTCCTCATTCCATGTAATGTAATGTGAATTTCGGCTCATTCTTTGTGCTATAATGTGAATTTCGGCTCATACCGTGTGCTATAATGTGAATTTCAGCTCATACAGTGTGCTATAATGTGAATTTCAGCTCATACAGTGTGCTATAATGTGAATTTCGGCTCATTCTTTGTGCTATATTGTGAATTTTGACTCATAACGTGTGCTATAATGTGAATTTCGGCTCATTCTGTGTGCTATAATGTGAACTTCAGCTCATACAGTGTGGTATAATGTGAATTTCGGCTCATACTGTGTGGTATAATGTGAATTTCAGCTCATACAGTGTGCTATAATGTGAATTTCAGCTCATACAGTGTGCTATAATGTGAATTTCGGCTCATTCTGTGTGCTACAATGTGAATTTCGGCTCATATCGTGTGCTATAATGTGAATTTCGGCTCATTCTTTGTGCTATATTGTGAATTTTGACTCATAACGTGTGCTATATTGTGAATTTCGGCTCATTCTGTGTGCTATAATGTGAACTTCAGCTCATACAGTGTGGTCTAATGTGAATTTCGGCTCATACGTGTGGTATAATGTGAAAGGGGCATCAGTACTAGGTAGTATAAGGGGTCCTACTATTGTGTTGCATAATGTGTATAAGGGGTATATGGTGTTGTAAACTACACTGAAGGACACGCTTCCTTTTGAGTGGCCATGCCCCCTTCCCTGGAGGCACTTGCATAATTGCAACCTTCACTTTTCCATACCCCAACTTCAAAATTTCCGCTTCGACCACTGTACATAGGTAAATATATATATATATATATATACATACACACGTATATATTATATATATACACACACACGTATATATTTTATATACATACATGTATATGAAAGATTCTTTCAAATTTACCACCGAATTGTAATTTTCTTTGTAGTAATTAAAGATGTTATGATTTTAATTTTAGATTTTAGGGCCCCACTGTCTTATGTACCCCTGGGCCCCCCGAAGCCTTAATCCAGCTCTGGTGCTACTATATTACTGATTGTTAATGTATGTTACTGTATTACTGATTGCTACTGTATTACTGAGTGTTACTATATGTTGCTGTGTTTCTCAGTGTTAATGTATGCAGCTGTATTGCTGAGTGCTACTGTATTACTGAGATTTACTGTGAGTCACTGTATTACTGAGTGTTACTGTGTTTCTGAGTGTTACTGTGTTTCTGAGTGTTAATGTATGCAACTGTATTACTGAGTGCTACTGTATTACTGAGTGTTCCTGCATGTTACTGTGTTACTGAGTGATACTGCATTGCTGAGTGTTACTGTGTGTTACTGTATTACTGACTGTTACTGCATTACTGAGTATTACTGTATTAATGATTATTACTGAGTGTTACTGTATTACTTGATGTTACTGCATCACTGAGTGTTACAGTACGTTACTGTATAACTGCGTGTTACTGCATGTTACTGTATTACTGAGTATTACTGAGTGTTACTGTATTGTATTACCGAGTGTAACTGTATGTTACTGCGTTATTGAGAGTTACTGTATTACTGAGTATTACTGTATATTAATGTATTACTGACTATTACTTTATTACTGAGATTTACTGTCGGTCACTGTATTACTGAGTGTTACTGTATTACTGAGTGTTACTCTGTGTTACTGTATTACTGAGTGTTACTGTATTACTGAGTGTTACTGTGTGTTACTGTATTACTGAGTGATACTGCGTTACTGAGTGTTACTGTATGTTACTGTATTACTGAGTGGGCCGGTTCTTAGCCTTGTGGCGCCCGGGCAAAATATAGAGGCGTGGCTTCAAATAGGGGCGTGGTCATGACGCTGAAAGAAAAAAATAAATTAAAATAAAGTATACTTACCATCCCCGTTCCTGATCCAGACCGCTGCAGACCCCCTCCGCCGCCGCCGGCGCTCTTCTCCTCTCTTCGATCTATGGGAGAGACGTTATTATGTCTCTCCCATAGAACAGCATAGACACTAGGGGGTATATTTACTAACATTCGTAATTTTCTGTTTGTAGTCAAAGTTCAATCACGAATGACATCGAAAGTGTATATTTGCAAATTTTTGAATTGATTACGACTAATTTACTAAGCTGTCGTATTTGTTTTTTTTCTGTTGTCCGATGTCGATGTCCATCGTATTTTTATGGGGTATAATGCGGCCGATTTTGATGTTTTGCGGCCGTGATTTCTGGGGTTTTTTACGACTGCGTCACATGTCTGTTACGGCAGTGTTTTTTTTTGCGGCCGCGTTTTTAGTCCTAAGTTTCGTTTTTGTCACTCGTCCGTGATTGGTTGTATTTGTGATGGAGGAGTGTCTGTGCACATTACTATAAAACCGCCCTAAACACACCGCACCTCGTGGGTTTAGCTAGTGGAGAGGAGAGAGGAAGGTGTATTAGGAGTTGGTGAGTTTGGTGGAGTTTTTGGTGGATTTGGAGAGGAGTTTTTCGATTGTTGAGTGCTGTACTGTGTGTGTAAGTAGTCTTGTCATATTTGTTGTATAGTTTTTTCAAAGTTTGTCAACTTTTATGTCCTTGTTTTTTTTTTCCAAGTCTTTTGTCATTGTTTGTGAGTGAGTGAGTGTGTGTGTGTGTGTGTGTTGGCTGTGTGGTGTGTAGTAGTAGTAGTGGAGGAGTGTGTTTTCTGTTTTCTTTTTTCTGTGTTTTGTGTAGTTTGTCCTGATTATGTCAGAGTCAGAGGTCAGTGTGGTGGAGGAGGTTAGTGAGAGGGAGGAGGTTAGTGAGGTGGAGGAGGTGAGTGAGAGGGAGGAGGTGAGTGAGGTGGAGGGGGTTAGTGAGAGGGAGGAGGTTAGTAAGGAGGAGGAGGGGGTGCCTGTTGCTGCGTTTTCCAGTGATAGTGAAGGTGCTGTGGCTCCGCAGCCACGCACCACTACCACGACTGGGCGCAACGTGAAGTTCAGCTATGCTGAAAACATGGCTTTGGTGCGGGAGCTCATGAGGCATCATCGCCAATTGTTTGGGCAGGATGCTGCCAGTCAGTCTTCCCGCAGGAAGTCTGTCCTGTGGGGCAAAGTTATTGTTGCCGTCAATAGTGAGGGTGTGGTGAGGCGGACTGAGGACACGTGCCGCAAACGATTTTATGATATCAAGCGCCGTGTTAAGGCCAAGATGGCCACGGAGGCAAAATCAGCACGCCAAACCGGGGGTGGACACCCTTACCGTGCAACGTTTCGTGACTGGGAGGAGCCTGTGTGGGCACTTATTCCTGCTGAAGTTGTGTCTGCAACTCATGTCCGGGATTCGGACCGTCCAACCCAGGATGGTGAGTTGTTATAATTTTTTTTAAAATTAATATGTTAAACTGTTCATGCTGCAAAATTATAATGTGTTTTTAAGTATGCAAACATTGTGTTGGTAATGTCATGCAGGCCTGTGCACCCTGTAGCTGTAAATGTGTTTCCAAACTACTTTTCCCATCATGCATTGGCTGTGTTTTTATATTAGTGAATGTAAAATCTGGTGTAGTGCATGCTGGTATGTGTAGTTCGAATACTGAATCTGAGATTTTGCTTGTCCATACCTGTTGTTTATAATTGCATTTGTCTTGTATTTATTCGTGTGTTTTTAAAAAAAAACCCATATATTATATGTATTTTATGTTGTTAGTGTCAAGTGTAAATAATTTACTGTATGCAATATAGTGCACACAAATCAACAATGTTTCTGGTTTATTTAGTGCAACACCATCTTCATTTTAGAAGTCACACCCAATTAAGGATTCCAGAAAAGTTTATCCAGAAATTAGTTTACTTAACATTACGAACAAGATGTTTACAGTACACTAAGGTTTTGCAGTTAACAATGATTTTTCCTAGTATGGTCATAATGTTTTGTTCACTTTTTCAACAGTACGCCAGACCAGCGCCACAGACAGGCCACTGCCAACTGATGAGGATGCTGGGATTGCAGGTAAGAAATCACTGTAGACACATATTCTGCAAACACATAGAAGTACAAAATATTAATGTTTATATATATATATATATATATATATATATATATCAGATTGCAGTTAATAACTTCTTGAAGGTGCAAAATCTTTTAAAATTTATGTCTTATTGGTTGCTATGGGCAACATTACATTTATAAATGAACACCCATCTTACTACATTGAGACCACACACGTGCACAGAAAAAGAAGAGCAGCTTACTCACCAATCTTAATTCACCCCCCCCCCCCCCCTCCACAGCATTATAGTGTTCACACACCTCCCCTGTCCTGGATGTAGACTGCTTACTTGATCCGCTCCTCTGGGCCAACCAGGTGAGCAGTCTATATCCAGGACAGGGGAGGTGAGAGAACACTATAATGCTGTGGAGGGGGGGTAGTTAGGTGTGGAACCCGCCAGTCAGCCTGTGATGACACATATGTGTTTTTAAACAAAAGATTCCTAGTTTTGATAAACACACCTCAAAACTTTACATGTCATAAGTATTATTAAGTATGGAATGTTTAGGACTACCAAATATATTTAATTTAAACTAAACCGTGCATGTTGCCCACCCCATACAGAACCAACATTCATGGCCGACGTTGACCAGCAGGAACCAGACCAACAGGCCACATATACACTGCACCTTACGCCCGTTGTTCCGACCCAGCCAACCCAGCAGCAGGATATCCCCCAAGCCTCTGTTACTGCCCAATTACTCACAAATCAACCCCAGCAACAAATGCCCGCAGAATTTTGGACCAGTTGGGCATCCCAACAGAGCCAAAACAATGCCTGCCTGAACGCCCACACCCAACACCTTGCCAGTCTGCCCCATCATCTTCCGCGCATTAGTCGGAACTCGGCACGACTAATTGTCCAGGTAGGCAGAATTGCCACCTCAATGGAACAGATCCGGGCCGACAACACCCAAATGCTGGCAAATTTGACGCGCCTCATTGATGAGCAACAGCGGCAGCAGCAAGCACTCATCCAACTCATCCAACACAATCAGGTGGTGAATGAGAGTTTGTCAAGGATTGTGGCCAGCCACACTGCAAGTAATAACCAGCTGAATGCCAGCATACATAACTTGAGCCAAAGCATCACTCTGATGGCAGCACAACAAGTGAGCTCCAGCTCAGAAACCACAACCCCTAGCCAAACCCCAGTAACCTCCCCTGTTCGACGATCCTCCCGAACACGTGCCAGCGATCCTGCTCAAAGCACGGCACCCAGCACACACAAGCGAAAAAACTAAGACAAAAATTACATTTGTGTAACAATAAAAATGCGAATATTGTATTCTCCAAACTACCGTTGTCCGTGTCAAACATTGTATTACACGCTATGTGTGTATGATTTAATGGGGTAATAAATGACAATCCCAAACTAAAATGTACACACCACTATAAAGAACAAACACTAAGGCACAAAACACACATTCACACTTTCCAAACAAAACAGCAAAGTGGTTATTCAAGGTTAATTAATTTCCAAAATAACTTACCGGTAAAATACCGCAGAATCACCTCTTGCCTTACCTGCCTCCCTACATCTGTACTCACACTGTCACCAGATGTTTCTAACTCCTCTGCTTGCTGACTGTTTTCTTCATCATCATGTGGCAGATGTTGTTGCAAACACAGATTATGGAGAAAACAGCATCAGAACACAATCCTAGTCACCTTAGAGGGACTATACAACAAAAGGCCAGCAGATTTATCCAGACACCGAAACCTAGATTTCAGCACCCCAAAACATCTTTCTATCACATTCCGCGTAGCCTTATGTGCATTATTATAACTGTGTTCAGCAGGAGAATCAGGTTGGGACAATGGAGTAAGTAGCCAAGAGTAGCAGCCATAACCACCATCACCTGAAAAACAGGTATAGGCAACATTAGTACATGTGTATGATGATTAATTACCCTATCCTAAAATGTGGCTTGTAGTTAATACACATACACACAACACATTTGGAACATACCCAGCAGCCAGCCATCAGGCATTTGTCCGTCCTCAAATTTATCGAAGAGCGATGACTGACTGAGGATGAAGGAGTCATGGCAGCCGCCAGGGTAACCTGCAACCACACTCATAATTTTAAGTTTTGCATCACAAACCACCTGGACATTAGTGGATTGGGCCAGATGTCTATTGGTATATATATATTGACGGCCCCTAGGTGGTCTCAGCTGAACGTGTGTGCAATCTATGGCCCCCAGCACATTGGGCATGCGAGCAAGCTCATAGAAAGCTACCCTGACAGCACGCCACTGCGACTCCTGGGTAGGGAAGCAGATTGAGGCATTAATATGTGGATCCAAGACATCCAAAACCTGAGTGGACATTAAACAATCTAAGGTGAGTGTAATGTTATGTATTCTATACAATACTGTGTTGTAAGACCTTACAGAAGCAACACCTAGACATAAACGTGTATGTATTTTTAAACTCACCTGATTCAAATATTTTGAAAAGGTTGGCTGCGAGATACCAATGACGTCGCCTGTCACAGCCTGGAAGCTCCCAGTAGCCATAAAGTGTAACACAGCCAGGAGTTTGTGCAGGCCTGAGACAGAGCGAGAGCGTGCTGTCTCAGGGTCTAGTCCCAGTTTGACAAGGTCATACAGGCGGAAAATGTTGTTTCTATTTAGGCGGAACATCTGTATGACCCTATCATCAGACAATGCTTTTAAGTTTAAACGACCCCTAAAAAAACGTGGCTGGCGCAGCCTCCGCGGCACCTGGACAACCTGCTGACCATGTTCACTTACCTGGCCCAGATTTCTGGAAGCCTCATGGAGCAGTCTCAGGTATCCCACAGCAAACAGAAAGTAGTTAGCACACACCACAGCCGCCATTTCAGAGTGAGTGAATTTCAAAATGTGCCTGGAACCCTTTTATAGGGCCAAACATTCAGGTGTGAGCAATGGATAATTGACTACACGCTTCTCAAAAGCAGGTCTGGTTTTTTTTAGGACTTTTTTATGAGTTGTAATTTTTTACGCCCGCAAATGCATTTTCACGGTATACATTACAATTACGAATGGTTAGTAAATGACCGAGATTCATATCTAAACAGGCGCGTTTTGACCGTGATTTGAGTTTAGTAAATTCCCGAGATGACACTTTGAAGAAAAAACGGCATCTCGGTCAAAATCGGGACCTTAGTAAATATACCCCTAGAGGTCGATTATGACCCCTAGTGTCTGTGCCACTATGCTGTGCACAGCAAAGGTCCTCTACATGAAGGGAAACTAGACCGTAGCATCTAGTTTCCCTTCATGAGGAGGACCTTCACTGTGCGGTGCGCGATGACGTCAAAGGTCCTCTCAATGAAGGGAAACTAGACGCTACGCGTCTGGTTCCCTTCAAAGCGGGGGGGGGGGGGGGGGGCACAGCAGGGCACTGCGGGGGGCACAGTGGCGGATCTTGCCCTGGTGCGGCGCCCTCCGGATGGTGCCTGCGCCCTCCGGAAGGCAGCGCCGCGGGCAAGAGAACCGCTTGCCCATGGCAAGAACCGCCACTGATTGAGAGTTACTGTATTACTGAGTGTTACTGTGTGTTACTGTATTACTGAGTGATACTGCATTACTGAGTATTACTGTATTATTGACTGTTCCTGTATTGACTGTTACTGTATGTCAATTTATTACTGAGTGCTACTATATTACTGAGTGTTACTGTATGTTACTGTATTACTGAGTGTTACTGTATGTTACTGTATTACTGAGTGTTACTGTATTACTGAGTGTTACTATCAGTCACCGTATTACTGAGTGTTACTGTATTACTGAGTGTTACTGTTGGTCACTGTATTACTGAGTGTTACTGTGTGTTACTGTATTACTGAGTGATACTGCATTACTGAGTGTTACTGTATGTTACTGTATTACTGAGTGTTACTGTATTACTGAGTGTTACTGTCAGTCACCGTATTACTGAGTGTTACTGTATTACTGAGTGTTACTGTTGGTCACTGTATTACTGAGTGTTACTGTATGTTATTGTATTACTGAGTATTACTGTATTACTGAGTGTTACTGTTGGTCATTGTATTACTGAGTGTTACTGTATATTACTTTATTATTGAGCGTTACTGTATGTTACTGTATTACTGAGCGTTACTGTATTACTGAGTATTACTGTATTATTGACTGTTCCTGTATTGACTGTTACTGTATGTCAATTTATTACTGAGTGCTACTATATTACTGAGTGTTAATGTATGTTACTGTGTTTCTGAGTGTTAATGTATGCAGCTGTATTGCTGAGTGTTACTGTATTACTGAGATTTACCGTCAGCACTGTATTACTGAGTGTTACTGTATTACTGAGTGTTACTGTGTTTCTGAGTGCTAATGTACGCAACTGTATTACTGAGTGTTACTGTATTACTGAGATTTACTGTCAGTCACTGTATTACTGTGTGTTACTGTATTTTACTGAGTGTTCCTGCATGTTACTGTATTACTGAGTATTACCGAGTGTTACTGCATTGCTGAGTGTTACTGTGTGTTACTGTATTACTGACTGTTACTGTATTACTGAGTATTACCGAGTGTTGCTGCATTGCTGAGTGTTACTGTGTGTTACTGTATTACTGACTGTTACTGTATTACTGAGTGTTAATGTATGTTGCTGTATTACTGAGTGTTACTGTATGTTACCGTATTACTGAGTGTTACCATATGTTACTGTGGTACTAAATGTTACTGTATTACTGAGTCTTACTGTATTTCTTAGTGTTACTCTGTTACCGCATTATTGAGTGTTACTGTGTTACTGTATTATTATTATTGCATTTTATTTATAAGGCGCCACATGTGTTTCGCAGCGCCATACAAAGGACAGTACAGGGAGACAAAACTTAGCATTACAGTAAATAAATAACAGAAATAGATTACAGGTAACATAGAGCACCACAATCCTCGTACATAATACAGCTAAGATGTAAGTAGTGAGGGAGTGATCATTGTACTACTAGGGGCTGGTGGCCATAGATGGAGATGAGCCTTTACTAGCAGGATAAAGATGGTCGTTGAGTAGGGGAGAGCTGCGAGTGAGATGTGTCGAGACGAGGACTTAGATAACAAGAGGAAAGAGGGTCCTGCTCTGAAGAGCTAACAATCGAGTGGGGAGGGGTGACAGACAGATGACAAGAGGTGCAGGCAAGCAGTATGTAACCTGATGGCAGTATGCAAGCAAATCTGAGATGTTTACGGCATGAGGCAGGGGGGTGGCCTCAGGACTGGGTTATGCATCGGGAGGATACGCTTTGATGAATAGGTGGGTTTTTAGCACCCGTTTGAAGCTTTGCAAGGTTGGGGAGAGTCTAATGGAGCGGGGGAGTGCGTTCCACTGAAGTGGAGCAGCATGGGCATAGTCTTGAACATGAGCATGGGAAGCAGTGACCAGGGTGGTGGAGAGGCAATGGTGAATGGTCGACCGTAGTGAGCGGGAGATAGTATGAAGGGAAAGGAGGTTGGAGATGTAGGGAGCAGTGGAATTAGATATGGCCTTGTATGTGAGGGTGAGGAGTTTGAAGAGGATTTTGGTTCTTATTTTCCATCCTCATGTTTTGGATCTGGTTTGGTTTTGTCAAAACCACCCTTTCATGTTTTGGTTTTGGTTTTGGATCTGGATGATTTTTGAAAAAAATCATAAAAACAGCTAAAATCACAGCATTTGGGGGTAATTTTGATCCTACGGTATTATTAACCTCAATAACATTAATTTCCAGTTATTTCAAGTCTATTCTGAACACCTCACACCTCACAATATTGTTTTTAGGCCTAAAAGTTGCACCAAGGTAGCTGTATGACTAAGCTAAGCGAAACAAGTATGCGGCACAAACACCTAGCGCATCTAGGAGTGGCACTGTAGTGGCAGACAGGATGGCATATTAAAAAACTAGGCCCCAAACAGCACATCACGCAAAGAAGTAAAATAGGTTCAATGAGGTAGCTGGAAGGCCAAGCTAAGCAACACAAGTGTGCAGCACAAACAACATAGGACGTGCTGGAATTTGCCCAGATGTAATACAGGCACAATATTGGTGGCACAGGAGAGCATACCTCTAAACCACACACACACACGGCAAAGCCTGTAAAATGAATTTGGATAATAATAACCCTTTTATTTGGAGCTATTATAATAATATGCAGCACAGGTGAGTGTACCCCTACACCACACAGGGCAACCCTGTAAAAATTATTTGGATAATAATATAAGTATATATAAGTCTTTTATTTGAATTAAATAATATACAGCACAGGACACCACCACTGGATTTATGGCAGCACAAGACATCACCACTGGACCGATGCAGCACAAGACAGCACCACTGCACTGGACTTATATGGCAGTACCCCTGGAGTTGTACGGCAGGATCACGGGAATTATACAGCTGCACCACTGGATTTATACGGCCGTACCACTGGATTTATGAACCAGTACCACTGGAATTATATGGCAGTATCACTGGAATTATACGGCAGTACCACTGGATTTATATGGCAGTACCACTGGATTTATACGGCAGTACCACTGGACTGGATTTGTACAGCAGTATCACTGAATTTATACGCCAGCACCACTGGAATTATAAGCCAGTACCACTGGAATTATACAGCAGGATCACTGGAATTATACAACAGTACCACTGGACATATATGGCAGTACCGCTGGACATATACGGCAGTATCACTGTACATAAATGGCAGTATCACTGGACTGGACTGGATCTATACGCCAGTATCGCTGGAATTATACACCAGTACCACTGAAATTATAGGGCAGTATCACTGGAATTATATGACAGTACCACTGGAATAATACGGTAGTACCACTGGACGTATACAGCAGTACCACTGGACATATACGGCAGTATCACTGGACTAGATTTATAGGCCAGTACTGCTGTAATTATACGCCAGTACCACTGGAATTATACAGCAGTATCACTGGATTAGATTTATATGCCAGTACCACTGGATTTATACGGCATGACCACTGGACACATACGGCAGTACCACTGGATTTATACGGCAGTACCACTGGAATTATACGGCAGTGCCACTGGAATTATACGGCAGTGCCACTGGACATATACGGCAGTGTCACTGGACTGGATTATATGCCAGTACTGCTAGAATTATACGCCAGTACCACTGGAATTATACGGCAGTATCACTGGATTTATATGGCAGTACCACTGGACATATACGGCAGTATCACTGGATTTATACGGCAGTACCACTGGAATTATACGGCAGTGCCACTGGAATTATACGGCAGTGCCACTGGACATATACGGCAGTGTCACTGGACTGGATTATATGCCAGTACTGCTGGAATTGTACGCCAGTACCACTGGAATTATACGGCAGTATCACTGGACTGGATTTTTACGCCAGTACCACTGGAATTGTATGCCAGTACCACTGGAATTATACAGTAGTATCACTGGATTTATACGGCAGTACCGCTGGACATATACGGCAGTATCACTGGACATAAACGGCAGTATCACTGGACAGGATTTATATGCCAGTATCGCTGGAATTATACACCAGTAAACCTGGAATTATAGGGTAGTATCACTGGAATTATACGACAGTACCACTGGAATTATACGGCAGTACCACTGGACATATACGCAGTATTACTGAACTGGATTTATACGCCAGTACCACTGGATTTATACGGCATGACCACTGGACACATACGGCAGTATCACTGGAATTATATGGCAGTACCACTGGACACATACGGCAGTATATCTGGAATGGATTTATACACCAGTACCGCTGGAATTATACGCCAGTACAGCTGGAATTATACGCCAGTACCACTGGACATTTACGCCACTATCACTGGACATATACAGCAGTATCACTGGACTGGATTTATATGCCAGTACTGCTGGAATTATACACCTGTACCACTGGAATTATACGTCAGTATCACTGGATTTATATGGCAGTATCGCTGGACATACAGTATATAGCAGTATCACTGAAGATATACGGCAGTACCACTGGATTAGATTTATACGCCAGTACCACTGGAATTATACGCCAGTACCACTGGAATTATACGGCAGTATCACTGGACTAGATTTATACGACAGTACCGCTGGAATTATACGCCAGTCCCACTGAAATTATATGGCAGTGTCACTGGATTTATACAGCATTACCGCTGGACATACAGTATACGGCATTATCACTGGACATAGACTTCAGCACAGGAACACCACCACTGGACTGATGCAGGATAAAACAGCATCACTGCAATGGACTGGACTTATGCAGCAGCACTGGACATATGGCAGCAGAGGACACAACCACTGAACTAATGCAGGACACTGAGGATAGAGACACGTCCTCTCACTACACTCTCCAATGCCGGAGTGAAAATGGCGGCGACGTGCGGCTCCTTATATGGAATCCAAATCCTGTGAGAATCGGACAGCGGGATGATGATGTTTTGCCTCGTTCTGGTTTCCGAGTCAGGCGGGAAAACCTGAGCCTAACTAGGATACGGGCTCAGGTAGTGAAGTCAGGTAGGGTTCGGTTCTCCGATCCCTCTCATCTCTAGTCATCATGATCCACCCTCTAGCAATGCACAGTAGTGACAAAAGTTGTGGCAAAACATTGCGTGGGCGGAGTCATGATGATGCATTTTGCCAACACACTGAACACCTTCGGTATATGGAGACATCTTTGAATAGAGCACTTGGCACCTCTGATGTATGGACGCTGTGCAAAGTAAAAGCAGACAAACATTAACACTGATTAAACTAAAATTCTTTCTTTGTGTAAATGGAAAGTACATTTGCGGTTTTACTATTTTTAACTGTGACAAAATCCTTCCTCCATCAGTTATTTTTTGATTGAATATGAATTCCATATTTGCACCATACTCTTATATAGTTCCAGAAAGGCTGCCTTCAATATTCTATCTTCACCCACGCAGCATTAGTGAATTCTATATATTGTAACTTTTACATCACTGCTTTCCTTCCATGAAATACTGAGAACAATGGTGGTCATTCCGAGTTGTTTGCTCGCTACCAGTTTTTAGCAGCCGTGCAAACTCTATGCCGCCTCCCACTGGGAGTGTATTTTAGCTTAGTAGAAGTGCGAAGGAAAGGATCGCAGAGCGACTACAAAGTTTTTTTTTTGTGCAGTTTCTGAGTAGCTCAAAACCTACTCAGCGATTGCGATCATTTCAGACTGTTCAGTTCCGGGTTTGACGTCACAAACCCACCCTACGTTCGCCCAGCCATGCCTGCGTTTTTCCTGGCACACCTGCGTTTTTTTGAACACTCCCTGAAAACGGTCAGTTGACACCCAGAAACGCCCACATCATGTCAATCACTCTGCGGCCAGCAGAGCGACTGAAAAGCTTCGCTAGACCCTGTGTGAAACTACATCGGCTGTTGTAATAGTACGTTGCGCATTGCGCCGCATACGCATGTGCAGAAGTGCCGATTTTTTGCCTCATCGCTGCACAGCGAACGAATGAAGCTAGCGGTCAACTCGGAATGACCACCAATATAATAAGATTACAACGTGCCCCTTCTACTAATCAGCTGTTATGCTTTAATGAACAGTTCTAAGGCTAGCATGCCTCTAGGGTAAATAAATTACTTTGTTTCACTGGGCTCCTAATGCTCTTTCAACACAAAAATCACCAAGTTCACCAGAGTTCACTGGAGGTAAAAGGTGGAAACACAATCACAGAGTAACGTGATCACGTGTAATTCATTGTCACACTCAGACAGCATCACGTGAGCGTTAAAATCATACATGGAACCCAGTCTATACAATAGATACAGCACCAGTTCGTTCCCTTTGTTATAGGTCATGTATCCTAGTTAGAGTCTCTGCTAATTTCAGAGTCACACG
The DNA here is from genome assembly GCF_028390025.1 of Pseudophryne corroboree. NCBI lineage: Eukaryota > Metazoa > Chordata > Amphibia > Anura > Myobatrachidae > Pseudophryne > Pseudophryne corroboree. The sequence continues at coordinate 18,905,465 of NC_086450.1, forward strand.
CCATCAAAACAACTTGTCCCGTGCAATATGAGCGTAGTGCCAGAATATTGTAGATGAATATAGTATACACTGTGTATTCCTGTCACTGGGAATAATGTTCTCCTTTGTGTAATGTGTGTAATGTATATAAAGGCTCTGACTGCCGGCGTTCTTAGCACGGAGAGATTACTGCTGTTGATTATCTCCTAATCCTATCACACAGTAGGAAGACAAAGGTACGGTAATAGGTTTTGCGCTAAGACATACTGTCACGGTGTGTGTGCCCTGTTTTTTGTTGGGTATTTTTTTGTAGTAGTACTACAGGCACCAGTGGGCCCGTTTTTCCACCGCATGCTGGTACTTGTGGTTCTCCAAGTACCAGCTTGCAGGGGAGGATTGCTAGGACTTGTAGTACTGCTACAAAAAACAATATTCTTATTTTTTCACTTGGCTATCAGCCCCCCATCCACCGCCCTTGGATGGTTGGAGGGGGGGACCCCTGGCCCTTGGGTGGCTGGAGGGGGAGACCCCTTGATTTAAGGGGTCCACACTCCTCCAGGGTACTCCGGCCAGGGGTGACTAGTTAGTGATTTAATGCCAGGGCCGCAGGGACCTATATAAAAGTGTCCCGCGGCTGTGGCATTATCTCTCTGACTAGTGGAGCCCGCTGCTGGTTCAAAAAATACGGGGGACCCCTACGCTTTTTGTCCCTCGTATATTTTGCACCAGGACCAGGCGCAGAGCCCGGTGCTGGTTGATGAAATATGGGAGAACCCCTGTCAATTTTTTCCCATATTTTTTCAACCAGGACCAGCTCAAAGAGCCAGAGGCTGGTTTTGCTTAGGAGGGGGGACCCCACGCATTTTTTTTTCAGAATTTTTAACACTTTTTTTTTTTGGAAAGGTGCACAATGAAGCCCTGCACGGATCTCAGAGATCCGGCCGAGATTCATTGTGTTAATGTGTTTTACTATTCACTCACTGGCCGAAATTACGAATTACATCGACATCAGAAAAAACTAAAATGCAGAATACAACAGCATAGTAAATCTGGCGTAAAAAATTTAAAAAGTTGCAAATTCACACATTCGATGTCATTCGTGTTTAATCTCCCTCCAAATCGGCACAAATACGAATTTTAGTAAATATACCCCCAGGTGGCTGTTTTTGACTAGCCCTTTCTAACGTCCCACATCATGTATTCTCAAGTGAGCACTGATTTCTGATAGTTTTACTAAGTGATTTAAGGGGAGAGGCATTAAATCTTCGAGAGAGATAAAGTGGAAACATTTCCCACACCCACTCCCCAGTTTATATCTGTAGAAGGTTTCAAGCATCGCCCTTTAAGTCTTAACGCAATCTTGAACCTCTAAAGTTGTATACAGTTTGTGAAGTAACTAACTCAGTTTTCAAAGTGTATCAACTACATTAGTCAATAGTTGGGAAATCCAAGCATCAAAGTGGCTACTGGTACTCATTTGATATAGGAGAATACCCCCCCCCTAATTTAGGTAGGTCAATCCTGTTTTGAGGGGTATTCCCTACCGTCTCACATAAAGTGACTTTAATCCTGATCTGAGAACAATTGGAAGCTATGTTCCAGGTGTGGGTTCTTTTTATGGAAGGTAGGTGAAGGATGCAGGGGTTGTCCAACTTCCAAAGTACTTAACCCTAGTGAGACATATCCATCATATGTGTAGAATGACCATGTCCCCATCTCATCGGCAGCTCACACACACGTTTGACAAGTTTTGCAAGGTACGGTTATGGCTAAGGGGTGTGTGGATGCGGTTTGACTGGATAGGTGATCCTGGCTACATGGATGACAGTGTCGGTCATGTGACCACCGGCATCCTAACCGCCAGGTTCCTGTGTCACGCCCTCCTGTACAGCTCTCCCCGGCCACTTTTACCATGTTCTTCTGGCCTTGGCTCTCAGGATTCCATGGTTTATTGTTTTTATTTATTATTATTATTATTATTATTATTATTATTATTTTAAGGATATTAAAAAATTATTTTGCAGCTGAAGATGTGACAATTTCCACCAGTCTATTCTGCAGTATGTGACTCTTTTGGAATCTGTAATACTGTAGTCTCAGCTTGTTGCAATCCCCTTTTCCATGTAACAGCTACGATTACTCTATACAAATATCCCAACAATTATTTGTGCATCTTAGCAAATTACCAAAACTGTTGTAAGTCTGTACCATTCAGGTTTAGCCAATGTTTTTTTTTTTACCCAAACCCTACTCCCCTTGTATATTGACCTATGATTTGTTCATGACAGATGCAGATAATCTTTTATGAAGAGAGGAACTTCCAGGGACACTCCTTTGAGTGTGCTAGTGATTGCCCTGTGTTAAGCTGGTATATCAGTCGATGTAACTCCATTCAGGTGATAACAGGATGCTGGATGATATATGAGCATGCCAACTACAAGGGGCACCAGTATTTCATAAAAAGAGGAGACTATCCAAATTTCCAAGAGTGGATGGGATTTAACGATTCCATCAAATCCTGTTTAGCGATTTCACAAGTAAGTGCGGTCACTTCTGACACTAAGGGATCAGGGGAAGGGGTGGGGGCTAATTTAAATGTAGATAATTGTGTGGTAATGTTGATTGTAATGTAATACTTTTTCACAATGGAGCAGGAAATTAATAAATGAAAGAAGTGGACATATGTACATACTGTTTTAAATAGGACAACAATTCTTAATTAGGCTACCAAGAGAGGAGGATGATGATGAGGAGGACGATGATGATGAGGAGGAAGATGAGGAGGAGGAGGAGGATAAAGAGGAGGAGGATGATAATGAGGAGGAGGAGGATGATGATGATGATGATGATGAGGAGGATGATGAGGAGGATGATAAAGAGGAGGAGGATGATAATGAGGAGGAGGATGATGAGGATGATGATGATAGGGAGGAAGAGGAGGATGATGAGGAGGATTTGGAGGAGGATGATGATAATGAGGATGATGATGATGAGGAGGAGCAGGAAGAGGAGGAGGAGAAAGAGGAGGAGGATGAGGAGGAGGATGATGATGAGGAGGAGGATGAGGAGGATAATGAGGAGGATGAGGAGGAGGATAATGATGATGAGGAGGAGGATGATGAGGAGGATGATGATGAGGAGGATGAAGAGGAGAAGGAGGAGGAGTATGAAGAAGAGGAGGAGGAGGAGGATGATGATGATGATGATGAGGAGGAGGAGGACAAGGAGGGAGGAGGAGGAGGAGTCTCCTGTTTTCATTTAATGTTTCCTATTGACTGTTGCAAAAATGCCTACCATAGGACTTTCATTCATTAATGCAACATTTTTATACCACACAATGATCCTGATTCCTAGTCGCACGCAGTGCAGATGGTGCATGCAGTTAGACAATTTTTTAAGCCAATGTATGTGTCCCAGTCGCACAGCGCAAGTGTCCTGACTGTTGGAGTTCAGAGACGCTGCACAGAATCAGATGCAGGATATGTGGAATTCAGTGGCCATTCCTGGGTGGTACCAGGGGTGTGGCTAAGCAGATGTGGGTGTGTCATGGGCATGTCGCATCTCAGCAGTAATGAAATCAGTTTTAGCATAAAGCGCAGGTGCGGAGGAGAAAAAGCGCCAGTACACTGTATGAAAAGCTAGCAAAGTTTATCAAAATAATCAAAAGTTGAGCAGATACAGTAAGTGCGGATAGAAGACGAAGGGTAGAGCAGAGGGGAGGGGTAAAACAGGGAAATATTGGTGTAATTTTGGCAACAGTATTTTATGTTAGTAAAAGCAGTTACAATATACTGTCTCGCAAACCGGAGCGACAGTACAACGCTTCACGGGGAAAGTTATGATGAAAGAACCAGGAACTGGACTGTAACTTGTAACGTTCAATTTTTGCAATCCAAAACCTGAAATTCAGATATAAAATTCAAATTCCAAACCGCAGGAAGATCCAAACTGGGATTCGATTCATATCAGATCTCGGTAGAACCGGATCGGGTTTTGGTTCGGTACTGAACCTACATTCAGCTGGATTCGGATTTCTGTATAATTGTGACGCATTAAAGACTGACTAGGACAGAGGAAAGGTATAATGCTTTGTCTACACCATAATAATTCCCATCTGGAACTTTTATCCGTGTTCTCCTTCTCTGCAGCACAAAGGATCTTACAGGCTGAGGCTTTATGAGAGAAACAATCTTGGAGGAAGAATGCTGGAAGCCATGGAGGATTGTTCCTCCGTCTACGATCGTTATAGTCACAATGACATCCAGTCCTGCAATGTGTTTGAAGGCTACTGGATTTTCTATGAGCTGCCCAATTACAAAGGGAGACAGTATTACCTGAGACCGGGAGAATACAGGAGATTCAGTGACTGGGGTGCTCCCAATGCCAGGGTCGGTTCCTTCAAGAGCATTACAGAGTTTTCTTAGAGCTATTAAATGTCTGTCGTGCTTTGTGCAGCTGGACAAGTGACTCCTGAATGACTGTGGGCCTGATCCAGAGGTGGAGGCTACTGCGTCTGCAACAGCGGCTGCCATCGGTACAACAGGAGCGATAATATGCAAATGATAATATCAGCCTGCCCCCGGTGCACCAGTGTGCGGTGTACAGTACAAGCGTCGAGACGCTAATGTTTAGTGAAAGTTGCTTCCCGGTCTATAGATCTACACTAAAAAGATCTACAGTCAATAGGTCGACCACTTATGGTCGACATGCATTATGTCGATAGGGTCAAAAGGTCGACACATGTTTTTTAGGGTTTTTACAACTATTACCATTAGTATGTGTGACGAGCGGAGTGTTGAAAAACACAAATCAACACCCATTTTTTGTGTCGACCTTTTGACCCCGTCGACCTTTTGACTGTTGACCTTTTGACCCTGTCGACCTTTTGACCCTTTCGACCTTTTACTGTGGACCTAACGACTGTCTACCTTCTTAATGTCTATTTTCTGTATCAGAACCGGATAGCGTGCTGCGTCAGTGGATCTGAGCACTCCACCATTGCTCGCGCCGGCGACACTTGCGACACTGTATGGGCTGCTCAGTGGTTTTATCTCAAATTTGTCACAACTGCGAATATATTGGCATGACATCCACCTCTGTATGATGCCCTACATCTCCTGGAATCATACGTTCCTCTCTAGGGGGTCTATTCATGAAGCAGTGAAAAGAGTGGAGAAGTGAGCCAGTGCAGAAGTTGCCCATGGCAACCAATCAGTGCTGAGGTAACACTTATAAAGTGCATTCTATAAAATTCACTTAGCAGCTGATTGGTTGCCATAGGCAACGTCTCCACTGGCTCACTTCTCCACACTTTCACTGCTTCATAAATAGACCCCGTCCATTGTATCATTCTGCGCTGTACATTTTATCTATATCTTTATTTGCCCCTGCTTCCATACTTGCTTACACCTCAGGGGGGCGCATTCTCTCTGTGAGGTATTACATATAAGGTAATAAAATATTAAAATAAGCAGCAAAATTGTTGTGTTGGTTATTTAAATAAATACATTAATTTATCCAATTTTAGGGATAGTGTTACAGGTCCCCTCTCTGATCTAATTTAGTAGTCAAACGAGTTAAAGCTGTAACCTTAGAAACATACAGTATTAGGAGAAGCCCTGCGCAGTCTGTAATCTCCTTCCATCTATACTGTAGGTATAGGAGAGTTGGCTGATTTGTACTTGGACAATGTCATCATGTTTTATCATCATATCCGGCTTTTTTATTATTATTATTATTATTATTATTATTTTGGAGCACCATGGTAACTACTTGCTTTCATATGTAATACTGTAGTACTTAGTAAATAAAAAGCCTATTGGAATTATTTTGAAATCATTGTATTGATTTCACACCACCCCCCTAACCCCAACCCTCCTTTACTGCAGCCTTTGCCAACCTCCCCCCTTAGTGCCTAAACCTAAGTTCCCCCCTTAGTGCCTTAACCTAACTGCCCCCTTTCCGCTGCTTAAAGCTCCCTCCTTAGTGCCTAAATCTACCTCCACACTCCCCACCCCCAGAGGTGTCTAATCCTAACCCGACCTCCCCGCAGCCTAACCCATACCCACCCGCGCAGCTGAACCCTAACACCCAGGGTGGTGCTTAAACTTAACCCCCTCCCACAGCCAAATCCTAATGTTCCCGTGCTCCCGTATATATAACCTTCAGGATCCTGGCTGTCGGTATTCTAGTGTCGGAATGCTGACCTGGTCAGGATTCGGGCGTTGTGGTTCTGACCAGTGTCGGGATTCCGGTGCTAGGATTTAGGCTGCTGGGATCTTGAATGTACACCCCACTGCTGTGGCCAATCACTGATCATATTGATGCTGATTCTGAGACCGTGCATTTCTTCTGTGCCTCAATCACGTCTTCGACTGTCACGCTATCTGTGCGCATGCACACTGCGACTTACACACATTGTCTCCATTGCATCTGACTCAGAAACAGTCCCCTTAGCACCACTGTAATATGTTACTAAGGGGTGTATATTTACTAAGCCTTGGATGGAGATAATGTGCACTGAGATAAAGTACCAGCCAATCAGCTCCTAACTGTCATTTTTTCAAACCCAGTCTGTGACATGGCAGTTGGAAGCTGATTGGCTGATACTTTATCTCCGTCCACCTTATCTCCAACCAAAGCTTAGTAAATAGAACCCTAGTTCTGTTAGACACACACCTGTCCCTCATTTGCTCGCACGGTTTACATTCTAATAAGAGAAGAAGATGAAAGATACAGTAAGCAGCATATTCACTGCACTACAGGATATACGGGGACCAAATGAAATATTACAATAACGCTGCAATTATTTCATTAAATAAAGACATTTTTTATTACACTGAAAGGAACACATATTGTATTTATTGACATACATTAATATATGTTACGCTAAAGGTTAGATCAGCATGGGAGCCTGTGCTGTAGCAACCGGCCACTGGATGAAGACTTGTTAGTGTATACCTGGAACCATATCAGTTACATAGTGTGCGTGGAACCATGGGTGTCATTCCGAGTTGATTGCTCGCTGACGATTTTCACAGCGCAGCGATCAGTTTAAAAAACGGCATTTATGCGCATGCATATGCCCCGCAATGCGCACGCGCGACGTACAGGTACAAAGCCTTTGTTTTTGTGCTCAGGTTCCAGCAAAGTTTTTCTTCGCACTGACGGCCGCAAGAAGATTGACAGGAAGGGGGAGTTATTGGGTGTCAACTGATCGTTTTCTGGGAGTGTTTGCAAAAACACAGGCATGGCTGGGCGTTCGCTGGGCGGGTGTATGACATCAAATCCGGACACGAATAGGCTGTAGTGATCATAAGCGCGGAGTAGGTTCAGAGCTACTGTGAAACTGCACAAACTGTTTTTGCAGAGCTCGGCTGCACATGCGTTCGCACTTCTGCTAAGCTAAAATACACTCCCCAGTGGGCGGCGGCATAGCGTTTGCACGGCTGCTAAAACTAGCTAGCGAGCGATCAACTCGGAATGACCCCTCATTATCAGTTACCTAGTGTGCCTGGAACCATATCAGTTACCTAGTGTGCCTGGAATCATGTCCGTTACATAGTGTGCCTGAAACCATGGGGTTCATTCCAAGTTGATCGCTCGGTAGCAGTTTTTAGCAGCCGTGCTGCAAACGCATTGTTGCCGCCCACCGGGGAGTGTATTTTTGCTCAGCAGAAGTGCGAACGCCTGTGCAGCAGAGCGCCTGCAAAATCTTTTTGTGCAAAACAAGACCAGCCCTGTAGTTACTTATCCTGTGCGTTGATTCTAACGACAGAGGGAAGTCTTTTGACGCCACACACCCGCCCAGCGAACGCCCAGCCATGCCTGCATTTTCCCCGACACGCCTGCTTTATTCTATGCACTCCCTGAAAATGGTCTGTTAACACCCAGAAACGCCCTCTTTCTGTCAATCACCTTGCGGCCGTCTGTGCGTCGCTAGAACCAGTGCAAAACCACAATGGACTTTGTGCCTGTACGACGCTCATGCGCATTGCGGTGCCCACGCATGTGCAGATTAGCAGTTTTTTACACTGATCGCTGCGCAGCGAACAATGGCAGCTAGCGATCAACTCGGAATGACCCCTATATCAGTTACACAGTGTGCCCGGAACCATAACAGTTGCATAGTGTGCCCGGAACCATAACAGTTACATAGTGTGCCCGGAACCATAACAGTTGCATAGTGTGCCCGGAACCATAACAGTTACATAGTGTGCCCGGAACCATAACAGTTACATAGTGTGCCTGATACCATAACAGTTACATAGTGTGCCCGGAACCATAACAGTTACATAGTGTGCCTGATACCATAACAGTTACATAGTGTGCCCGGAACCATAACAGTTACATAGTGTGCCCGGAACCATAACAGTTACATAGTGTGCCTGATACCATAACAGTTACATAGTGTGCCCGGAACCATAACAGTTACATAGTGTGCCTGATACCATAACAGTTACATGGTGTGCCCGATACCATAACAGTTACATAGTGTGCCCGGAACCATAACAGTTACATAGTGTGCCCGGAACCATAACAGTTACATAGTGTGCCTGATACCATAACAGTTACATAGTGTGCCCGGAACCATAACAGTTACATAGTGTGCCTGATACCATAACAGTTACATAGTGTGCCCGATACCATAACAGTTACATAGTGTGCCCGGAACCATAACAGTTGCATAGTGTGCCCGGAACCATAACAGTTACATAGTGTGCCTGATACCATAACAGTTACATAGTGTGCCCGGAACCATAACAGTTACATAGTGTGCCCGGAACCATAACAGTTACATAGTGTGCCTGATACCATAACAGTTACATAGTGTGCCCGGAACCATAACAGTTACATAGTGTGCCTGATACCATAACAGTTACATAGTGTGCCCGATACCATAACAGTTACATAGTGTGCCCGGAACCATAACAGTTGCATAGTGTGCCCGGAACCATAACAGTTACATAGTGTGCCCGATACCATAACAGTTGCATAGTGTGCCCGATACCATAACAGTTACATAGTGTGCCCGATACCATAACAGTTACATAGTGTGCCCGATACCATAACAGTTACATAGTGTGCCCGGAACCATAACAGTTACATAGTGTGCCCGATACCATAACAGTTACATAGTGTGCCCGGAACCATAACAGTTACATAGTGTGCCTGATACCATAACAGTTACATAGTGTGCCCGGAACCATAACAGTTACATAGTGTGCCCGATACCATAACAGTTACATAGTGTGCCCGGAACCATAACAGTTACATAGTGTGCCCGATACCATAACAGTTACATAGTGTGCCCGATACCATAACAGTTACATAGTGTGCCCGATACCATAACAGTTACATAGTGTGCCCGATACCATAACAGTTACATAGTGTGCCTGATACCATAACAGTTACATAGTGTGCCCGGAACCATAACAGTTACATAGTGTGCCTGATACCATAACAGTTACATAGTGTGCCCGGAACCATAACAGTTACATAGTGTGCCCGGAACCATAACAGTTACATAGTGTGCCTGATACCATAACAGTTACATAGTGTGCCCGGAACCATAACAGTTACATAGTGTGCCTGATACCATAACAGTTACATAGTGTGCCTGATACCATAACAGTTACATAGTGTGCCTGATACCATAACAGTTACATAGTGTGCCCGGAACCATAACAGTTACATAGTGTGCCTGATACCATAACAGTTACATAGTGTGCCTGATACCATAACAGTTACATAGTGTGCCCGGAACCATAACAGTTGCATAGTGTGCCCGGAACCATAACAGTTACATAGTGTGCCCGATACCATAACAGTTACATAGTGTGCCCGATACCATAACAGTTACATAGTGTGCCCGATACCATAACAGTTACATAGTGTGCCCGATACCATAACAGTTACATAGTGTGCCCGATACCATAACAGTTACATAGTGTGCCCGATACCATAACAGTCACATAGTGTGCCCGATACCATAACAGTTACATAGTGTGCCCGATACTATAACAGTTACATAGTGTGCCCGGAACCATAACAGTTACATAGTGTGCCCGGAACCATAACAGTTACATAGTGTGCCCGGAACCATAACAGTTACATAGTGTGCCCGGAACCATAACAGTTACATAGTGTGCCCGATACCATAACAGTTACATAGTGTGCCCGGAACCATAACAGTTACATAGTGTGCCTGATACCATAACAGTTACATAGTGTGCCCGGAACCATAACAGTTACATAGTGTGCCTGATACCATAACAGTTACATAGTGTGCCCGATACCATAACAGTTACATAGTGTGCCCGATACCATAACAGTTACATAGTGTGCCCGGAACCATAACAGTTACATAGTGTGCCCGATACCATAACAGTTACATAGTGTGCCCGGAACCATAACAGTTACATAGTGTGCCCGGAACCATAACAGTTACATAGTGTGCCTGATACCATAACAGTTACATAGTGTGCCCGGAACCATAACAGTTACATAGTGTGCCTGATACCATAACAGTTACATAGTGTGCCCGGAACCATAACAGTTACATAGTGTGCCCGGAACCATAACAGTTACATAGTGTGCCTGGAACCATAACAGTTACATAGTGTGCCTGATACCATAACAGTTACATAGTGTGCCTGATACCATAACAGTTACATAGTGTGCCTGATACCATAACAGTTACATAGTGTGCCCGATACCATAACAGTTACATAGTGTGCCCGATACCATAACAGTTACATAGTGTGCCTGATACCATAACAGTTACATAGTGTGCCCGATACCATAACAGTTACATAGTGTGCCCGGAACCATAACAGTTACATAGTGTGCCCGATACCATAACAGTTACATAGTGTGCCTGGAACCATAACAGTTACATAGTGTGCCTGATACCATAACAGTTACATAGTGTGCCCGATACCATAACAGTTACATAGTGTGCCCGATACCATAACAGTTACATAGTGTGCCCGATACCATAACAGTTACATAGTGTGCCTGATACCATAACAGTTACATAGTGTGCCCGATACCATAACAGTTACATAGTGTGCCCGGAACCATAACAGTTACATAGTGTGCCCGATACCATAACAGTTACATAGTGTGCCTGATACCATAACAGTTACATAGTGTGCCTGATACCATAACAGTTACATAGTGTGCCCGATACCATAACAGTTACATAGTGTGCCCGGAACCATAACAGTTACATAGTGTGCCCGATACCATAACAGTTACATAGTGTGCCCGATACCATAACAGTTACATAGTGTGCCCGATACCATAACAGTTACATAGTGTGCCCGATACCATAACAGTTACATAGTGTGCCCGGAACCATAACAGTTACATAGTGTGCCCGATACCATAACAGTTACATAGTGTGCCCGGAACCATAACAGTTACATAGTGTGCCCGATACCATAACAGTTACATAGTGTGCCTGATACCATAACAGTTACATAGTGTGCCCGATACCATAACAGTTACATAGTGTGCCTGATACCATAACAGTTACATAGTGTGCCCGATACCATAACAGTTACATAGTGTGCCCGATACCATAACAGTTACATAGTGTGCCTGATACCATAACAGTTACATAGTGTGCCCGATACCATAACAGTTACATAGTGTGCCCGGAACCATAACAGTTACATAGTGTGCCCGATACCATAACAGTTACATAGTGTGCCTGATACCATAACAGTTACATAGTGTGCCCGATACCATAACAGTTACATAGTGTGCCTGATACCATAACAGTTACATAGTGTGCCCGATACCATAACAGTTACATAGTGTGCCCGATACCATAACAGTTACATAGTGTGCCCGATACCATAACAGTTACATAGTGTGCCCGGAACCATAACAGTTACATAGTGTGCCTGATACCATAACAGTTACATAGTGTGCCCGGAACCATAACAGTTACATAGTGTGCCTGATACCATAACAGTTACATAGTGTGCCCGATACCATAACAGTTACATAGTGTGCCCGATACCATAACAGTTACATAGTGTGCCCGACACCATAACAGTTACATAGTGTGCCCGATACCATAACAGTTACATAGTGTGCCCGATACCATAACAGTTACATAGTGTGCCCGGAACCATAACAGTTACATAGTGTGCCCGGAACCATAACAGTTACATAGTGTGCCTGATACCATAACAGTTACATAGTGTGCCCGGAACCATAACAGTTACATAGTGTGCCTGATACCATAACAGTTACATAGTGTGCCCGGAACCATAACAGTTACATAGTGTGCCCGGAACCATAACAGTTACATAGTGTGCCTGGAACCATAACAGTTACATAGTGTGCCTGATACCATAACAGTTACATAGTGTGCCTGATACCATAACAGTTACATAGTGTGCCCGATACCATAACAGTTACATAGTGTGCCCGATACCATAACAGTTACATAGTGTGCCTGATACCATAACAGTTACATAGTGTGCCCGATACCATAACAGTTACATAGTGTGCCCGGAACCATAACAGTTACATAGTGTGCCTGATACCATAACAGTTACATAGTGTGCCCGGAACCATAACAGTTACATAGTGTGCCCGGAACCATAACAGTTACATAGTGTGCCTGGAACCATAACAGTTACATAGTGTGCCTGATACCATAACAGTTACATAGTGTGCCCGATACCATAACAGTTACATAGTGTGCCTGATACCATAACAGTTACATAGTGTGCCCGATACCATAACAGTTACATAGTGTGCCCGATACCATAACAGTTACATAGTGTGCCTGATACCATAACAGTTACATAGTGTGCCCGATACCATAACAGTTACATAGTGTGCCCGGAACCATAACAGTTACATAGTGTGCCCGATACCATAACAGTTACATAGTGTGCCTGGAACCATAACAGTTACATAGTGTGCCTGATACCATAACAGTTACATAGTGTGCCCGATACCATAACAGTTACATAGTGTGCCCGATACCATAACAGTTACATAGTGTGCCCGATACCATAACAGTTACATAGTGTGCCTGATACCATAACAGTTACATAGTGTGCCCGATACCATAACAGTTACATAGTGTGCCTGGAACCATAACAGTTACATAGTGTGCCCGGAACCATAACAGTTACATAGTGTGCCCGGAACCATAACAGTTACATAGTGTGCCTGATACCATAACAGTTACATAGTGTGCCCGATACCATAACAGTTACATAGTGTGCCCGATACCATAACAGTTACATAGTGTGCCCGGAACCATAACAGTTACATAGTGTGCCCGATACCATAACAGTTACATAGTGTGCCTGATACCATAACAGTTACATAGTGTGCCCGATACCATAACAGTTACATAGTGTGCCCGATACCATAACAGTTACATAGTGTGCCCGATACCATAACAGTTACATAGTGTGCCCGATACCATAACAGTTACATAGTGTGCCCGATACCATAACAGTTACATAGTGTGCCCGATACCATAACAGTTACATAGTGTGCCCGATACCATAACAGTTACATAGTGTGCCCGATACCATAACAGTTACATAGTGTGCCCGATACCATAACAGTTACATAGTGTGCCCGATACCATAACAGTTACATAGTGTGCCCGATACCATAACAGTTACATAGTGTGCCCGGAACCATAACAGTTACATAGTGTGCCCGATACCATAACAGTTACATAGTGTGCCCGATACCATAACAGTTACATAGTGTGCCCGATACCATAACAGTTACATAGTGTGCCCGATACCATAACAGTTACATAGTGTGCCTGATACCATAACAGTTACATAGTGTGCCCGATACCATAACAGTTACATAGTGTGCCCGATACCATAACAGTTACATAGTGTGCCCGGAACCATAACAGTTACATAGTGTGCCCGGAACCATAACAGTTACATAGTGTGCCTGATACCATAACAGTTACATAGTGTGCCCGGAACCATAACAGTTACATAGTGTGCCTGATACCATAACAGTTACATAGTGTGCCCGGAACCATAACAGTTACATAGTGTGCCCGGAACCATAACAGTTACATAGTGTGCCTGGAACCATAACAGTTACATAGTGTGCCTGATACCATAACAGTTACATAGTGTGCCTGATACCATAACAGTTACATAGTGTGCCCGATACCATAACAGTTACATAGTGTGCCCGATACCATAACAGTTACATAGTGTGCCTGATACCATAACAGTTACATAGTGTGCCCGATACCATAACAGTTACATAGTGTGCCCGGAACCATAACAGTTACATAGTGTGCCTGATACCATAACAGTTACATAGTGTGCCCGGAACCATAACAGTTACATAGTGTGCCCGGAACCATAACAGTTACATAGTGTGCCTGGAACCATAACAGTTACATAGTGTGCCCGATACCATAACAGTTACATAGTGTGCCTGATACCATAACAGTTACATAGTGTGCCCGATACCATAACAGTTACATAGTGTGCCCGATACCATAACAGTTACATAGTGTGCCTGATACCATAACAGTTACATAGTGTGCCCGATACCATAACAGTTACATAGTGTGCCCGGAACCATAACAGTTACATAGTGTGCCCGATACCATAACAGTTACATAGTGTGCCTGGAACCATAACAGTTACATAGTGTGCCTGATACCATAACAGTTACATAGTGTGCCCGATACCATAACAGTTACATAGTGTGCCCGATACCATAACAGTTACATAGTGTGCCCGATACCATAACAGTTACATAGTGTGCCTGATACCATAACAGTTACATAGTGTGCCCGATACCATAACAGTTACATAGTGTGCCTGGAACCATAACAGTTACATAGTGTGCCCGGAACCATAACAGTTACATAGTGTGCCCGGAACCATAACAGTTACATAGTGTGCCCGATACCATAACAGTTACATAGTGTGCCCGATACCATAACAGTTACATAGTGTGCCCGGAACCATAACAGTTACATAGTGTGCCCGATACCATAACAGTTACATAGTGTGCCTGATACCATAACAGTTACATAGTGTGCCCGATACCATAACAGTTACATAGTGTGCCCGATACCATAACAGTTACATAGTGTGCCCGATACCATAACAGTTACATAGTGTGCCCGATACCATAACAGTTACATAGTGTGCCCGGAACCATAACAGTTACATAGTGTGCCCGATACCATAACAGTTACATAGTGTGCCCGGAACCATAACAGTTACATAGTGTGCCCGATACCATAACAGTTACATAGTGTGCCTGATACCATAACAGTTACATAGTGTGCCCGATACCATAACAGTTACATAGTGTGCCCGATACCATAACAGTTACATAGTGTGCCTGATACCATAACAGTTACATAGTGTGCCTGATACCATAACAGTTACATAGTGTGCCCGATACCATAACAGTTACATAGTGTGCCCGATACCATAACAGTAACATAGTGTGCCTGATACCATAACAGTTACATAGTGTGCCCGATACCATAACAGTTACATAGTGTGCCCGGAACCATAACAGTTACATAGTGTGCCCGATACCATAACAGTTACATAGTGTGCCTGATACCATAACAGTTACATAGTGTGCCCGATACCATAACAGTTACATAGTGTGCCTGATACCATAACAGTTACATAGTGTGCCCGATACCATAACAGTTACATAGTGTGCCCGGAACCATAACAGTTACATAGTGTGCCCGATACCATAACAGTTACATAGTGTGCCTGATACCATAACAGTTACATAGTGTGCCCGGAACCATAACAGTTACATAGTGTGCCTGGAACCATAACAGTTACATAGTGTGCCTGATACCATAACAGTTACATAGTGTGCCCGATACCATAACAGTTACATAGTGTGCCCGATACCATAACAGTTACATAGTGTGCCTGATACCATAACAGTTACATAGTGTGCCCGGAACCATAACAGTTACATAGTGTGCCTGGAACCATAACAGTTACATAGTGTGCCTGATACCATAACAGTTACATAGTGTGCCCGATACCATAACAGTTACATAGTGTGCCTGATACCATAACAGTTACATAGTGTGCCCGATACCATAACAGTTACATAGTGTGCCCGGAACCATAACAGTTACATAGTGTGCCCGGAACCATAACAGTTACATAGTGTGCCTGATACCATAACAGTTACATAGTGTGCCTGGAACCATAACAGTTACATAGTGTGCCCGATACCATAACAGTTACATAGTGTGCCCGGAACCATAACAGTTACATAGTGTGCCCGGAACCATAACAGTTACATAGTATGCCTGGAACCATAACAGTTACATAGTGTGCCTGATACCATAACAGTTACATAGTGTGCCCGGAACCATAACAGTTACATAGTGTGCCCGGAACCATAACAGTTGCATAGTGTGCCCGATACCATAACAGTTACATAGTGTGCCCGGAACCATAACAGTTACATAGTGTGCCTGATACCATAACAGTTACATAGTGTGCCTGATACCATAACAGTTACATAGTGTGCCCGATACCATAACAGTTACATAGTGTGCCCGGAACCATAACAGTTACATAGTGTGCCCGGAACCATAACAGTTACATAGTGTGCCTGGAACCATAACAGTTACATAGTGTGCCTGATACCATAACAGTTACATAGTGTGCCCGGAACCATAACAGTTACATAGTGTGCCCGGAACCATAACAGTTGCATAGTGTGCCCGATACCATAACAGTTACATAGTGTGCCCGGAACCATAACAGTTACATAGTGTGCCCGATACCATAACAGTTACATAGTGTGCCCGATACCATAACAGTTACATAGTGTGCCTGATACCATAACAGTTACATAGTGTGCCCGATACCATAACAGTTACATAGTGTGCCCGATACCATAACAGTTACATAGTGTGCCCGATACCATAACAGTTACATAGTGTGCCCGATACCATAACAGTTACATAGTGTGCCCGGAACCATAACAGTTACATAGTGTGCCCGGAACCATAACAGTTACATAGTGTGCCCGGAACCATAACAGTTACATAGTGTGCCCGGAACCATAACAGTTACATAGTGTGCCTGATACCATAACAGTTACATAGTGTGCCCGATACCATAACAGTTACATAGTGTGCCCGATACCATAACAGTTACATAGTGTGCCCGATACCATAACAGTTACATAGTGTGCCCGGAACCATAACAGTTACATAGTGTGCCCGGAACCATAACAGTTACATAGTGTGCCCGGAACCATAACAGTTACATAGTGTGCCCGGAACCATAACAGTTACATAGTGTGCCCGATACCATAACAGTTACATAGTGTGCCCGATACCATAACAGTTACATAGTGTGCCCGATACCATAACAGTTACATAGTGTGCCCGGAACCATAACAGTTACATAGTGTGCCCGATACCATAACAGTTACATAGTGTGCCTGATACCATAACAGTTACATAGTGTGCCCGATACCATAACAGTTACATAGTGTGCCTGATACCATAACAGTTACATAGTGTGCCCGATACCATAACAGTTACATAGTGTGCCCGATACCATAACAGTTACATAGTGTGCCTGATACCATAACAGTTACATAGTGTGCCCGATACCATAACAGTTACATAGTGTGCCCGGAACCATAACAGTTACATAGTGTGCCCGGAACCATAACAGTTACATAGTGTGCCCGGAACCATAACAGTTACATAGTGTGCCTGATACCATAACAGTTACATAGTGTGCCCGATACCATAACAGTTACATAGTGTGCCCGGAACCATAACAGTTACATAGTGTGCCCGATACCATAACAGTTACATAGTGTGCCTGATACCATAACAGTTACATAGTGTGCCCGATACCATAACAGTTACATAGTGTGCCTGATACCATAACAGTTACATAGTGTGCCCGATACCATAACAGTTACATAGTGTGCCTGATACCATAACAGTTACATAGTGTGCCCGATACCATAACAGTTACATAGTGTGCCTGATACCATAACAGTTACATAGTGTGCCCGGAACCATAACAGTTACATAGTGTGCCTGGAACCATAACAGTTACATAGTGTGCCTGATACCATAACAGTTACATAGTGTGCCCGATACCATAACAGTTACATAGTGTGCCCGATACCATAACAGTTACATAGTGTGCCTGATACCATAACAGTTACATAGTGTGCCCGGAACCATAACAGTTACATAGTGTGCCTGGAACCATAACAGTTACATAGTGTGCCTGATACCATAACAGTTACATAGTGTGCCCGATACCATAACAGTTACATAGTGTGCCTGATACCATAACAGTTACATAGTGTGCCTGATACCATAACAGTTACATAGTGTGCCTGATACCATAACAGTTACATAGTGTGCCCGATACCATAACAGTTACATAGTGTGCCCGGAACCATAACAGTTACATAGTGTGCCCGGAACCATAACAGTTACATAGTGTGCCTGGAACCATAACAGTTACATAGTGTGCCTGATACCATAACAGTTACATAGTGTGCCCGGAACCATAACAGTTACATAGTGTGCCCGGAACCATAACAGTTGCATAGTGTGCCCGATACCATAACAGTTACATAGTGTGCCCGGAACCATAACAGTTACATAGTGTGCCCGATACCATAACAGTTACATAGTGTGCCCGATACCATAACAGTTACATAGTGTGCCTGATACCATAACAGTTACATAGTGTGCCCGATACCATAACAGTTACATAGTGTGCCCGATACCATAACAGTTACATAGTGTGCCCGATACCATAACAGTTACATAGTGTGCCCGATACCATAACAGTTACATAGTGTGCCCGGAACCATAACAGTTACATAGTGTGCCCGGAACCATAACAGTTACATAGTGTGCCCGGAACCATAACAGTTACATAGTGTGCCCGGAACCATAACAGTTACATAGTGTGCCTGATACCATAACAGTTACATAGTGTGCCCGATACCATAACAGTTACATAGTGTGCCCGATACCATAACAGTTACATAGTGTGCCCGATACCATAACAGTTACATAGTGTGCCCGGAACCATAACAGTTACATAGTGTGCCCGGAACCATAACAGTTACATAGTGTGCCCGGAACCATAACAGTTACATAGTGTGCCCGGAACCATAACAGTTACATAGTGTGCCCGATACCATAACAGTTACATAGTGTGCCCGATACCATAACAGTTACATAGTGTGCCCGATACCATAACAGTTACATAGTGTGCCCGGAACCATAACAGTTACATAGTGTGCCCGGAACCATAACAGTTACATAGTGTGCCCGATACCATAACAGTTACATAGTGTGCCCGGAACCATAACAGTTACATAGTGTGCCCGGAACCATAACAGTTACATAGTGTGCCCGATACCATAACAGTTACATAGTGTGCCCGGAACCATAACAGTTACATAGTGTGCCCGGAACCATAACAGTTACATAGTGTGCCCGGAACCATAACAGTTACATAGTGTGCCTGGAACCAGGGCCGGTGCTAAGGTGTTCGGCGCCCCCCTGCAAACTATAAATTTGCGCCCTCTCATATCCCTTTGGTGCGCGCCGGGAAAAGGGGTGTGGTCTCACAAGTAAGGGGCATAGCCACACAATAGTACCCCAATTAAAATTACGTCACAATGTATCACATCTTATACGTAATGCCCCACCCGTAGTGGTAGCTTCTTTATACATAATGCCCCCCCAGTAGTAGTAGCGTCGTTATACAAAGTGCACCCCCAGTAGTAGTAGCGTCCTTATACATAATGCCTCCCCAGTAGTAGTAGCGTCCTTATACGTAGTGGACGCCCAGTGGTAGTAGCGTCCTTATACACAATGCCCCCCCAGTAGTAGTAGCGTCCTTATACATAATGCCCCCCCAGTAGTAGTAGCGTCCTTATACATATTGCCCCTCAGTAGTAGAACAGTCCTAATACATAATGCGCCCCAGTAGTAGTACAGTCCTTATACATAATGCCCCCCAGTAGTAGTAGCATCCTTATACATAGTGCACCCCCAGTAGTAGTAGCGTCCTTATACGTAATTCCCCCCTAGTAGTAGTAGCATCCTTATACGTAGTGCACCCCCCGTAGTAGTAGCATCCTTATACATAATGCCCACCCAGTAGTAGTACAGTCCTTATACATAATGCGCCCCCAGTAGTAGTAGTGTCCTGATACATAGTGCACCCCCAGTAGTAGTAGCGTCCTTATACATAGTGCACCCCAGTAGTAGTAGCGTCCTTATATGTAATGCCCCCCCAGTAGTAGAAGTGTCCTTATACATAATGCCCCTCAGTAGTAGTAGCATCCTTATACATAATGCCCCCCAGTAGTAGTAGCGTCCTTATACATAGTGCACCCCCAGTAGTAGTAGCATCCTTATACGTAGTGCACCCCCAGTAGTAGTAGCATCCTTATACATAATGCCCCCCCAGTAGTATTAGCGTACTTATACATAGTGCACCCCAGTAGTAGTACAGTCCTTATACATAATGCGACCCCAGAAGTAGTAGCGTCCTTATACATAGTTTCCCCCCCAGTAGTAGCAGTGTCCTTATACATAATGCCCCCCAGTAGTAGTAGCATCCTTATACATAATGCACCCCCAGTAGTAGTAGCATCCTTATACATAATGCACCCCCAGAAGTAGTAGCTTCCTTATACATAGTGCCCCCCCAGTGGTAGTAGTGTCCTTATACATAATGCCCCCAGTAGTAGTAGTTTCTTTATACATAATGCCCCCCAGAAGTAGTAGCATACTTATACATAATGTCCCCCCAGTAGTAGAAGCGTCCTTATACGTAGTGCACCCCAGTAGTAGTAGCGTCCTTATACATAGTGCCCCCCAGTAGTAGTAGCGTCCTTATACATAGTGCCCTCCAGTAGTAATAGCGTCCTTATACATAATGCCCCCAGAAGTAGTAGCATACTTATACATAATGTCCCCCCAGTAGTAGAAGCGTCCTTATACGTAGTGCACCCCAGTAGTAGTAGCGTCCTTATACATAGTGCCCCCCAGTAGTAGTAGCATCCTTATACATAGTGCCCTCCAGTAGTAATAGCGTCCTTATACATAATGCCCCCCAGTAGTAGTAGCATCCTTATATGTAATCCCCCCAGTAGTAGTAGCATCCTTATACGTAATTCCCCCCCAGTAATAGTAGCATCCTTATACATAATTCCCCCCCAGTAGTAGCCTCGTTATACGTAATGCCCCCCTAGTAGTAGTAGCGTCCTTATACGTAATGCCCCCTTAGTAGTAGTAGTAGCGTATTTATACATAATGCCCCCCAGTAGTAGCATGCTTATACGTAATGCCCCCCCCAGTAGGAGTAGCATTGTTATACATAATGCCCCCCAGTAATAGTAGCGTCCTATAAATAACTCCCCCCCAGTAGTAGTAGCGTACTTATACGCAGTGCACCCCCAGTAGTAGAAGCGTCCTTATATGTAATGCCCCCCCAGTAGTAGTACAGTCCTTATACATAATGCCCCCCCAGTAGTAGCTTCCTTATATGTAATGGCCACCCCAGTAGTAGTAGCATCCTTATATGTAATGCACCCCAGTAGTAGTAGCATCCTTATACATAATGCCCCCCCAGTAGTATCTTCATTACACAAAATGCCTCCCCTGTAGTAGTAGCATCCTTATATGTAATGCCCCCCCAGTAGTAGCATCCATATAGCGCACACAGACATACCTCACACACACACACACACACACACACACACACACACACACACACACACACAATTCACAGACATATAGACGCACACATCTCTCTCTAATCCTTCACTTACCTAAGCCAGTCTCCCTCTGTACAGCAGCCTGATCTGTGTAGCTCCGCCCCTTCTGCCACTTTCAGCCATTCCATCCCATGTAGCTCCGCCCCTTATGTCCCGTACACAGCGCTGTCATGTCACACAGGTGAGGGGAGAGGAGGGAGGAGGCTTTTCATGCTGCAGGCGAAGCTGCCAGTGCCTGTCAAACAGTTAGAGTTACATATAGTGTGCCTGGAACCATATCAGTTACATAGTGTGCCTGGAACCATATCAGTTACATAGTGTGCCTGGAACCATATCAGTTACATATAGTGTGCCTGGAACCATATCAGTTACATATAGTGTGCCTGGAACCATATCAGTTACATATAGTGTGCCTGGAACCATATCAGTTACAAATAGTGTGCCTGGAACCATATCAGTTACATATAGTGTGCCTGGAACCATATCAGTTACATATAGTGTGCCTGGAACCATACCAGTTACATATAGTGTGCCTGGAACCATATCAGTTACATATAGTGTGCCTGGAACCATATCAGTTACACAGTGTGCCCTGGAACCATATCAGTTACATATAGTGTGCCTGTACCATATAAGTTACATAGTGTGCCTGGAACCATATCAGTTACATAATGTGCCTTGAACCATATCAGTTACACAGTGTGCCTGGAACCATATCAGTTACATATAGTGTGCCTGGGACCATATCAGTTACATAGTGTGCCTGGAACCATATCAGATACATATAGTGTGCCTGGAACCATATCAGTTACATAGTGTGCCTGGAACCATATCAGTTACATAGTGTGCCTGGAACCATATCAGTTACATATTGTGCCTGGAACCATATCAGTTACATAGTTTGCCTGGAACCATATCAGTTACACATAGTGTGCCTGGAACCATATCAGTTACACATAGTGTGCCTGGAACCATATCAGTTACATATAGTGTGCCTGGAACCATATCAGTTACATATAGTGTGCCTGGAACCATATCTGTTACATAGTGTGCCTGGAACCATATCAGATACATATAGTGTGCCTGGAACCATATCAGTTACACAGTGTGCCTGGAACCATATCAGTTACATATAGTGTGCCTGGAACCATATCAGTTACATATTGTGTGCCTGGAACCATATCAGTTACATAGTTTGCCTGGAACCATATCAGTTACATAGTGTGCTGGAACCATATCAGTTACATAGTGTGCTGGAACCATATCAGTTACATAGTGTGCCTGGAACCATATCAGTTACATAGTGTGCTGGAACTATATCAGTTACATAGTGTGCCTGGAACCATATCAGTTACATAGTGTGCCTGGAACCATATCAGTAACATAGTGTGCATGGAACCATATCAGTTACATAGTGTGCATGTAACCATATCAGTTACATAGTGTGCATGGAACCATATCAGTTACATAGCGTGCATGGAACCATATCAGTTACATAGCGTGCCTGGAACCATATCAGTTACATATAGTGTGCCTGGAACCATATCAGTTACATATAGTGTGCCTGGAACCATATAAGTTACATAGTGTGCCTGGAACCATATCAGTTACATAGTGTGCCTGGAACCATATCAGTTACATAGTGTGCCTGGAACCATATCAGTTACATAGTGTGCATGGAACCATATCAGTTACATATAGTGTGCCTGGAACCATATCAGTTACCTAGTGTGCCTGAAACCATATCAGTTATACCCCTTTCACACCAGAAATGCAGTGACAAACCTGGGAATTCTTCCAAGGGTGCATGCAGGGACATTCCCAGGTTGGTACCTTTCACACCAGCATTTTTTGCCAGGACATCCCGGGTCGGCACCTTTCATACTGAACCCAGGATGGCACTGCATTTTCTGAGAATGGACGTCTCAGAAAAAACACAAGACCAGGAAGTGCCCTGATGAGCCAATCAGCATCAGCAGAGGCAACCCAGAAAGGAGGGACATGTCCCTGCACCATTCACACTGTCTAGGTTCCAGGGAACATCCCGGGATCAACCCTTGTCGATTGCAGGGTTGAAATGCAGGGACAGAAATCCCGTGTTTTTGTCCCTGTACCCTTTTCACACAAGGAAATTTCCCGGGTTGATGCGCGTTCATGTGTTTTAACTCAGTAAATTTTGGGCTGTGTGAAAGGGGTAATAAATAGTGTGCCTGGAACCATATCAGTTACATAGTGTGCCTGGAACCATATCAGTTACCTAGCGTGCCTGGAACCATATCAGTTACCTAGCGTGCCTGGAACCATATCAGTTACATATTGTGCATGGAACCATTCAGTTCCACAGTGTGCATGGAACCACATCAGTTAAATATAGTGTGCCTGGAACCATATCAGTTACATAGTGTGCATGGAACCATATCAGTTACCTAGTGTTCCTGGAGCCATATCAGTTACTTAGTGTGCCTGGAACCATATCAGTTACCTAGCGTGCCTGGAACCATATCAGTTACATAGTGTGCCTGGATCCATATCAGTTACCTAGTGTGTCTGGAACCATATCGGTTACCTAGTGTTCCTGGAACCTTATCAGTTACCTAGTGTGCCTGGAACCTTATCAGTTACCTAGTGTGCCTGGAATCATATCCGTTACATAGTGTGCCTGGAACCATATCAGTTACATAGTGTGCCTAGAACCATATCAGTTACATAGTGTGTCTGGAACCATATCAGTTACATAGTGTGCCTGGAACCATATCAGTTACATAGTGTGCCTGGATCCATATCAGTTACATAGTGTGCCTGGACCCATATCAGTTACCTAGTGTGCCTGGAACCATATAAGTTACATAGTGTGCCTGGAACCATATCAGTTACATAGTGTGCCTGGAACCATATCAGTTACACAGTGTGCCTGGAACCATATCAGTTACACAGTGTGTGGAACCATATCAGTTACATAGTGTGCCTGGAACCATCTCAGATACATAGTATGCCCGTCACCATATCAGCTACATAGTGTGCATGGAACCATATCAGTTACATAGTGTGCCTGGAAACATACCAGTTACACAGTGTGTCTGGAACGACATCAGTTACATAGTGTGCCTGAAACCATATCAGTTACATAGTGTGCCTGGATCCATATCAGTTACATAGTGTGCCTGGAACCATATCAGTTACATAGTGTGCCTGGAACCATACCAGTTACATAGTGTGCCTGGAACCATATCAGTTACATAGTGTGCCTGGAACCATATCAGTTACACAGTGTGCCTGGAACCATATCAGTTACACAGTGGGCCTGGAACCTCATCAGTTACATAGTGTGCCTGGAACCATATCAGTTACATAGTGTGCCTGCAACCATCCCAGATACATAGTGTGCCTGCAACCATCCCAGATACATAGTGTGCCTGCAACCATCTCAGATACATAGTGTGCCTGGAACCATATCAGTTACATAGTGTGCCTGGAACCATATCAGTTACAAAGTGTGCCTGGAACCATATCAGTTACACAGTGTGCCTGGAACCATATCAGTTACACAGTGGGCCTGGAACCTCATCAGTTACATAGTGTGCCTGGAACCATATCAGTTACATAGTGTGCCTGCAACCATCTCAGATACATAGTGTGCCCGGAACCATATCAGTTACATAGTGTGCCTGGAACCATATCAGTTACACAGTGTGCCTGGAACCATACCAGTTACATAGTGTGCCTGGAACCATATCAGTTACACAGTGTGCCTGGAACAACATCAGTTACATAGTGTGCCTGGAACCATACCAGTTACATTATGTGCCCGGAACCATATCAGACACATAGTGTGCCTGGAACCATATCAGTTACATAGTGTGCATGGATCCATATCAGTTACATAGTGTGCCTGGAATCATATCAGTTACATAGTGTGCCTGGAACCATATCAGTTACCTAGTGTGCCTGGAATCATATCCGTTACATAGTGTGCCTGGAACCATATCAGTTACACAGTGTGTCTGGAACCACATCAGTTACATAGTGTGCCTGGAACAATATCAGTTACATAGTGTGCCTGGAATCATATCAGTTACATAGTGTGCCTGGAACCATATCAGTTACCTAGTGTGCCTGGAATCATATCCGTTACATAGTGTGCCTGGAACCATATCAGTTACACAGTGTGTCTGGAACCACATCAGTTACATAGTGTGCCTGGAACAATATCAGTTTCATAGTGTGCCTGGAACCATACCAGTTACATACTGTGCCTGGAACCATACCAGTTACATACTGTGCCTGGAACCATATCAGTTACACAGTGTGCCTGGAACAACATCAGTTACATAGTGTGCCTGGAACCATATCAGTTACATAGTGTGCCCGGAACCATATCAGACACATTGTGTGCCTGGAACCACATCAGTAACATAGTGTGCCTGGAACCATATCAGTTACATAGTGTGCCTGGAACCAGGGGCAGATACAGAAGAAAATGATAGGGGGGGCACCATGGAAGGGGCAAGTACATTGGCGTGCGGCTTCGGTGCATGGGAGGTGGCGCTTCTTATACAATGCCCACAGTTGTAGTGCTCATTATGCAATGTCCACTGTACTGGTAGTGCCCCTTATATAGACCCCATAGTAGTGGTGGCCCTTATGCAATGCCCGTATTGCACCAAGTAGTAATGTTGCCTGTAGTAATGCCCCCAGTCATTTAGCACCCTAGTAGTTATGCCCCCAGTGGTGATGCCCCTGCAGTTATTACCCCAGTAGTTTACCCCCCCCCCCCTTTAGTTTAGTCTCCCAGTGGTAATGCCCCCAGTAGTTTGCCTGCTTGCAGTTTAGCCACCAGTAGTAATACCACCCCCTGTAGTTTGCCCCATTGGAGTTTAGCCCCTGTAGTTATGCCCCCAATGTAGTTTAGCCCCCTGTAGTAATGCGCCCAGTAATTTGGCCCCTGTAGTTATCCCCCAGTAGTTTGGCCCCTGTAGTTATGCCCTCCTGTAGTTTAGCCCCCAAGTAGTAATGCCCCTGTAGTTATGCCGCCAGTAATAATGCCCCTGTAGGATCGCCGCCAGTAGTAATGCCCTCCTTTAGTTTGCCCCAGTAGTTAGCCCCTTTGTAGTTGGCCCCCAGTAATAATGTCCCCCAGTAGTGTGCCCCCAGTAGATGCCCACCAGTAATAATGTCCCTAAGTAGTAATGCCCCCTAAGAGTTTGCCCCCAATAGATGACCTTCCCAGTAGTAATGCCCCCAGTAGATGCCCCCCAGTAATAATGCCCCCAGTTGTAATACACCCAGTAGATGCCACCAGTAATAATGTCCCACAGTAGTTGGCCCCCAGTAGATTACCCCCAGTAAAAATGTCCCCCAGTAGCTGCCACCAGTAGTAATGCCCCCAATAGATGACCCCCCAGTATTAATGCCCCAGTAGATGCCCCCCAGTAATAATGCCCCCAGTAGTTTGCCCCCAGTAGTAATGCCCCCCCAGTAGTAATGCCCCCAGTAGATGCGCCCCAGCAGTGTCGTTTCTAGCGGCGGGTGAGCCGTGCAACCGCACGGGGCGCCCACCGCGGCACTTTAAGTGTTATTTCCCCTCTCCTCCCTCTCCCCGAGCGCTCCTGCACGAGGGGGCGGAGTTTCGTGAAATGACGCGTTTGCGTCGTGACGTCATGACGCAAACGCGTCATTCCACGAAGCCCCGCCCCCCGAGCAGGAGCGCTCGGGGAGAGGGAGGAGAGAAGCCTGGAAGGAGGCAGCGGCGGCCGGCGCGAGGGACGTCCGGCGGCGGGATCCGAAGAGCGGAACATGTAAGTATATCTCTCTCTCTCCCCCTTCCTTCCCCCCCACCACTTGACACCTGCCTGCCACACTGGGGATACCTGCCTGCTGCACTGTGTAAAATGGGGACACCTGCCTGCCACGCTGTGTAAAATGGGGGCCTGCCTGCCACGCTGTGTAAAATGGGGGCCTGCCTGCCGCACTGTGTAAAATGGGGACACCTGCCTCACTGTGTAAAATGGGGACACCTGCCTGCCTCACTGTGTAAAATGGGGGCACCTGCCTGCCGCACTGTGTTAAATGGGGACACCTGTCTGCCGCACTGTGTAAAATGGGGACACCTGCCTGCCGCACTGTGTAAAATGGGCGCCTGCCTGCCGCACTGTGTAAAATGGGGACACCTGCCTCGCTGTGTAAAATGGGGACACCTGCCTCTCTGTGTAAAATGGGGACACCTGCCTCACTGTGTAAAATGGGGACACCTGCCTCACTGTGTAAAATGGGGACACCTGCCTGCCGCACTGTGTAAAATGGGGACACCTGCCTGCCGCACTGTGTAAAATGGGGACACCTGCCTGCCGCACTGTGTAAAATGGGGACACCTGCCTGCCGCACTGTGTAAAATGGGGACACCTGCCTGCCGCACTGTGTAAAATGGGGATACCTGCCTGCGTACTGTGTAAAATGGGGATATCTGCCTGCCACACTTTGTAAAATGGGGATACCTGCCTGCCGCGCTGTGTAAAATGGGGATATCTGCCTGCCGCACTGTGTAAAATGGGGATACCTGCATACGTACTGTGTAAAATGGGGATATCTGCCTGCTGCGCTCTGTAAAATGGGGACACCTGCCTGCCGCACTGTGTAAAATGGGGACACTTGGCTGCTGTAATGTGTAAAATGGGGACTTTTTTATTTTTTCACCCCTGTGGTGGACGTGATGATATCAGATGAGGCCACGCCTTGTCGGGAGCGCTGTGTAAAATGGGGGCCTGCCTGCCGCACTGTGTAAAATGGGGACACCTGCCTGCCGCACTGTGTAAAATGGGGACACCTGCCTGCCGCACTGTGTAAAATGGGGACACCTGTCTGCCGCACTGTGTAAAATGGGGACACCTGCCTGCCGCACTGTGTAAAATGGGCGCCTGCCTGCCGCACTATGTAAAATGGGGACACCTGCCTCGCTGTGTAAAATGGGGACACCTGCCTCTCTGTGTAAAAAGGGGACACCTGCCTCACTGTGTAAAATGGGGACACCTGCCTCACTGTGTAAAATGGGGACACCTGCCTGCCTCACTGTGTAAAATGGGGACACCTGCCTGCCGCACTGTGTAAAATGGGGACACCTGCCTGCCGCACTGTGTAAAATGGGGACACCTGCCTTCCGCACTGTGTAAAATGGGGACACCTGCCTGCCGCACTGTGTAAAATGGGGATACCTGCCTGCGTACTGTGTAAAATGGGGATATCTGCCTGCCACACTTTGTAAAATGGGGATACCTGCCTGCCGCGCTGTGTAAAATGGGGATATCTGCCTGCCGCACTATGTAAAATGGGGATACCTGCCTGCGTACTGTGTAAAATGGGGATATCTGCCTGCTGCGCTCTGTAAAATGGGGACACCTGCCTGCCGCACTGTGTAAAATGGGGACACTTGGCTGCTGTAATATGTAAAATGGGGACTTTTTTTATTTTTTCCCCCCTGTGGTGGGCGTGATGATATCAGATGAGGCCACGCCTTGTCGGGAGCGCTGTGTAAAATGGGGGCCTGCCTGCCGCACTGTGTAAAATGGGGACACCTGCCTCACTGTGTAAAATGGGGACACCTGCCTGCCGCACTGTGTAAAATGGGGGCACCTGCCTGCCGCACTGTGTAAAATGGGGACACCTGTCTGCCGCACTGTGTAAAATGGGGACACCTGCCTGCCGCACTGTGTAAAATGGGCGCCTGCCTGCCGCACTGTGTAAAATGGGGACACCTGCCTCGCTGTGTAAAATGGGGACACCTGCCTCTCTGTATAAAATGGGGACACCTGCCTCACTGTGTAAAATGGGGACACCTGCCTCACTGTGTAAAATGGGGACACCTGCCTGCCTCACTGTGTAAAATGGGGACACCTGCCTGCCGCACTGTGTAAAATGGGGACACCTGCCTGACGCACTGTGTAAAATGGGGACACCTGCCTTCCGCACTGTGTAAAATGGGGACACCTGCCTGCCGCACTGTGTAAAATGGGGATACCTGCCTGCGTACTGTGTAAAATGGGGATATCTGCCTGCCACACTTTGTAAAATGGGGATACCTGCCTGCCGCGCTGTGTAAAATGGGGATATCTGCCTGCCGCACTGTGTAAAATGGGGATACCTGCCTGCGTACTGTGTAAAATGGGGATATCTGCCTGCTGCGCTCTGTAAAATGGGGACACCTGCCTGCCGCACTGTGTAAAATGGGGACACTTGGCTGCTGTAATGTGTAAAATGGGGACTTTTTTTATTTTTCCCCCCCTGTGGTGGGCGTGATGATATCAGATGAGGCCACGCCTTGTCGGGAGCGCGCGCGCATACTTTTTCTTTTTATAGCTATATGGGGGGGACGCAATTTTTTTTATAGCAATGGGGGGGGGCGCATTTTTCAATCTCGCACTGGGAGCCAAATTGTCTAGAAACGGCCCTGCGCCCCAGTAATAATGACCCCAGTAGTTTGCCACCAGTAGTAATGCCCTCCCCAGTAGTAATGCCCCTTGTTGATGCCCCCAGCAGTAATGCCCCTTGTTGATTACCCCCAGTAGTAATGCCCCCAGTAGATGCTCCCCCAGTAATAATGGCCCCCCACTCAGTAGTAATGTCCCTTGTTGATGTACCTCAGTGGTAATGTCCCCCCCATAGTTTGCCCCCAGTAGATGCCCCCCGCTGCTCTGAGGAAGAGAAAACAGAACATACTTACCGATCCCCGTTCCCGCTTCCAGACCGCTGCAGGCCTCCTCCTCCCCGGGCTTCCGCTTCTCAGTCAGTTCTATGAGAGAGACGTCATGACTGACGTCTCTCCCATTGCACACGCCGCACAGTGACAGCGCCGGAAGACGGAGCTCAGTACTGAGCTCCTGCCTCCGGCTGCTGCTGTGCAGGGAGACGGGCGCCCGCTGGTAACACAATCTCAGCGGGCGCCCGTCATCTCCCCGTGCGGCGCCGACGCCGGGGGGGACGGAAAGGGGTGGAGGCCACAAATGACAGGGGGGGCACGGGCCCGAGTGCCCCCCCCCCTGGATCCGCCACTGCCTGGAACCACATCAGTTACATAGTGTGCCTGGAACCATATCAGTTACATAGTGTGCCTGGATCCATATCAGTTACATAGAGTGCCTGGATCCATATCAGTTACATAGTGTGCCTGGAACCATATCAGTTACCTAGTGTGCCTGGAATCATATCTGTTACATAGTGTGCCTGGAACCATATCAGTTACATAGTGTTTCTGGAACCACATCAGTTACATAGTGTCCCTGGAACCATATCAGTTACATAGTGTGCCTGGAACCATTCCAGTTACACAGTGTGCCTGGAATCATATCAGTTACATAATGTGCCTGGAACCATATCAGTTACATAGTGTGCCTGGAACCATATCAGTTACATAGTGTGCCTGTAACCATATCTGTTACATAGTGTGCCTGGAACCATATCAGTTACATAGTGTGCCTGGAACCATATCAGTTACATAGTGTGCCTGGATCCATATCAGTTACATAGTGTGCCTGGAACCATATCCGTTACATAATGTGCCTGGAACCATATCAGTTACATACTGTAGTGTGCCTGGAACCATATCAGTTACATAATGTGCCTGGAACCATATCAGTTACATAGTGTGCCTGGAACCATATCAGCTACATAGTGTGCCTGGAACCATTTCCGTTACATGGTGTGCCTGGAACCATATCAGCTACATAATGTGCCTGGAACCATATCAGTTATATAGTGTGCCTGGAACCATATCAGCTACATAGTGTGCCTGGAACCATATCAGTTACATAGTGTGCCTGGAACCATATCAGTTACATAG
Source organism: Pseudophryne corroboree (assembly GCF_028390025.1). NCBI lineage: Eukaryota > Metazoa > Chordata > Amphibia > Anura > Myobatrachidae > Pseudophryne > Pseudophryne corroboree. Next base: position 18,937,095 of record NC_086450.1, read on the forward strand.
TGTGACTGGATCCATATCAGTTACATAGTGTGCCTGGAACCATATCAGTTACATAGTGTGCCTGGAACCATATTAGTTACATAGTGTGCCTGGATCCATATCAGTTACATAGTGTGCCTGGAACCATATCCGTTACATAATGTGCCTGGAACCATATCAGTTACATACTGTAGTGTGCCTGGAACCATATCAGTTACATAATGTGCCTGGAACCATATCAGTTACATAGTGTGCCTGGAACCATATCAGCTACATAGTGTGCCTGGAACCATTTCCGTTACATGGTGTGCCTGGAACCATATCAGCTACATAATGTGCCTGGAACCATATCAGTTATATAGTGTGCCTGGAACCATATCAGCTACATAGTGTGCCTGGAACCATATCAGTTACATAGTGTGCCTGGAACCATATCAGTTACATAGTGTGACTGGATCCATATCAGTTACATAGTGTGCCTTTTGATGATCATTTTCTTTAAGGAGATTGGCCATGAAGCTTAACTCGTGCACAGCCAGGGACAGATTGTGAAGTTAAGGTGGTCCTGGGAAAAATTCTGAAAATGCCTTCATGTGCAGTATGTCACAATCCTGACTGTAGGTTTCATATTTGCTGACTTACCCCTGCCATCTGTCCTGGATCCTGTGTCTTTTCACTCACGGAGTTAAACAGCTTGTCAGCACTGAGTTTTCCTGAGTCTCTGCCTGAGAGGTAATAGTTAATTAGCTCCACCTGTGGTGATCTCCTGTGTGAGGCTGAATTCAGTAATCTGAACTTTAGGTCTAAAAGCCAGCATCCTGTGTTTTGCAGAAGTCCAGGCTTCAGTGTTCTCTCGGCCTGCTAGGCCTCACTGCACTCCACAGCCTCCTCTAGAGTAGTCACATGACAGTGACTGTTCACCTGACCCAGAGTTGTCCAATCCTCTGCCAGCCTGAGACTCTCTACATCACCTAATCCTGCCCACCAATCATCAAGGACCAGGAAGTATAAATCAGGAGGCTGAGTTGGAATCTGGGCCAGTTCCTTGTGTCACATACAGCCTTGTGTGAGTATTTATGCTGAGCTCCCTTAAGGTAATCTTTGTACCTAAGTTCCTGTGGAAACTCTGTCCCCTTGTTACCGTTTGGTTTACTTGTGTGTTGCCATTTGATTTCACCATTTCCCTGAGTCTCAATGTATAGGCACAGCTACAGTGTTTTCGTCTTAAAGGCACAGTACTGAATTCCGTGTTCTCCATTGAAAACCACAGCTGTCGTGTTTCAGTTTTACTACTGTTGTAGTTGTGATCTCCAGAGCTCCAGTACGCCTGTGCCTCAGCACCTTCGTGACTCAGTACCTCCGTGCTTGCAGCATCTCCGTGCCTCAGTACCTCCGTGCCTCAGTACCTCCGTGCCTCAGTACCTCCGTGCTTCCAGCACCTCCGTGCCTCAGTACCTCCGTGCCTCAGCATCTCCGTGCCTCAGCATCTCCGTGCCTCAGCATCTCCGTGCCTCAGCACCTCCGTGCCTCAGTACCTCCGTGCCTCAGTACCTCTGTGCCTAAGTACCTCCGTGCCTCAGCATCCCCGTGCTTCCAGCACCTCCGTGCCTCGGTACCTCCGTGCCTCAGCACCTCCGTGCCTCAGTACCTCCGTGCCTCAGCACCCCAGTGCCTCTGCGCACCCCAGTGCCTCTACGCACCCCAGTGTCTCCAAGCACCTCAGTGTCTCCAAGCACCTCAGTGTCTCCAAGCACCTCAGTGTCTCCACTCCAAGCACCTCAGTGTCTCCAAGCACCTCAGTGTCTCCAAGCACCTCAGTGTCTCCAAGCACCTCAGTGTCCCCAAGCATCTCAGTGTCTCCAAGCACCCCGTGCCCTTTAGCACAGTTGAACCTGGTATTCTTCACTGATTCATCAGCGCCTTTCCAGTTCTGTCTTTCAGGAGACCTTCAGCGCCCCCACGTGCTTCCTGTCTGCCGACCTAATCCTGTATGAGGAGAGCCTAGATTCGGCCATCTCTGCCGCGGTTCCTCTTCCCAGTCATCGGAAGAATCCTCGAGTCCACAACATTTCCAAACCAGGTCAGTGGTAGTATTCACATAATCCTCCAGTCGCCCGCACAGACTTCACTACACCGGGTTCACAAAAACCTCAGTCATGACAGTAGGAACTGGCCACATGGACCCGGCTGAAAGTGTTTGTCTGACGCATGACCTCCTAAGCAATATTGCAGGACGCTTGGAAGGTCTGGAGTTAACTCAGCATCAATTGGCACAGTGTCTGCAGCGGAATTCGTCCTCCAGAGATTCTATGACCTTCTGCTCTAGGACTCCTGACCAACTGCAGATTTTCTACCAGATGTTACTACAGTTAAAAGAACTTTTGCCTAGTATTCTCTCTGTGATGCCTGATCTCCTCAGGAATACTACCAACATTGTTGATCCTGTTTTGTCCCATCCAGTTAATAGAGTCTCTTCCTTTGCGCCACGGAAAGTTTTTCATCAGAGCTATCCACGGCCCAAGCTCTCTGAAGCTGAACGTCAGCGGCGTAAGGAGCTACATCTCTGTCTTTACTGTGGAAATTCTTGTCATTTTGTTAAAGACTGCATTCTTCGCAAGCCAGGTAATAGTGACAAATCTCAGTATCATAGTGCTCATGTCTACAAGTCATCCACAGTATCCGGTCCTTCTGCTGCTGACGGGGGTATCAAGAAGGCTACTCTTCTGAGAGAGACTCAAATTTATGACTGGGGTCCGGTGGTTAAAAGACCTTATCCCAAGTTGGGTGTCCAGAGAAAAATGTTCAAGCCATTTACAGTCACAGAGGAGTCCGTGCCTCAGCATCTCCGTGCCTCAGTACCTCCGTGCCTCAGCATCTCCGTGCCTCAGTACCTCCGTGCCTCAGTACCTCCGTGCCTCAGTACCTCCGTGCCTCAGCACCTCCGTGCCTCAGCACCTCCGTGCCTCAGCACCCCAGTGCCTCTACGCACCTCAGTGTCTCCAAGCACCTCAGTGTCTCCAAGCACCTCAGTGTCTCCAAGCACCTCAGTGTCTCCACTCCAAGCACCTCAGTGTCTCCAAGCACCTTAGTGTCTCCAAGCATCTCAGTGTCTCCAAGCACCCCGTGCCCTTTAGCACAGTTGAACCTGGTATTCTTCATTGATTCATCAGCGCCTTTCCAGTTCTGTCTTTCAGGAGACCTTCAGCGCCCCCACGTGCTTCCTGTCTGACGACCTAATCCTGTATGAGGAGAGCCTAGATTCGGCCATCTCTGCCGCGGTTCCTCTTCCCAGTCATCGGAAGAATCCTCGAGTCCACAACATTTCCAAACCAGGTCAGTGGTAGTATTCACATAATCCTCCAGTCGCCCGCACAGACTTCACTACACCGGGTTCACAAAAACCTCAGTCATGACACAGTAAGCAGAACTAACCCAACTGTAGGTGTAAATAACACTAGACAGAGTAAAACCACATCTTTCCCATATACAGTATTTGCAGAGTAAAGGAAAAATTGCCACTGCGCACATGAACTGAGAGCGTAGAGTATTTTAGTAAGTTACAGCACATCAATTATTCTATTGATTACCAAACAGTACACAGAGCATCCTTGTCACTACCGTACAATGGGGGTAATTCTGAGTTGATCGCAGCATCAAATTTGATAGCAGTTGGGCAAAACCATTTGCACTGCAGGTGTGGCAGATATAACATGTGCAGAGAGAGTTAGATGTGGGTGGGGTGAGTTCAAACTGAAATCTAAATTGCAGTGTAAAAATTAAGTAACCAGTATTTACCCTGCACAGAAACGATATAACCCCCGCCCCAAAAAAAAAAAATCTAACTCTCTCTGCAAATGTTGTATCTGCCCCCCCCCCCCCTGCAGTGCACATGGTTTTACCCAACTGCTAACAAATTTGATGCTGCGATCAACTCGGAATTACCCCCAATAAATAGAGCATACCAATAAGTACAATACAATACACAGAGCATCCCAATGACTACTATACAATATACAGGGCTTGACAGAGACCATCATACAAAACACAGAGCACCCCAATAACTATCATACAACAGAGAGAACATTTTAACAACTGCCATACAATATAGACAGCATTCTTCTGACTGCCATATAGTAACACCTGTTAAAACAGGGACAGTAACTGTTTTGGTTTAAAACAGTATAAACTGAAATCACTATGTGCAGGATTGTGAAAAGATATACAGTACATGTTCATTGATCAAGCAAAATATAGATATAAAAGAAAATTCTAGCTACAGAAGTGATTTTCAGCAATAACACAGTATGTTTGGCCTCTGGTATGGTCAATAAGGTTCCTCAGTGTACAGAACTGTACACTGCCAGAGAATTGTAGGTGGTCAGGGCATGATATATCCACTAGTGATGTGCACCGGACATTTTTCGTGTTTTGTGTTTTGGTTTTGGATTCGGTTCCGCGTCCGTGTTTTGGATTCGGACGCGTTTTGGCAAAACTTCACCGAAAAATTTTTGTCGGATTCGGGTGTGTTCTGTATTCGGGTGTTTTTTTCAAAAAACCCTAAAAAACTGCTTAAATCATAGAATTTTGCGGGTCATTTTGATCCCATAGTATTATTAACCTCAATAACCATAATTTCCACTCATTTTCAGTCTATTCTGAACACCTCACACCTCACAATATTATTTTTAGTCCTAAAATTTGCACCGAGGTCGCTGCGTGACTAAGAAAAGTGACACAAGTGGCCGACACAAACACCTGGCCCATCTAGGAGTGGCACTGCAGTGTCAGGCAGGATGGCACTTCAAAAAAATTGTCCCCAATCAGCACATGATGCAAAGAAAAAAAGAGGCGCACCAAGGTCGCTGTGTGACTAAGCTAAGCGACACAGTGGCCGACACAAACACCTGGCACATCTAGGAGTGGCACTGCAGTGTCAGGCAGGATGGCACTTCAAAAAAATTGTCCCCAAACAGCACATGATGCAAAGAAAAAAAGAGGCGCACCAAGGTACTAAGCTAGTATACTTGACGACACAGAGGTAGGTAGAGCAGTGGCCTTCCGTACCGTACTGCTATATATACTGGTGGTCACTGTGTCAGCAAACTGCAAAACTAAAATGCACCACAGGTATAGAATGTAGATGGATAGTATACTTAATGACGACACAGAGGTAGGTACAGCAGGGGCCTTCCGTACTGTACTGCTATATATACTGGTGGTCACTGTGTCAGCAAACTGCACAACTGAAATGCACCACAGGTATGGATGGATAGTATACTTGACGACACAGAGGTAGGTAGAGCAGTGGCCTACAGTACCGTACTGCTATATATTATATACTGGTGGTCAGCAAACTGTGCAAAACTGAAATGCACCACAGGTATGGATGGATAGTATACTTGACGACACAGAGGTAGGTACAGCAGTGGCCTACTGTACTGTACTGCTATATATTATATACTGGTGGTCAGCAAAATTATGCACAGTACCAGTGCCGTTTCTAGCGGCGGGCGAGCCGTGCACTTTGTGTGTCCTTATCTGCTCTCCTCCCTCTTCCCGAGCGCTCCTGCTCGGGGGGCGGAGTTTCGCGGAATGACGCGTTTGCGTCGTGACGTCACGATGCAAACGCATCATTCCGCGAAGCCCCGCCCCCTGAGCAGGAGCGTTCATGGAGAGGGAGGAGAGAAGCCTGGAAGGAGGAGGCGGCCGGCGCGAGGGACGTGAGGCGGCCGGACCCGAAGAGCGGGAAGATGTAAGTATATCTCTCTCTCTCTCCCCCTTCCTCCCCCCCCCCACTTGACATCTGCCTGCCGCACTGTGTAAAATGGGGATACCTGCCTGCCGCACTGTGTAAAATGGGGATACCTGCCTGCCGCACTGTGTAAAATGGGGATACCTGCCTGCCACGCTGTGTAAAATGGGGATACCTGCCTGCCGCACTGTGTAAAATGGGGATACCTGCCTGCCGCACTGTGTAAAATGGGGATACCTTCCTGCTGCGCTGTGTAAAACGGGGATATCTGCCTGCCGCACTTTGTAAAATGGGGACACCTGCCTGCTGTGTTGTGTAAAATGGGGGCACATGCCTGCCGCCCTGTGTAAAATGGGGGTACGTGCCTGCCGTACTGTGTAAAATGGGGATATCTGCCTGCCGTACTGTGTAAAATGGGGATATCTGCCTGCCGCACTTTGTAAAATGGGGATATCTGCCTACCGTACTGTGTAAAATGGGGATACCTGCCTGCCGCACTGTGTAAAATGGGGATACCTGACGGAGGCACTGTGTAAAATGGGGATACCTGCCTGCCGCACTGTGTAAAATGGGGATACCTGCCTGCTGCGCTGTGTAAAATGGGGATATCTGCCTGCCGCACTTTGTAAAATGGGGACACCTGCCTGCTGTGTTGTGTAAAATGGGGGTACGTGCCTGCCGCCCTGTGTAAAATGGGGGTACGTGCCTGCCGCCCTGTGTAAAATGGGGATACCTGCCTACCGCACTGTGTAAAATGGGGATACCTGCCTGTCGCACTGTGTAAAATGGGGATACCTGCCTGCCGCGCTTTGTAAAATGGGGACACCTGCCTGCCACGTTGTGTAAAATGGGGACACCTGCCTGCCGCGCTGTGTAAAATGGGGACACTTGCCTGCTGTAATGTGTAAAATGGGGACTTTTTTTATTTTTATTTTTTACCCCCTGTGGTGGGCGTAATGATCTCGGACGAGGCCACGTCCACTTTAATGAGAACACACCCATTTTAATCAGGCCACACACATGCCTTTTCTCTTTATAGCTATATGGGGGGGGGGGGGGGACGCAATTTTTTTTAGAGCAATGGTGGGGGGGGGGGGGGGGCGCATTTTGAAATCTCGCACTGGGAGCCAAATTGTCTAGAAACGGCCCTGCACAGTACTCCTACTATATACTGTCTACAATGCAGCACAGATATGGAGTGTTTTTCAGGCAGACAACGTATACTGGTGGTCACTGGTCAGCAAAACTCTACACTGTACTCCTCCTATATAATATTATACTGGTGGTCCCCAGTCCCCACAATAAAGCAGCACACTGAGTACAGATATGGACAGGGACGGATTGGGAGATAAAAGTGGCCCTGGAAAAAATTCTAAAAGTGGCCTTGTGGGCGGCATCAAATCAACTGTAGGCGGGACCAATACAAAAGTAGGCGGGATTACTGCTTCAAAATATAATGTAGGCGGAGTTACACCAACAAAAGGTAGATCATGTTAGTGTTCACTCTAGGATTTTTAGGGCAGGGTGCTGATTACAGGGAGGGCACATTTTTCATTTGGAAGGGCACTTTTTTAAGTTAGAAGGGCAAAATTACGTACAGTACAAACTATAATGCTTGGTGCTCCCATTCCCACAGGACAAAGTATGGACAGTGCGCGCCGAAGGCGCGCGTCAAAAATGTAGGGGCGTTGTTTCATGTGGAAGGGGCATGGCCACATAACAGTGGCAATTCACATTACACCACACAGTAGTGCACCTAATACACAATGCACCAGGTAGAACCTCCTATACACACTGCGACAAGTAGAGCACGTTATACATATTGCGCCAGATAGAGCATGTTATACACATTGCACCAGGTAGAGAGCACTGAGACACACTGCATCAGGTAGAGAGCACTGAGGCACATTGCACCAGGTAGAGAGCACAGAGACACATTGCACCAGGTAGAGCACTAAGACACACTGCACCAGGTAGAGAGCACTGAGGCACACTGCACCAGGTAGAGAGCACTGAGACACATTGCTCCAGGTAGAGAGCACTGAGACACATTGCACCAGGTAGAGAGCACTGAGACACATTGCACCAGGTAGAGAGCACAGAGACACATTGCACCAGGTAGAGAGCACTGAGGCACACTGCACCAGGTAGAGAGCACTGAGACACATAGCACCAGGTAGAGAGCACTGAGGCACATTGCACCAGGTAGAGAGCACTGAGACACATTGCACCAGGTAGAGAGCACTGAGGCACATTGCACCAGGTAGAGAGCACTGAGGCACATTGCACCAGGTAGAGAGCACAGAGACACACTGCACCAGGTAGAGAGCACTGAGACACACTGCACCAGGTAGAGAGCACTGAGACACATTGCACCAGGTAGAGAGCACAGAGACACATTGCACCAGGTAGAAAGCACTGAGGCACACTGCACCAGGTAGAGAGCACTGAGACACATTGCACCAGGTAGAGAGCACTGAGGCACACTGCACCAGGTAGAGAGCACTGAGACACATTGCACCAGGTAGAAAGCACTGAGGCATATTGCACCAGGTAGACAGTACAGAGACACATTGCACCAGGTAGAGAGCACTGAGGCACACTGCACCATGTAGAGAGCACTGAGGCATACTGCACCATGTAGAGAGCACTGAGGCACATTGCACCAGGGAGAGAGCACTGAGACACACTGCACCAGGTAGAAAGCACTGAGGCACACTGCACCAGGTAGAGAGCACTGAGACACATTGCACCAGGTAGAAAGCACTGAGGCATATTGCACCAGGTAGACAGTACAGAGACACATTGCACCAGGTAGAGAGCACTGAGGCACACTGCACCATGTAGAGAGCACTGAGGCATACTGCACCATGTAGAGAGCACTGAGGCACATTGCACCAGGGAGAGAGCACTGAGACACACTGCACCAGGTAGAGAGCACTGAGACACACTGCACCAGGTAGAGAGCACTGAGACACACTGCACCAGGTAGAGAGCACTGAGACACACTGCACCAGGTAGAGAGCACTGAGACACATTGCACCAGGTAGAAAGCACTGAGATACATTGCACCAGGTAGAGAGCACTGAGGCACACTGCACCAAAAAAATAAAAAAGCGAGAAACCTGGTCCAATGCACTAAAGGGGATCCATGTTTACACTAGAGATGAGCGCCTGAAATTTTTCGGGTTTTGTGTTTTGGTTTTGGGTTCGGTTCCGCGGCCGTGTTTTGGGTTCGACCGCGTTTTGGCAAAACCTCACCGAATTTTTTTTGTCGGATTCGGGTGTGTTTTGGATTCGGGTGTTTTTTTCAAAAAACCCTAAAAAACAGCTTAAATCATAGAATTTGGGGGTCATTTTGATCCCAAAGTATTATTAACCTCAAAAACCATAATTTCCACTCATTTTCAGTCTATTCTGAATACCTCACACCTCACAATATTATTTTTAGTCCTAAAATTTGCACCGAGGTCGCTGTGTGAGTAAGATAAGCGACCCTAGTGGCCGACACAAACACCGGGCCCATCTAGGAGTGGCACTGCAGTGTCACGCAGGATGTCCCTTCCAAAAAACCCTCCCCAAACAGCACATGACGCAAAGAAAAAAAGAGGCGCAATGAGGTAGCTGTGTGAGTAAGATTAGCGACCCTAGTGGCCGACACAAACACCGGGCCCATCTAGGAGTGGCACTGCAGTGTCACGCAGGATGTCCCTTCCAAAAAACCCTCCCCAAACAGCACATGACGCAAAGCAAAAAAGAGGCGCAATGAGGTAGCTGACTGTGTGAGTAAGATAAGCGACCCTAGTGGCCGACACAAACACCGGGCCCATCTAGGAGTGGCACTGCAGTGTCACGCAGGATGGCCCTTCCAAAAAACCCTCCCCAAACAGCACATGACGCAAAGAAAAAAAGAGGCGCAATGAGGTAGCTGTGTGAGTAAGATTAGCGACCCTAGTGGCCGACACAAACACCGGGCCCATCTAGGAGTGGCACTGCAGTGTCACGCAGGATGTCCCTTCCAAAAAACCCTCCCCAAACAGCACATGACGCAAAGAAAAAAAGAGGCGCAATGAGGTAGCTGACTGTCTGAGTAAGATAAGCGACCCTAGTGGCCGACACAAACACCGGGCCCATCTAGGAGTGGCACTGCAGTGTCACGCAGGATGTCCCTTCCAAAAAACCCTCCCCAAACAGCACATGACGCAAAGAAAAAAAGAGGCGCAATGAGGTAGCTGTGTGAGTAAGATTAGCGACCCTAGTGGCCGACACAAACACCAGGCCCATCTAGGAGTGGCACTGCAGTGTCACGCAGGATGTCCCTTCCAAAAAACCCTCCCCAAACAGCACATGACGCAAAGAAAAAAAGAGGCGCAATGAGGTAGCTGACTGTGTGAGTAAGATAAGCGACCCTAGTGGCCGACACAAACACCGGGCCCATCTAGGAGTGGCACTGCAGTGTCACGCAGGATGGCCCTTCCAAAAAACCCTCCCCAAACAGCACATGACGCAAAGAAAAAAAGAGGCGCAATGAGGTAGCTGTGTGAGTAAGATTAGCGACCCTAGTGGCCGACACAAACACCGGGCCCATCTAGGAGTGGCACTGCAGTGTCACGCAGGATGTCCCTTCCAAAAAACCCTCCCCAAACAGCACATGACGCAAAGAAAAAAAGAGGCGCAATGAGGTAGCTGACTGTGTGAGTAAGATAAGCGACCCTAGTGGCCGACACAAACACCGGGCCCATCTAGGAGTGGCACTGCAGTGTCACGCAGGATGGCCCTTCCAAAAAACCCTCCCCAAACAGCACATGACGCAAAGAAAAAAAGAGGCGCAATGAGGTAGCTGACTGTGTGAGTAAGATAAGCGACCCTAGTGGCCGACACAAATACCGGGCCCATCTAGGAGTGGCACTGCAGTGTCACGCAGGATGGCCCTTCCAAAAAACCCTCCCCAAACAGCACATGACGCAAAGAAAAATAAAATAAAAAAGAGGTGCAAGATGGAATTGTCCTTGGGCCCTCCCACCCACCCTTATGTTGTATAAACAAAACAGGACATGCACACTTTAACCAACCCATCATTTCAGTGACAGGGTCTGCCACACGACTGTGACTGATATGACGGGTTGGTTTGGACCCCCCCCAAAAAAGAAGCAATTAATCTCTCCTTGCACAAACTGGCTCTACAGAGGCAAGATGTCCACCTCATCATCATCATCCTCCGATATATCACTGTGTACATCCCCCTCCTCACAGATTATCAATTCGTCCCCACTGGAATCCACCATCTCAGCTCCCTGTGTACTTTGTGGAGGCAATTGCTGCTGGTCAATGTCTCCGCGGAGGAATTGATTATAATTCATTTTAATGAACATCATCTTCTCCACATTTTCTGGATGTAACCTCGTACGCCGATTGCTGACAAGGTGAGCGGCGGCACTAAACACTCTTTCGGAGTACACACTTGTGGGAGGGCAACTTAGGTAGAATAAAGCCAGTTTGTGCAAGGGCCTCCAAATTGCCTCTTTTTCCTGCCAGTATAAGTACGGACTGTGTGACGTGCCTACTTGGATGCGGTCACTCATATAATCCTCCACCATTCTTTCAATGGTGAGAGAATCATATGCAGTGACAGTAGACGACATGTCCGTAATCGTTGTCAGGTCCTTCAGTCCGGACCAGATGTCAGCATCAGCAGTCGCTCCAGACTGCCCTGCATCACCGCCAGCGGGTGGGCTCGGAATTCTGAGCCTTTTCCTCGCACCCCCAGTTGCGGGAGAATGTGAAGGAGGAGATGTTGACAGGTCGCGTTCCGCTTGACTTGACAATTTTCTCACCAGCAGGTCTTTCAACCCCAGCAGACTTGTGTCTGCCGGAAAGAGAGATCCAAGGTAGGCTTTAAATCTAGGATTGAGCATGGTGGCCAAAATGTAGTGCTCTGATTTCAACAGATTGACCACCCGTGAATCCTTGTTAAGCGAATTAAGGGCTCCATCCACAAGTCCCACATGCCTAGCGGAATCGCTCCGTGTTAGCTCCTCCTTCAATGTCTCCAGCTTCTTCTGCAAAAGCCTGATGAGGGGAATGACCTGACTCAGGCTGGCAGTGTCTGAACTGACTTCACGTGTGGCAAGTTCAAAGGGCATCAGAACCTTGCACAACGTTGAAATCATTCTCCACTGCGCTTGAGACAGGTGCATTCCACCTCCTATATCGTGCTCAATTGTATAGGCTTGAATGGCCTTTTGCTGCTCCTCCAACCTCTGAAGCATATAGAGGGTTGAATTCCACCTCGTTACCACTTCTTGCTTCAGATGATGGCAGGGCAGGTTCAGTAGTTTTTGGTGGTGCTCCAGTCTTCTGTACGTGGTGCCTGTACGCCGAAAGTGTCCCGCAATTCTTCTGGCCACCGACAGCATCTCTTGCACGCCCCTGTCGTTTTTTAAAAAATGCTGCACCACCAAATTCAAGGTATGTGCAAAACATGGGACGTGCTGGAATTTGCCCATATTTAATGCACACACAATATTGCTGGCGTTGTCCGATGCCACAAATCCACAGGAGAGTCCAATTGGGGTAAGCCATTCCGCGATGATCTTCCTCAGTTGCCGTAAGAGGTTTTCAGCTGTGTGCGTATTCTGGAAACCGGTGATACAAAGCATAGCCTGCCTAGGAAAGAGTTGGCGTTTGCGAGATGCTGCTACTGGTGCCGCCGCTGCTGTTCTTGCGGCGGGAGTCCATACATCTACCCAGTGGGCTGTCACAGTCATATAGTCCTGACCCTGCCCTGCTCCACTTGTCCACATGTCCGTGGTTAAGTGGACATTGGGTACAACTGCATTTTTTAGGACACTGGTGAGTCTTTTTCTGACGTCCGTGTACATTCTCGGAATCGCCTGCCTAGAGAAGTGGAACCTAGATGGTATTTGGTAACGGGGGCACACTGCCTCAATAAATTGTCTAGTTCCCTGTGAACTAACGGCGGATACCGGACGCACGTCTAACACCAACATAGTTGTCAAGGCCTCAGTTATCCGCTTTGCAGCAGGATGACTGCTGTGATATTTCATCTTCCTCGCAAAGGACTGTTGAACAGTCAATTGCTTACTGGAAGTAGTACAAGTGGGCTTACGACTTCCCCTCTGGGATGACCATCGACTCCCAGCAGCAACAACAGCAGCGCCAGCAGCAGTAGGCGTTACACGCAAGGATGCATCGGAGGAATCCCAGGCAGGAGAGGAATCATCAGAATTGCCAGTGACATGGCCTGCAGGACTATTGGCATTCCTGGGGAAGGAGGAAATTGACACTGAGGGAGTTGGTGGGGTGGTTTGCGTGAGCTTGGTTACAAGAGGAAGGGATTTACTGGTCAGTGGACTGCTTCCGCTGTCACCCAAAGTTTTTGAACTTGTCACTGACTTATTATGAATGCGCTGCAGGTGACGTATAAGGGAGGATGTTCCGAGGTGGTTAACGTCCTTACCCCTACTTATTACAGCTTGACAAAGGGAACACACGGCTTGACAAATGTTGTCCGCATTTCTGGTGAAATACTTCCACACCGAAGAGCTGATTTTTTTGGTATTTTCACCAGGCATGTCAACGGCCATATTCCTCCCACGGACAACAGGTGTCTCCCCGGGTGCCTGACTTAAACAAACCACCTCACCATCAGAATCCTCCTGGTCAATTTCCTCCCCAGCGCCAGCAACACCCATATCCTCCTCATCCTGGTGTACTTCAACACTGACATCTTCAATCTGACTATCAGGAACTGGACTGCGGGTGCTCCTTCCAGCACTTGCAGGGGGCGTGCAAATGGTGGAAGGCGCATGCTCTTCACGTCCAGTGTTGGGAAGGTCAGGCATCGCAACCGACACAATTGGACTCTCCTTGTGGATTTGGGATTTCGAAGAACGCACAGTTCTTTGCTGTGCTTTTTCCAGCTTGAGTCTTTTCATTTTTCTAGCGAGAGGCTGAGTGCTTCCATCCTCATGTGAAGCTGAACCACTAGCCATGAACATAGGCCAGGGCCTCAGCCGTTCCTTGCCACTCCGTGTGGTAAATGGCATATTGGCAAGTTTACGCTTCTCCTCCGACAATTTTATTTTAGGTTTTGGAGTCCTTTTTTTACTGATATTTGGTGTTTTGGATTTGACATGCTCTGTACTATGACATTGGGCATCGGCCTTGGCAGACGACGTTGCTGGCATTTCATCATCTCGGCCATGACTAGTGGCAGCAGCTTCAGCACGAGGTGGAAGTGGATCTTGATCTTTCCCTAATTTTGGAACCTCAACATTTTTGTTCTCCATATTTTAATAGGCACAACTAAAAGGCACCTCAGGTAAACAATGGAGATGGATGGATACTAGTATACAATTATGGATGGACTGCCGAGTGCCGACACAGAGGTAGCTACAGCCGTGGACTACCGTACTGTACTGTGTCTGCTGCTAATATAGACTGGTTGATAATGAGATGTAGTATGTATAAAGAAGAAAGAAAAAAAAACCACGGGTAGGTGGTATACAATTATGGACGGACTGCCGAGTGCCGACACAGAGGTAGCTACAGCCGTGGACTACCGTACTGTACTGTGTCTGCTGCTAATATAGACTGGATGATAATGAGATGTAGTATGTATAAAGAAGAAAGAAAAAAAACCACGGGTAGGTGGTATACAATTATGGATGGACTGCCGAGTGCCGACACAGAGGTAGCTACAGCCGTGGACTACCGTACTGTACTGTGTCTGCTGCTAATATAGACTGGTTGATAATGAGATGTAGTATGTATGTATAAAGAAGAAAGAAAAAAAAACCACGGGTAGGTGGTATACAATTATGGATGGACTGCCGAGTGCCGACACAGAGGTAGCTACAGCCGTGGACTACCGTACTGTACTGTGTCTGCTGCTAATATAGACTGGATGATAATGAGATGTAGTATGTATGTATAAAGAAGAAAGAAAAAAAAAACACGGGTAGGTGGTATACAATTATGGACGGACTGCCGAGTGCCGACACAGAGGTAGCTACAGCCGTGGACTACCGTACTGTACTGTGTCTGCTGCTAATATAGACTGGTTGATAATGAGATGTAGTATGTATGTATAAAGAAGAAAGAAAAAAAAACCACGGGTAGGTGGTATACAATTATGGATGGACTGCCGAGTGCCGACACAGAGGTAGCTACAGCCATGGACTACCGTACTGTACTGTGTCTGCTGCTAATATAGACTGGTTGATAATGAGATGTAGTATGTATGTATAAAGAAGAAAGAAGAAAAAACCACGGGTAGGTGGTATACAATTATGGATGGACTGCCGAGTGCCGACACAGAGGTAGCTACAGCCGTGGACTACCGTACTGTACTGTGTCTGCTGCTAATATAGACTGGATGATAATGAGATGTAGTATGTATGTATAAAGAAGAAAGAAAAAAAAAACACGGGTAGGTGGTATACAATTATGGACGGACTGCCGAGTGCCGACACAGAGGTAGCTACAGCCGTGGACTACCGTACTGTACTGTGTCTGCTGCTAATATAGACTGGTTGATAATGAGATGTAGTATGTATGTATAAAGAAGAAAGAAAAAAAAACCACGGGTAGGTGGTATACAATTATGGATGGACTGCCGAGTGCCGACACAGAGGTAGCTACAGCCATGGACTACCGTACTGTACTGTGTCTGCTGCTAATATAGACTGGATGATAATGAGATGTAGTATGTATGTATAAAGAAGAAAGAAAAAAAAACCACGGGTAGGTGGTATACAATTATGGACGGACTGCCGAGTGCCGACACAGAGGTAGCTACAGCCGTGGACTACCGTACTGTACTGTGTCTGCTGCTAATATAGACTGGATGATAATGAGATGTAGTATGTATAAAGAAGAAAGAAAAAAAAACCACGGGTAGGTGGTATACAATTATGGATGGACTGCCGAGTGCCGACACAGAGGTAGCTACAGCCGTGGACTACCGTACTGTACTGTGTCTGCTGCTAATATAGACTGGTTGATAATGAGATGTAGTATGTATGTATAAAGAAGAAAGAAAAAAAAAACACGGGTAGGTGGTATACAATTATGGACGGACTGCCGAGTGCCGACACAGAGGTAGCTACAGCCGTGGACTACCGTACTGTACTGTGTCTGCTGCTAATATAGACTGGTTGATAATGAGATGTAGTATGTATAAAGAAGAAAGAAAAAAAACCACGGGTAGGTGGTATACAATTATGGACGGACTGCCGAGTGCCGACACAGAGGTAGCTACAGCCGTGGACTACCGTACTGTACTGTGTCTGCTGCTAATATAGACTGGATGATAATGAGATGTAGTATGTATAAAGAAGAAAGAAAAAAAACCACGGGTAGGTGGTATACAATTATGGATGGACTGCCGAGTGCCGACACAGAGGTAGCTACAGCCGTGGACTACCGTACTGTACTGTGTCTGCTGCTAATATAGACTGGTTGATAATGAGATGTAGTATGTATGTATAAAGAAGAAAGAAAAAAAAACACGGGTAGGTGGTATACAATTATGGACGGACTGCCGAGTGCCGACACAGAGGTAGCTACAGCCATGGACTACCGTACTGTACTGTGTCTGCTGCTAATATAGACTGGTTGATAATGAGATGTAGTATGTATAAAGAAGAAAGAAAAAAAAACCACGGGTAGGTGGTATACAATTATGGACGGACTGCCGAGTGCCGGCACAGAGGTAGCTACAGTCGTGGACTACCGTACTGTACTGTGTCTGCTGCTAATATAGACTGGATGATAATGAGATGTAGTATGTATAAAGAAGAAAGAAAAAAAAACCACGGGTAGGTGGTATACAATTATGGATGGACTGCCGAGTGTCGACACAGAGGTAGCTACAGCCGTGGACTACCGTACTGTACTGTGTCTGCTGCTAATATAGACTGGTTGATAATGAGATGTAGTATGTATGTATAAAGAAGAAAGAAAAAAAACCACGGGTAGGTGGTATACAATTATGGACGGACTGCCGAGTGCCGACACAGAGGTAGCTACAGCCGTGGACTACCGTACTGTACTGTGTCTGCTGCTAATATAGACTGGTTGATAATGAGATGTAGTATGTATGTATAAAGAAGAAAGAAAAAAAAACCACGGGTAGGTGGTATACATTTATGGTTGGACTGCCGAGTGCCGACACAGAGGTAGCTACAGCCGTGGACTACCGTACTGTACTGTGTCTGCTGCTAATATAGACTGGTTGATAATGAGATGTAGTATGTATGTATAAAGAAGAAAGAAAAAAAAACCACGGGTAGGTGGTATACAATTATGGACGGACTGCCGAGTGCCGACACAGAGGTAGCTACAGCCGTGGACTACCGTACTGTACTGTGTCTGCTGCTAATATAGACTGGTTGATAATGAGATGTAGTATGTATGTATAAAGAAGAAAGAAAAAAAAACCACGGGTAGGTGGTATACAATTATGGACGGACTGCCGAGTGCCGACACAGAGGTAGCTACAGCCGTGGACTACCGTACTGTACTGTGTCTGCTGCTAATATAGACTGGATGATAATGAGATGTAGTATGTATAAAGAAGAAAGAAAAAAAAACCACGGGTAGGTGGTATACAATTATGGATGGACTGCCGACACAGAGGTAGCTACAGCCGTGAACTACCGTACTGTGTCTGCTGCGACTGGATGATAAATAATGATATAAAAAATATATATATATCACTACTGCAGCCGGACAGGTATATATTATATAATGACGGACCTGCTGGACACTGTCTGTCAGCAGAATGAGTTTTTTATAGAATAAAAAAAAAAACACCACACAAGTCACACGACGAGTGTTTAACTTTTTCAGGCAATCACAATATAGTATACTATACTGGTGGTCAGTGTGGTCAGGTCACTGGTCAGTCACACTGGCAGTGGCACTCCTGCAGCAAAAGTGTGCACTGTTTAATTTTAATAATATGTACTCCTGGCTCCTGCTATAACATATAACTGCTCCCCAGTCTCCCCCACAATTAAGCTGTGTGAGCACAGTCAGATATTATACATAGATAATGCAGCACACTGGGCTGAGCACACAGATATGGTATGTGACTGAGTCACTGTGTATCGTTTTTTTCAGGCAGAGAACGGATTATATTAAATAAAACTGCACTGGTGGTCACTGGTCAGTGGTCAGTCACTAGTAAACTCTGCACTCTCTAGTACTCCTAAGCTCCAGTAAATCAAGTGTCTCTGTCTCAATCTCACTCTCTCTCTTCTAATCTAAATGGAGAGGACGCCAGCCACGTCCTCTCCCTATCAATCTCAATGCACGTGTGAAAATGGCGGCGACGCGCGGCTCCTTATATAGAATCCGAGTCTCGCGATAGAATCCGAGCCTCGCGAGAATCCGACAGCGTCATGATGACGTTCGGGCGCGCTCGGGTTAACCGAGCAAGGCGGGAAGATCCGAGTCGCTCGGATCCGTGTAAAAAAAGCTGAAGTTCGGGCGGGTTCGGATTCCGAGGAACCGAACCCGCTCATCTCTAGTTTACACATGGATCCCCTTTCCCTGAATGCCGGGACCCCACTGTGACTCCTGTCACTAGAGGACCTGGCAGCAAATCAGGGAGCGTTACGTCATAGCACTCTCCTGATTGGCTGAGCGCTCCTGGCCTGTCAATCAGACGGAGCGGTCCTCCATTATAGTCAATGGTGGGAAAATTGCGGTCTGCGGATAATCGGGAGGTTAATTGAGGTCACTCTTGTGGGTGACATCAATTAACTTTGCGGTTAGCCGCAGACATCTAAATCCCCAGACACAAAAGTACACCTCACACCCCTATACATAAAATTACACCTCACACCCCCAGTCACAAAATTACACCTGACACCTATAAAATTACACCTCACACCCCAAGACACAAAATTACACCTCACACCCATAAAATGATACCTCACACCCATAAAATTACACCTCACACCCCCAGAAACAAAATTACACCTGACACCCCAGACATAAAATTACACCTCACCCCAGACATAAAATTACACCCGACACCTATAAAATTACACCCGACACCCATAAAACTACACCTCACACCCCCAGACATAAAATTACACCCGACACCCATAAAACTACACCTCACACCCCCAGACATAAAATTACACCCGACACCCATAAAACTACACCTCACACCCCCAGACATAAAATTACACCTCACACCCCCAGACATAAAATTACACCCAACACTCATAAAACTACACCTCACACCCCAAGACACAAAATTACACCTCACTCCCCAGGACACTAAGTTACACCTCACACCCCAAGATACTAAATTACACCTCACACCCCAAGACACTAAATTACACCCGACACCTATAAAATTACACCCGACATCCCAAGAAATAAAATTACACCTCACTCCCCAAGACACAAAATTACACCTCACTCCCCAAGACACAAAATTACATCTCACACCCATAGACATAAAATTATACCTCACATCCCGAGACATAAAATTACACCCGACACCTATAAAATTACACCCGACACCCCAAGACACAAAATTACACCTCACTCCCCAAGACACAAAATTACACCTCACCCCCCCTACACAAAATTACACCTTACCCCCCAAACACAAAATGACACCTCACCCATAAAATTACACCTCACACATCCAGAGCACTGTACACGAGTCATACCACCTCACCTCTCCTACTGTAGAATGTGTGCACCCACCGCGGCCGCACCTTCCTCTTCCTGCAAGGTCCGCACTGATTACGTCTGTGGCGCTTGGCGCGCGGACCTCCTCTTCAGGTCAGCCGGTTGGGGGCGGGGCCGCTGACTAGAAAAAGGCCGCTGCATTGCCCACAATGACAAACACATTAATTCCTGCGCTAATTAATTCTACAAAATGATATGGCTCAGAGTTTGCTTGACTCAATAAAAACAAAACAAAAGGATAATTAAATATATTTTATATGATTCTTTTTTATTTTTATCACACATACATACATGTATGTTAAGAATTAATTAAGAATAAATTGATTTGACCGGTTTAAATAAAACATTAATCAAAAAAAGCAAAAAACAGAACATAATAATAAGCTAATAATAAGCTAAAGGAGGTGGATCATAGATAAACTACTGTGCACAGAAAAATCAATAAAATTGCTAAAAATCAGTCCATATATAGGATCGTGCAGATAATTAAACCAGCTATAAATTGCAACAGCGTCTCGTTGTGTTTTGTAGTGTTAGACACTCTTCATCAAATTGCCACTCAGCCAAAATGCAATAGGTAAGTGCAACAAACGCTCCACAACGGAGCTTTACATATGGTTCGCACCTGAAGCTGACATGCGGAACAGGAAAATAATATATGAGACGGTCTCGGGCTGCGGGAAGGCGCTTCGCTGGCGCCTGATGTGTTGTTATTATTAATTACCCCGACTTCCAGGCTCTGTGAGTCCGCGTCTCCGGGTGCCGTATGCAGACACCTACGTCCCGTTGGTGAGCACACATTCACCGTTGATTCTCCAGATAATGCCGCTGAAGCCCGACTTCCAGGCTCTGTGAGTCCGCGTCTCCGGGTGCCGTATGCAGACACCTGCGTTTTAGTGGTACTCACACGTTCACCATTGATTCTCCAGATAATGTCACTGGAAATGATATGCTGTAAAAGTGCAATATAGCTGGTGCAAAAAGGTCCAAATAGGCTGCTTCTCTGACGCGTTTCGCTCCTCTTATGGGGGCTTCCATAAGAGGAGCGAAACGCGTCAGAGAAGCAGCCTATTTGGACCTTTTTGCACCAGCTATATTGCACTTTTACAGCATATCATTTCCAGCGACATTATCTGGAGAATCAATGGTGAACGTGTGAGTACCACTAAAACGCAGGTGTCTGCATACGGCACCCGGAGACGCGGACTCACAGAGCCTGGAAGTCGGGCTTCAGCGGCATTATCTGGAGAATCAACGGTGAATGTGTGCTCACCAACGGGACGTAGGTGTCTGCATACGGCACCCGGAGACGCGGACTCACAGAGCCTGGAAGTCGGGGTAATTAATAATAACAACACATCAGGCGCCAGCGAAGCGCCTTCCCGCAGCCCGAGACCGTCTCATATATTATTTTCCTGTTCCGCATGTCAGCTTCAGGTGCGAACCATATGTAAAGCTCCGTTGTGGAGCGTTTGTTGCACTTACCTATTGCATTTTGGCTGAGTGGCAATTTGATGAAGAGTGTCTAACACTACAAAACACAACGAGACGCTGTTGCAATTTATAGCTGGTTTAATTATCTGCACGATCCTATATATGGACTGATTTTTAGCAATTTTATTGATTTTTCTGTGCACAGTAGTTTATCTATGATCCACCTCCTTTAGCTTATTATTAGCTTATTATTATGTTCTGTTTTTTGCTTTTTTTGATTAATGTTTTATTTAAACCGGTCTAATCAATTTATTCTTAATTAATTCTTAACATACATGTATGTATGTGTGATAAAAATAAAAAAGAATCATATAAAATATATTTAATTATCCTTTTGTTTTGTTTTTATTGAGTCAAGCAAACTCTGAGCCATATCATTTTGTAGAATTAATTAGCGCAGGAATTAATGTGTTTGTTGTTTCCAAGTTACCGGAGACTTTAAAGTGCCGGTTTCTCTCTTTTTGACTTGATTTACCCCAAGTCAATTTTTTCTTGCAGCTTGAATACATATTGTATTGTTTCAAATATCGGTATTAAATACTTTAATAGCACAACCATTACAGTTGGGTTGTGATGTATTAGCGCCTGGTTAATTTTTGCATTGCCCACAATGAAGCAAGTGACATAGAGGGGGGGCGGGGCCGGTTCTGTGGCCGCAGCAAGGCATAAGAAGAGTATGTGGGGGGGGGCGTGGCCGGCTCTCCTGATAGCGGCGGCTGCAGCAAGGCATAAGCAGATGACATGGGGGGGGGTGTGGCCGGCTCCCCTGATAGCGGCCATTGGCCGAAGCAACTAGGTGACTGGTGACTAGGTGACTGGTGACGTGCCGTGCGGGGTGGGGGGGGGGGGGGCGTGGCCGCACACAGGCATAAGCTGTTGAGGGGAAGGGGGGGCAGCATGAGATAGTGATTTGCGGGGCCGGCTCTCCTGACAGCGGCCGCAGACTGTATTACATTATGCAGGTATTGTGCCTGCCTGGTAACGCAGAGGGGGGCGGGGCCGCGTAGGACAGGCGACCCCACGGCCCAATCGGCCCCCCGGGGAAACTCCCGGTGACTTCTATGGCCAATCCGGCCCTGGATATGGAGTGTTTTTCAGGCAGACAACGTATACTGGTGGTCACTGTCAGCAAAACTCTGCACTGTACTCCTGCTATATAATACTGCTGGTTCCCAGTCCCCACAATTAAGCAGTGTGAGCACAGATATATTATGCAGCACACTGAGCACAGATATGGAGCATTTTTATCAGGCAGAGAACATATAATACTGGTGGTCACTGGTCAGCAAAACTCTGCACTGTACTCCTCCTATATTATACAGCTGCTCCCCAGTCCTCCCCACAATTAAGCAATAAAGCACAATCAAGTTTAACAATAAACGGAGAGGACGCCAGCCACGTCCTCTCCCTAACATTTCCAATGCACGAGTGAAAATGGCGACGCGCGGCTGCTTATATAGAATCCGAATCTCGCGAGAATCCGACAGCGGGATGATGACGTTCGGGCGCGCTCGAGTTAACCGAGTTATACGGGAGAATCCGAGTATGCCTCGGACCCGTGTAAAATGGATAGAGTTCGGGGGGGGTCGGTTTCCGAGGAACCGAACCCGCTCATCACTAATTATAATAAATTACTTTTGTTATTTTTCTCACAGTTGGCCTCCCAGCAATAAGGTTACAGTTCTTTGCTGAGTACATCTTATTCTAAGAAACACTAAAATTAACAAAAAAAACATGCATTTGAATATAGAATTATATTTTTCACGCTTCGATGCATAAAATTCCACATAAAATCCCACACATTACTGCCCCAAGTGATAATACTTCTCATTCCAGCATCCCCAGTTCATTATATACCACACTGTAATGCCCCAATTATTATCCCACACAGTATTTCCCCAATAAATATACCACACAGTAATTCCCCAATTAATATACCACACAGTAATTCCCCAATTAATATACCACACAGTAATTCCCCAATTAATATACCACAAAGCGCCGTCCTAGTCCTCCACAATTTTTGTGTCACTATGTCAGTGTCTCTGGGTCACAGTCACTGTTATTGTGTCAGTGTCTCTGGGTCACAGTCACTGTTATTGTGTCAGTGTCTCTGGGTCACAGTCACTGTTATTGTGTCAGTGTCTCTGGGTCACAGTCACTGTTATTGTGTCAGTGTCTCTGGGTCACAGTCACTGTTATTGTGTCACTATGTCAGTGTCTCTGGGTCACAGTCACTGTTATTGTGTCACTATGTCAGTGTCTCTGGGTCACAGTCACTGTTATTGTGTCACTATGTCAGTGTCTCTGGGTCACAGTCACTGTTATTGTGTCAGTGTCTTTGGGTCACAGTCACTGTTATTGTGTCACTATGTCAGTGTCTCTGGGTCAGTCACTGTTATTGTGTCACTATGTCAGTATTTCTGGGCCAGTCACTGTTATTGTGTCACTATGTCAGTATTTCTGGGTCAGTCACTGTTATTGTGTCACTATGTCAGTGTCTCTGGGTCAGTCACTGTTATTGTGTCACTATGTCAGTATTTCTGGGTCAGTCACTGTTATTGTGTCACTATGTCAGTGTCTCTGGGTCAGTCACTGTTATTGTGTCACTATGTCAGTATTTCTGGGTCAGTCACTGTTATTGTGTCACTATGTCAGTATTTCTGGGCCAGTCACTGTTATTGTGTCACTATGTCAGTGTCTCTGAGTCACAGTCACAGCATCATTGTGTCAGTGTCTCTGGGTCACAGTCACTGTTATTGTGTCACTATGTCAGTGTCTCTGGGTCACAGTCACTGTTATTGTGTCACTATGTCAG
Source organism: Pseudophryne corroboree (assembly GCF_028390025.1). NCBI lineage: Eukaryota > Metazoa > Chordata > Amphibia > Anura > Myobatrachidae > Pseudophryne > Pseudophryne corroboree. The sequence continues at coordinate 18,960,881 of NC_086450.1, forward strand.
TGTCTCTGGGTCAGTCACTGTTATTGTGTCACTATGTCAGTGTTTCTGGGTCAGTCACTGTTATTGTGTCACTATGTCAGTATTTCTGGGCCAGTCACTGTTATTGTGTCACTATGTCAGTGTCTCTGGGTCACAGTCACTGTTATTGTGTCACTATGTCAGTGTCTCTGGGTCACAGTCACTGTTATTGTGTCAGTGTCTTTGGGTCACAGTCACTGTTATTGTGTCACTATGTCAGTGTCTCTGGGTCAGTCACTGTTATTGTGTCACTATGTCAGTGTCTCTGGGTCAGTCACTGTTATTGTGTCACTATGTCAGTGTCTCTGGGTCAGTCACTGTTATTGTGTCACTATGTCAGTGTCTCTGGGTCACAGTCACTGTTATTGTGTCACTATGTCAGTGTCTCTGGGTCAGTCACTGTTATTGTGTCACTATGTCAGTGTCTCTGGGTCAGTCACTGTTATTGTGTCACTATGTCAGTGTCTCTGGGTCAGTCACTGTTATTGTGTCACTATGTCAGTGTCTCTGGGTCACAGTCACTGTTATTGTGTCACTATGTCAGTGTCTCTGGGTCAGTCACTGTTATTGTGTCACTATGTCAGTGTCTCTGGGTCACAGTCACTGTTATTGTGTCAGTGTCTTTGGGTCACAGTCACTGTTATTGTGTCACTATGTCAGTGTCTCTGGGTCACAGTCACTGTTATTGTGTCACTATGTCAGTGTCTCTGGGTCAGTCACTGTTATTGTGTCACTATGTCCGTGTCTCTGGGTCACAGTCACTGTTATTGTGTCACTATGTCAGTGTCTCTGGGTCAGTCACTGTTATTGTGTCACTATGTCAGTGTCTCTGGGTCACAGTCACTGTTATTGTGTCAGTGTCTTTGGGTCACAGTCACTGTTATTGTGTCACTATGTCAGTGTCTCTGGGTCAGTCACTGTTATTGTGTCACTATGTCAGTGTCTCTGGGTCACAGTCACTGTTATTGTGTCACTATGTCAGTGTCTCTGGGTCAGTCACTGTTATTGTGTCACTATGTCAGTATTTCTGGGCCAGTCACTGTTATTGTGTCAGTGTCTCTGGGTCACAGTCACTGTTATTGTGTCAGTGTCTCTGGGTCACAGTCACTGTTATTGTGTCAGTGTCTCTGGGTCACAGTCACTGTTATTGTGTCACTATGTCAGTGTCTCTGGGTCACAGTCACTGTTATTGTGTCAGTGTCTTTGGGTCACAGTCACTGTTATTGTGTCACTATGTCAGTGTCTCTGGGTCAGTCACTGTTATTGTGTCACTATGTCAGTATTTCTGGGTCAGTCACTGTTATTGTGTCACTATGTCAGTATTTCTGGGCCAGTCACTGTTATTGTGTCACTATGTCAGTGTCTCTGAGTCACAGTCACAGCATCATTGTGTCAGTGTCTCTGGGTCACAGTCACTGTTATTGTGTCAGTGTCTCTGGGTCACAGTCACTGTTATTGTGTCACTATGTCAGTGTCTCTGGGTCACAGTCACTGTTATTGTGTCACTATGTCAGTGTCTCTGGGTCAGTCACTGTTATTGTGTCACTATGTCAGTGTCTCTGGGTCACAGTCACTGTTATTGTGTCACTATGTCAGTGTCTCTGGGTCAGTCACTGTTATTGTGTCACTATGTCAGTGTCTCTGGGTCACAGTCACTGTTATTGTGTCAGTGTCTTTGGGTCACAGTCACTGTTATTGTGTCACTATGTCAGTGTCTCTGGGTCAGTCACTGTTATTGTGTCACTATGTCAGTATTTCTGGGTCAGTCACTGTTATTGTGTCACTATGTCAGTGTCTCTGGGTCACAGTCACTGTTATTGTGTCACTATGTCAGTGTCTCTGGGTCAGTCACTGTTATTGTGTCACTATGTCAGTATTTCTGGGTCAGTCACTGTTATTGTGTCACTATGTCAGTGTCTCTGGGTCAGTCACTGTTATTGTGTCACTATGTCAGTGTCTCTGGGTCACAGTCACTGTTATTGTGTCACTATGTCAGTGTCTCTGGGTCAGTCACTGTTATTGTGTCACTATGTCAGTGTCTCTGGGTCACAGTCACTGTTATTGTGTCAGTGTCTTTGGGTCACAGTCACTGTTATTGTGTCACTATGTCAGTGTCTCTGGGTCAGTCACTGTTATTGTGTCACTATGTCAGTATTTCTGGGCCAGTCACTGTTATTGTGTCACTATGTCAGTGTCTCTGGGTCACAGTCACTGTTATTGTGTCACTATGTCAGTGTCTCTGGGTCAGTCACTGTTATTGTGTCACTATGTCAGTGTCTCTGGGTCACAGTTACTGTTATTGTGTCAGTGTCTCTGGGTCACAGTCACTGTTATTGTGTCACTGTGTCAGTGTCTCTGGGTCACAGTCACTGTTATTGTGTCACTGTCAGTGTCTGGGTCACAGTCACTGCTATTGTGTCAGTGTCTCTGGGTCACAGTCACTGTTATTGTGTCATTATGTCAGTGTCTCTGGGTCACAGTCACTGTTATTGTGTCAGTGTCTCTGGGTCACAGTCACTGTTATTGTGTCACTATGTCAGTATTTCTGGGTCAGTCACTGTTATTGTGTCACTATGTCAGTATTTCTGGGCCAGTCACTGTTATTGTGTCAGTGTCTCTGGGTCACAGTCACTGTTATTGTGTCAGTGTCTCTGGGTCACAGTCACTGTTATTGTGTCAGTGTCTCTGGGTCACAGTCACTGTTATTGTGTCACTATGTCAGTGTCTCTGGGTCACAGTCACTGTTATTGTGTCACTATGTCAGTGTCTCTGGGTCACAGTCACTGTTATTGTGTCACTATGTCAGTGTCTTTGGGTCACAGTCACTGTTATTGTGTCACTATGTCAGTGTCTCTGGGTCAGTCACTGTTATTGTGTCACTATGTCAGTATTTCTGGGTCAGTCACTGTTATTGTGTCACTATGTCAGTATTTCTGGGCCAGTCACTGTTATTGTGTCACTATGTCAGTGTCTCTGAGTCACAGTCACAGCATCATTGTGTCAGTGTCTCTGGGTCACAGTCACTGTTATTGTGTCAGTGTCTCTGGGTCACAGTCACTGTTATTGTGTCACTATGTCAGTGTCTCTGGGTCACAGTCACTGTTATTGTGTCACTATGTCAGTGTCTCTGGGTCAGTCACTGTTATTGTGTCACTATGTCAGTGTCTCTGGGTCACAGTCACTGTTATTGTGTCACTATGTCAGTGTCTCTGGGTCAGTCACTGTTATTGTGTCACTATGTCAGTGTCTCTTGGTCACAGTCACTGTTATTGTGTCAGTGTCTTTGGGTCACAGTCACTGTTATTGTGTCACTATGTCAGTGTCTCTGGGTCAGTCACTGTTATTGTGTCACTATGTCAGTATTTCTGGGTCAGTCACTGTTATTGTGTCACTATGTCAGTGTCTCTGGGTCACAGTCACTGTTATTGTGTCACTATGTCAGTGTCTCTGGGTCAGTCACTGTTATTGTGTCACTATGTCAGTATTTCTGGGTCAGTCACTGTTATTGTGTCACTATGTCAGTGTCTCTGGGTCACAGTTACTGTTATTGTGTCAGTGTCTCTGGGTCAGTCACTGTTATTGTGTCACTATGTCAGTGTCTCTGGGTCACAGTCACTGTTATTGTGTCAGTGTCTCTGGGTCACAGTTACTGTTATTGTGTCAGTGTCTCTGGGTCAGTCACTGTTATTGTGTCACTATGTCAGTGTCTCTGGGTCACAGTTACTGTTATTGTGTCAGTGTCTCTGGGTCACAGTCACTGTTATTGTGTCACTATGTCAGTGTCTCTGGGTCACAGTCACTGTTATTGTGTCACTATGTCAGTGTCTCTGGGTCACAGTCACTGTTATTGTGTCACTATGTCAGTGTCTCTGGGTCAGTCACTGTTATTGTGTCACTATGTCAGTGTCTCTTGGTCACAGTCACTGTTATTGTGTCAGTGTCTTTGGGTCACAGTCACTGTTATTGTGTCACTATGTCAGTGTCTCTGGGTCAGTCACTGTTATTGTGTCACTATGTCAGTATTTCTGGGTCAGTCACTGTTATTGTGTCACTATGTCAGTGTCTCTGGGTCACAGTCACTGTTATTGTGTCACTATGTCAGTGTCTCTGGGTCAGTCACTGTTATTGTGTCACTATGTCAGTATTTCTGGGTCAGTCACTGTTATTGTGTCACTATGTCAGTGTCTCTGGGTCACAGTTACTGTTATTGTGTCAGTGTCTCTGGGTCAGTCACTGTTATTGTGTCACTATGTCAGTGTCTCTGGGTCACAGTCACTGTTATTGTGTCAGTGTCTTTGGGTCACAGTCACTGTTATTGTGTCACTATGTCAGTGTCTCTGGGTCACAGTTACTGTTATTGTGTCAGTGTCTCTGGGTCAGTCACTGTTATTGTGTCACTATGTCAGTGTCTCTGGGTCACAGTTACTGTTATTGTGTCAGTGTCTCTGGGTCACAGTCACTGTTATTGTGTCACTGTGTCAGTGTCTCTGGGTCACAGTCACTGTTATTGTGTCATTATGTCAGTGTCTCTGGGTCACAGTTACTGTTATTGTGTCAGTGTCTCTGGGTCACAGTCACTGTTATTGTGTCATTATGTCAGTGTCTCTGGGTCACAGTTACTGTTATTGTGTCAGTGTCTCTGGGTCACAGTCACTGTTATTGTGTCACTGTCAGTGTCTGGGTCACAGTCACTGCTATTGTGTCAGTGTCTCTGGGTCACAGTCACTGTTATTGTGTCATTATGTCAGTGTCTCTGGGTCACAGTCACTGCTATTGTGTCAGTGTCTCTGGGTCACAGTCACTGCTATTGTGTCAGTGTCTCTGGGTCACAGTCACTGTTATTGTGTCATTATGTCAGTGTCTCTGGGTCACAGTCACTGCTATTGTGTCAGTGTCTCTGGGTCACAGTCACTGTTATTGTGTCACTATGTCAGTGTCTCTGGGTCAGTCACTGTTATTGTGTCACTATGTCAGTGTCTCTGGGTCACAGTCACTGTTATTGTGTCACTATGTCAGTGTCTCTGGGTCAGTCACTGTTATTGTGTCACTATGTCAGTGTCTCTTGGTCACAGTCACTGTTATTGTGTCAGTGTCTTTGGGTCACAGTCACTGTTATTGTGTCACTATGTCAGTGTCTCTGGGTCAGTCACTGTTATTGTGTCACTATGTCAGTATTTCTGGGTCAGTCACTGTTATTGTGTCACTATGTCAGTGTCTCTGGGTCACAGTTACTGTTATTGTGTCAGTGTCTCTGGGTCAGTCACTGTTATTGTGTCACTATGTCAGTGTCTCTGGGTCACAGTTACTGTTATTGTGTCAGTGTCTCTGGGTCAGTCACTGTTATTGTGTCACTATGTCAGTGTCTCTTGGTCACAGTCACTGTTATTGTGTCAGTGTCTTTGGGTCACAGTCACTGTTATTGTGTCACTATGTCAGTGTCTCTGGGTCAGTCACTGTTATTGTGTCACTATGTCAGTGTCTCTGGGTCACAGTTACTGTTATTGTGTCAGTGTCTCTGGGTCAGTCACTGTTATTGTGTCACTATGTCAGTGTCTCTGGGTCACAGTTACTGTTATTGTGTCAGTGTCTCTGGGTCAGTCACTGTTATTGTGTCACTATGTCAGTGTCTCTTGGTCACAGTCACTGTTATTGTGTCAGTGTCTTTGGGTCACAGTCACTGTTATTGTGTCACTATGTCAGTGTCTCTGGGCCAGTCACTGTTATTGTGTCACTATGTCAGTATTTCTGGGTCAGTCACTGTTATTGTGTCACTATGTCAGTGTCTCTGGGTCAGTCACTGTTATTGTGTCACTATGTCAGTATTTCTGGGTCAGTCACTGTTATTGTGTCACTATGTCAGTATTTCTGGGTCAGTCACTGTTATTGTGTCACTATGTCAGTATTTCTGGGTCAGTCACTGTTATTGTGTCACTATGTCAGTGTCTCTGGGTCACAGTTACTGTTATTGTGTCAGTGTCTCTGGGTCAGTCACTGTTATTGTGTCACTATGTCAGTGTCTCTGGGTCACAGTTACTGTTATTGTGTCAGTGTCTCTGGGTCACAGTTACTGTTATTGTGTCAGTGTCTCTGGGTCACAGTCACTGTTATTGTGTCATTATGTCAGTGTCTCTGGGTCACAGTTACTGTTATTGTGTCAGTGTCTCTGGGTCACAGTCACTGTTATTGTGTCACTGTCAGTGTCTGGGTCACAGTCACTGCTATTGTGTCAGTGTCTCTGGGTCACAGTCACTGTTATTGTGTCATTATGTCAGTGTCTCTGGGTCACAGTCACTGTTATTGTGTCATTATGTCAGTGTCTCTGGGTCACAGTCACTGCTATTGTGTCAGTGTCTCTGGGTCACAGTCACTGTTATTGTGTCATTATGTCAGTGTCTGGGTCACAGTCACTGTTATTGTGTCAGTGTCTCTGGGTCACAGTCACTGTTATTGTGTCAGTGTCTCTGGGTCACAGTCACTGTTATTGTGTCAGTGTCTCTGGGTCACAGTCACTGCTATTGTGTCAGTGTCTCTGGGTCACAGTCACTGTTATTGTGTCAGTGTCTCTGGGTCACAGTCACTGCTATTGTGTCAGTGTCTCTGGGTCGCAGTCACTGTTATTGTGTCAGTGTCTCTGGGTCACAGTCACTGCTATTGTGTCAGTGTCTCTGGGTCACAGTCACTGTTATTGTCTCACAGGCTACATAGAAACAATATAACCCACACAAATCTACCTCTCTCAGCACATGTTATATCTGCCCCCCTTCAGTGCACATGGTTTTGCCCAACTGCTAACAAGTTTTCTGCTTCGATCAGGTCTGAATTACCCCCATAGCTCTCTCCAGTCCAAATTATTCTACTGACTGAAATAACCTTATCCAAGCTGTTTATATAGATGTCTTTATACAGCTCAGTAATAGGAGTTGCAGGAAAGAAATGTGTTGGAGACCTGTAACAATAACAAGTATTGTGTTATACAGATGTCATTGTTTTTTTCCTTGTAACAACTGAAGAATAAGAAGACCTTATAAATATCAGGCAAGTTCCAGGTGCACCAATGAGTCATGGTGAGGTCAATGTCCAATTTGCCCCTGTGCGCAATCTTACCAAATCTTACCAGGCAATCCCGAAGAATAATCAAATTTGTTTCTGGTACTGACACCTGTATGTTCATTGTCACAATCCGGACTACTGGACATCATTTTTTACCTTTCAGGTGTCTTCTGAGGCTGGCTCAGTGTTCCAGGGCCGGGTCTCAATCATGTTGCTAAATGTCCTTATTTCATATTTCCTCTCTGCCAATCTACGGGTGCTGTCACAAGGAACTCTTAAATGAAATGGAGTTTCCAGCTCATCGCGGCCTCCGCTGCCATTACTGTACTCTCAGCACTTGGACGGCTCTTCATAGTGTCTCCTGTTAGTTGCGGCCTCCGCCACCATTGATGCGCCCTCAGCACGTGGACGGATCTGTGTGGCATCTCCTGTCAGCTGCGGCCTTGCCACGATTACTACAGCAAAGCACTATAGGTCTGTGCGGCGCCTCTCACCCGTTGTAGCTTCTGCCGCTGGCTCTGAGAGGTTGCTGTGCAGTTTGACAGTCACTGTGTCCTGCGGCCGCTGCCGCCATTACTGTGAAAGCTCCACATGGAATTACAAACCAGGTTTCCCTCCAAGAACCAGCAGGCATGTTGGTTTGGATCACATGATGCTATTTCCACAAATCTACAGTTCTGCTGAGCTCTGGCTGATTGCTGATCCAATCCCTGCACTGCTGAGGGTATAAAGGGACTGATCCTAGACCAGGAAGTTGTCGGTGCTTTGGTTGTCATTACCAGTGTATCCTGTCTCTGCTCTCTGTTACTACTAACTGTGTTCCAGGTATTCCAGCTCCTGTGTCTTCAGTTCTGTAGAGACCTGCACCAACTACCACCCTGCGGTGCCTGCCTGACTCCTTAGTATCCTCATTGCCTTCTGCTATTGGCAGTGCTCCAAAAACACCAGCTTCCAGCATTGGGCTACCAGTGGTGTTCAGCTACCTATTGTCATCGGTGCTCCGCCATCGGTGTTCCTGATATCTACAGTATTCAAGTCTTCTGTTTTCTCAATTCATCGATCTCTAGCATCGCCAGTGTCATTCAACTCCGCTGCTAACACTTGTTCATCCGCACTTCATTCACAGTTCTTCATTGTCCGTTCCATCCGGCAAAACCGGCAGTCTACAAGCATCACTCATTCTGCAGTACGTTCAGCCTCTGTACTACATCTGTTGACCAGTTCCAGCTTTCATCTACTCTACAGCACCTAGGTGTTGGTAAAAGGACTTTCCATCTCCTAATCACCCAAGCTAGCCTTGTGTGGATACCACACCTAAGGGAATACTACAACTGCTACTTCTTGTGGAACTGTATACTGTTTTTAACCATTTCTCATATCATAACTGTGCCACTGCCAGTGTACCACCAGAACTGTGTTCAATAAACAAACATTAATTTTATCTTTGTTGTCGTGGTCATATCTTCGGGCATTGGTGGTAGAAGTCATCAATGTCTAAAAGTCCTATTCTGCCACCTAGATTTACCTTTACAGCAGCCCTTACAACTGAGGCTGTTCCAGACCAACACCAGCCCTCAGTTGTGACATACATATGGTACCCCCTGATTTACTGATGCAATGGAGTACCTGGGAAACATACTGTACAAACGGTGTTCTTTTAATGGGGGTAATTCTGAGATGATTACAGCAGGAACTTTGTTAGCAGTTGGGCAAAACCATGTGCACTGCAGATATAACATGTGCAGAGAGAGTTAGATTTGGGTGTGGTGTGTTCAATCTGCAATCTAAATTGCAGTGTAAAAATAAAGCAGCCAGTTACATCTGCCCCACCTGCAGTGCACATGGTTTTGCCCAACTGCTAACAAAGTTCCTGCTGCGATCAAATCAGAATTACCCCCAATGTCTCAATGAAGATAGCTATGTCATGCAAGTATGTCTGGGGAAAGTCTTGACACTTGCCAGTAAATATTATATAATTCTATGATAGGTGGTCAAGACATTCTTCATTCTGAATGGCATGGCAATAAATGCAAACTGTATAGAAATGGAAGTTGCTCAATCCTTTTATAAGCTACCAATAGCTACAGTACAATGGTATTAGTAATCTAGTAAAGAGACGAACACAGAAAATTCAAATAGCCCAACAGAGTAATGAAAGCAGACCACTCCCACATCTCCTTGGTATTGCAGTACACACACCATACTATTAAACAGGGAGGACACATAGTTAGTTGGCCTGGTACAATAGCATGGCCTCCACATCTTTCCCAGTAGCATCAAGTCTGTAGAAGTCCATGTGAAAAAAGGTGGTCTTGCTCTTCTTGGGCACTTACACTGGAAGCCAAGGATGGCACAAAAGGAACAACTACCCCCCATGCCAGCATTTCTTTCATCTTGACCAAGTTGAGTATTTCTGGGCACAACAGGAATGTGGGTTGTCTAAGGGGTCAAGCCTGGCCAGTGTTACCATTGTGGGCCTCCACTTACAGTGGGTGCACTCAGATTTGCTAGAGAATTGAAGCCATTGATTCTACAACATTTCCCATGTCTGAATCATCTGTTGGTCAGCTGCATCCCTTTAGCACCATCACTACCTGTAGCTCTTGCTTAGCCTCTGATAGTAACAAGTGGATCGCAGATTGTTATTGGTCTTACTTCCCATGCCAGTAATGTCTTGAGCAAGACTGACAGTGTAATTAGCTTCCCAAACTTTTGGATCATGATATGGGGTCCTTACCAAATAGCCTGTAGCTTAATCTTCTTGACTGTACCAGCAACATCCGATTATGGCTAATTGGCAAGTCTCTGGCTCTACAGTGCCTTTGGAATCCCTGATGTTCCAGTGCTAAATGGAGACTGAAGCCAGTGAGATCCATTAAATGCTTGACCTCTCTCTCAACTTGTATACATGATTAATGATGGGAACCTTGGGTACCTTAACTGATCCTTCTAAGCACTCTTGGACAAATTCCAAAGATTTTCATACCCATCCACCAAACAACAACTGAAATGGTGAGAACCCACTGGTCCATTGTGCAAGTCTATTGAAAAAATCTCTCTGAATATCTCCCCCTCTAAGAGTATTTGTGGCCAAAAACCGTTTGAAGGTATGATTAAACATTTTGCACAGTCCTTTGGTTTGAGGATGGTAATGGGAGATGTGTAGTGTCTGGCCCAAAAACCTCTCCCAAAGTGTCACCATTGATTCACCTTGCAATTGGGAACTCTGGTGACTGACAACTGAGAACCAAAACTAAATGCTCAGTATTTCTGATTGCTTCTGGTTATCGAGTAGTATAGTTATCCAGGGTCAAGAAGAGTTATTCCTTGTACTACTGGTTTTCAGAAGTGGAGTGGACCAATGATACATAATGCCACCAATTGGAATGGCATACCAATGCATGACATAGGCTGGTAGATAAGTGGATCACACAAGACATTTGAACATCTTGAAAGGGTTCCAGTATCTTTTCACATTTTCAGTGACCGCTTTACAGAAAAACTAACCTGCACTTCTATGCTGATTTGTTGGATCCCAAACTCACCAGCTCTTAGGCCATTATGATCTAATTCTATAAGCTCGGATTCTTCTCAGAGAATAATATCTGCATGCATCCATGGCTCATGTCTGTGATTCTGTACCAAAATCCATTCTCCCTTGTAATTAGAGTCTAATTGCACAGTGCAACTATGGAGGCTAGCTAAGGACAGATCCTTTTGTTGAGCATTCCTCTACTTGACTTTGTCTATCATCTCCCAAGTCAACACCATGGTCAGACATGTGTCATATGGTGGCATACTCATTTGTGTTAAGAAGATGTGGCTGGTTCTCCATACGAAATGCCTGTTATTGATGGTGTAGCATAATTTGAATCATGAAAGGTGGTTTGGTTCTGGCTCCCTGTTACGGCATTGACAAAATGATCTAGCCCTAAAGCCTTCCCAAGGATAACTTAAATGGGTAGACTGACCAATATCTCTACTTCTGTAAGTCCATAATCATGTCCCTTATCTATGTGCATATTGGCCATTGGGATGTCTCTCTGATTATGCTAATTGAAGCTTGCAAATCCATAGTATTTGGCACCCCCCAATCTGCGCCTCTGGTCCCCATGCAAACAGGTTACAGGTGTGCCCATATGTTAGCCACTGTAGCCCACAGGGCTGTCTTTTCCATTGGGTTCTAATGGGCATTTGACCAAGGGCCCGAGAGTCTATGGGATACCAGATTTTTGAAAATCATCCATGGGAAACCAGAGATATCCGAAGCAGCGGTCCCTGTCCAAGCTTGTTAGTTGCTCTTCCCAGCCAGATATCTACGGTTCTATCTCACTTATTTTCCTTCCAAAAGCTGGGACTCTACCCTTTCGGAGAACAGTGGCAGCTTGTTTCTACCGTGCCCATAAACAGAGATATCAGCCTTCCATCAGCCAGTCCCTGCTTCAGCTCCACACGCCTGGTATGCGGTTTTATATATTCGTCAGTGGATTCTTTGGCTCCTCAATCCAGATCCCCAAGACCTTGGAACCCCCTGAAAAGTGGGGGTCTCTAGTTTTTTTTATCAACTGAAGGCATCCCCAGGAACTGGAGATATCCATGGTCAAGCAAGCTGCCCTCCCACCAGAAAATGATTAATATTAAGCCCACTCCACTGCGCACCCCACCCCTGCATACAAAGCACCCCCTATCATCCTGGAAGTCATGTACCATGGCCCCTTCATTCAACCCAATGCCCCCTTTCTGTAGTTTAGTGTTCTCCCTCCCACCACATCTCACTAAGCACCCCCTGTGCAGTAAAGGAGTTACTAGCATTAACTACTGCTCCAGTTGCTGCATGCTGAGCGTAAGATAGAACACCCTCTAACACCCATGGGACATCACAGCTGCCACCGATAGCACCCCCCACCCCTACTACTGAAGAATGGATAGGGGCCTCATTGCATTGCTTTTCCCAGGGGTCTACCCTGCTGTTACGATGGCCCTGTTAGCCAACCCACAATCTCAGCTACCTCAATCTGGTAATCACTCTGTTTCGATGCATTGGAGAGGTATAGCTCATCCTGAGAAGAGTGGAGCATAAATGGCACTTTGCTCTCTCGACAGTCATAAATGATGTGCCTGGGCCATTTGCTATGTCAGCAGCAGTGAATATTTGGAACCTTCAGCAAAGGCACTAAAATCATTTCCAAAGGATGGTACGGTATCTATTTGATAAAGCACCATATTGGTCCACTGTGGTACCCAGCAGTTCCTTGTCACCTAGGTGGGATTGCTACTTACTCACCAGTCAAACATTATTACTGTTGAGTGTCTCCCATACCTCTGTACCTAGCATAAGTATTAGCTACTCTATCAGGATCTGTACACCCTCCAGGATGGTCTTTGGCTGCAATACTCAGATGTTTTTCTTAACTTGGTCCTGTAGGGGTTAATAGTAAATAGAGCCAGTAAGGTATCTATATGCTGGGTCCCATCTTAACATATCTGAGCCAGTCAGCCTCCTCTATTTGTTGCATGGCTGTATCTTCAACACACTTCTCCTGAACCTACACCAGGGAGAGTGCCCAGGACTACGTGATCCCATCAGTGCCAACAAATGGGATGATACCATGTTACTATTATTGTAGTTCACTCGCATTAGTTTGAAGGTAGCCTTATGTGCTACCTGAGGATACCTGGTCCCTTTATAGGTTCTTAATTTCATAGTTAAATTGTATTGTCCAATTGCAATCACACTTAAGCGGCTAATAATCAATTACATTGCGGAGCTCACTACACAACCCTACTCAACAGAGCTGTATTTACTGAGTTCCTTGAGTAGATGTCAATCTACTGAGTCAAAACATTCTGCTAATTTACCACCAGGGCAATAACACCCCTATTGTATCATCAGTAACTATGCTGCAGGGTGCAAACTTCACTGGCTTTCACCAGAGAAGGATTTCCAGTGCCTTTGCATGGGGAAGCCTATTTACAATTAGAGTAGTGGGACAAGCAATATTAATTTGAGATGCCATGCAGAACAGTGCAGGGCACTCTGAGCTCACCACGGTCACTTACTGTACATCCAGTCATAGGAAAATACCACCCAGCAATCCACTGGAACAAACAGCTAATTATCACAGGGACTTCACACCAACAACCAAAAGGTGTAATGCCTACAGCACTATAGCTGATTTTCCCTACAAGATCATGTGTGTTAATAACTTTGGTTTTAATAGTTAGGTTTTTATTTAGGCCACACTTCTAACATAGGCTTTCTTAAAACTGCATGGCCACGCACACTAAGGGGTCTATTTACTAAAACTCAGCTGGAGATAAACTACCAGCCAAGCAGCTCCTAACTGTCATTTTTAAAACATAGCCTGTAACATGGCAGTTGGGAGCTGATTGGTTGGAACTTTATCTCCATGACTCCATCCAAGGCTTAGTAAATAGATCCCTAAGTTACAGATGGGTAATAATCTTAATGCGCACTTTCCTCCCAGCAGTTTTATCTGCATAAAGGTCTTGACCTGTCATGTATAGTAACTTTTCATTCATCTCCTTATTGTGTGGTCTAAGTCTATGTACATACCTGATGAACAAGCTGATGGTTTCTGTACTAGTAACAGCCCATTAATGAAGATACGTAAGTTTCTTATTATCACTTTCTATTGAGGCAAATGATAACAAAAAATTATATTGCTATGACGGGGCTTTCGGTTTAGAAATGCATACATTTTGTAAAGCAAGTGTAAGAAATAATATATATATATTTATATATATATATATATATATATATATATATTACAGACATAAAAGATAGAGCGCTGGTCAATACAGTCTGGAGTATTGGCGTATGTAAAATATATGAATATATTTCAGAGTGGAACCACAGCTACTCAATACTCGCTCAAAGAAGCACTAGATCCTCCTGTGAAACTTCAGGACCGCTGCTCCCCTTCAAACAATCCGAACTCCACCGGAGAAAAACATCTGTCATTAGAACATATATAGGGGGCGCTCCATAGTCCATAAACTTTTTTATATAAAAACACAAAGTGCTTAAAACAAATGTTTTACATTCGAACCAGACGGCAACCAGTGTGGGCTGGCTACCACATGATTCCACAAACAATCACCGTGCAATAGCTGGAACAGGTGTCACTCAGTCACGCTGGAAACCTCCACCCGTCGGCAGCTGATTTCTCTGAGACTCACGGGCAGGAAACACACACGTCCGTGACTCCTTGTTCAGCAACTACGGTGATCCTCAACGTCACTAGACTCCGCGCCAACGCGTTTCATCATCGACTTGATACAAATAGTAATGCACTTTTTATTTGCCATCCTTACCTGTGTGGCAGTAGGGACAGTGAGCTACAAAGGATTCAGGGGTGTTTATCTGTTAAGCCTAGGGAAGCCATGCATTTCTAGGATAGGTAATGTGTGCCTTACTTGATTGATTTTAGTACATTTCTCCCCTGCAGTTTGGTGCAGCTGAAGGCATGGGACTGATCAAACAGAGCAGCTGTTAAGAAGGCATGGTGGAAGTGCCTTATGGCTGTCAGTCTGGCAAGGGGTGGAGGAGTCTAAGGTATAAAAAGAGTGTCTGGGCCATTTGCCTGTAGGACCGATGATGGAAAAGCTGGCCGGTGACTAGGGAGAAAGCCTCCTTTAGTGATAGGGCCGTTTGGGAACTTCTGAAGGAGCTGTGACCTTTCTCAGTGTCTTGTGTGGACACTATCTGTACGACGGATACTGGACTGGGGTCATCCTGACAAAACACAGCTTCATTTTCACACCAGTAGCAGCACTATAGATGGGGAAAACAGGGTCAATGGTGACAGTAACCTATTGTATAGGGCAAAGGAAAATAAGCCGTATCGCCAATGAAACATCCCGTTTTAGATGGCAGTAGGGGCTTTCCCGAGTTACATTTCAGGAAGTCACTTTCCCATGTACAGTAAATAAACTCAATTTTAAATATAAATTTTTTTAAAATCACAAACTTTCCTGCCAACATTTTTTAAATGGCCATCTGGTCTACGTGACTAAGGAATCATTCTAGCAATCACACTTTAAACATTTGTGTTTTAATTTCCAGAACAATCAACACTTTGGATTCAGCTGAACGGAGCAATGCCAGCCGTGCTGGTGTGTCAGTTCAGCCTATTGTTGCTCTATGTACAGTATAACGATAATGTGCACATTTGATCAAGAGAGATTACACTGCCAGATCTTTCGGCCCTATTACAGAATGGGCTCCGTTGCCTGCAGCGACCGTTTGTAATTTACTATGGGTACAGCAAGCAGATGTTAATAACGGACAGTGCAGCATATTCTATTCTTTATTGGTTGTCTGATCCAGCCAGGATCCCTGCGCACTGAGCGTCATTTCTATCTATAGGGGGTCATTCAGACCTGATCGCACGCTAGATTTTTTTCGCTGCGCTGCGATCAGGTCAGGACTGCACAAGCGTTTGCACACTTGCAAAGCAAAAATACACTCCCCCTATAGGCGGCGACTATCTGATCGCAGCGCTGCAAAAAATAGCTAGCGAGCGATCAGGTCTGAATTAGGCCCATAGATCTAGCAATCTAGCACTGAGGCTAAACAGCTGACTTCTAGGAGGCCTAACATGCAGAGACTCTAAAGGCCCATACACACTTGCCGATAAAATGAGCGACATCGCTCAATTTCCCCCTCCCTGAGCGACGTCGCTCACTTTATCGGCAAGTGTGTATGCCGCCAGCGACGACCGATGCACGGCCCTCGCTGTCACCAGTGTATGCATGCAGGATCTGGACTGTCGTCCACGGCCTGCATGCAGGGCTGGCGGAGGCGTGACGTCACTGAGCGATATGAGCGGTCATATCGCTCAGTGTGTACAGTCGGCCGCTGACCGGCCAGCCCGGGAGGGGAAACATTAGACGACGACGCTCACAGAGCGACATCGTCTAATGTGTACGGACCTTAAGGGTGCAGTCACCTCAATCACTAGTACAGTATATGGGTCTGGTATGTCGACAGTCATTATGTAGACACCATAATGTTGACACGTGCAATTAGTCGACAAACTGTTGACATGTTTAGAATATCGACAGACAATGTCTATATGTTCAGAATGTCACCAGCCAAAATATCGACTGCTCACGTCAACGCCCCATTTAGAGCCTAGCAATTACCTAATCCCAACCCTAACCCTATCCCATATGACCAGTGCTGCAAGAATGGCGGTACGGGCGGTACTGCGTACCAGTAAGAAATTGGCAGCCGGTACACAGTACCGCTGGTCCGACCGCCATGCTTCCATCCGCTGCAGTGTGAGGGGAGGAGAGCGCATCGCACGCCTCTCCTGCCTCTCAGTGCTCAGTCCGGTCTCCGGCAGTGGCGTGTATCTCTAATAAGGCGCCAGTTCGTTAGCCAATCAGAGCTCGCAGACCGGCAGCTGCAGCTCCTGATTGGCTGCCGGACCACGAGCTTTGATTGGCTCATGAACCGGCGCCTGGTACAAAGTACCACTAGGAAATTTTTTCAGACATTGTCCCTCATTCAGACCTGGACGCAGTTGCGTGGTCGCTCACAGTGGCCGCATTCAGGTGCATAAGCGGCCGCATTGTGGTTTCATCCAGGAAGGATACGGCCACAGTGTGACTGACAGCTGCAGCCAAAGAGGGGTGTCATCGCAGCGTTGGGGGCAGGGCTTACCTGACGGGGCGTGTCGGAACTTTTTTTAAGGACAGCTGCATGATGTCACATGCAGCCGCTCCGTAAGAAAAGGCCGCTTACCGCCTGACAGCGCAGCCAGAGGTCAACCTTAGTTCTGAGGCATCTGCAATCTAATTGTGGACGCGTCGGGAGACAAGCTTGACCTGTGCAGGGAATCCCCCAGCATGTGCAGACGGAATGCCGATCTGACCGTGTATGCGGCAATCTGCGCCCATCTCTGAGTAACCCCCATTATCCACTTGTGGACTAGATACTGACAGTACAATACCTCTGTACCTTTAACCAATTCAGAAAACAATCAGTGTATACAGTAGGCCAATCACTTCCTTCCTACAGTAGCGTCTCCAAAAACTATCCTCAAGTGCTGGCAACTATGAGGTTGATGGTCATGTGTGGAAACATTACATCTCAGATTTCCATTCATCTTAATACAAAGCAATCTTAATAGTAGTAGCAGTAATAATAATAATAATAATAATAATTTAAACATTTGGATGTCATTAGAGACCTGCCACAAAACTATTCCTGGGAGGGCAAATAAAGTTTAAATAGAAAAGTCCTACAAAATGCAAATATGTGACACCGGAGCTTCTACTCTGTTTAGTGGAATTGGAAAGCTCTGAGAAAATTCCCCTTACTGGACAGAAAATGTTCCCTTTTGTTAGGATTCTGCAGACCGAGCATTGATAGCGATGTATATAAGAGCTGCCGGCCGGTGCACAAGGTACTGGGAACTTGCACCTACAGTCCAGCTATCATGGGAAAGGTAAATGAGAACTGAATATGCAGATTTTAAAATAAGTTTTACATATTGGTACTGAAGAATTGGAGATAATTGAACATGACGGGAGTTGCCGTTATTAGCTGTCATTTTTGGTGGCGATATGTGTTACAATTATTTATTTACTATTATTTTTGCATTTCTTTTTGAAAAGTAGTTTCTCAGATGTACTTGTTACAGCGATGAATAATAACTATCGCAACAGTGCTATTATTAACTAACAACGATTAAATGGGGTTTCTCATTACTAAGCATCAGCATCTGATAGGATCGGATGTTATTTATTTTTTAATACTCAAGCATCCGTTTTCATCCCAGATCATCTTCTTCGAGGACAGGAACTTCCAGGGCCACTGCTACGAGTGCAGCGGAGACTGCGCCGACCTACACACCTACTTCAGCCGCTGTAACTCCATCCGAGTTGACAGCGGCTGCTGGATGCTATTTGAACGCCCCAATTATCTGGGCCACCAGTATTTTCTGAAGAAGGGAGAGTATCCTGACTACCAGCAATGGATGGGCTTCAGCGATTCCATCAGGTCTTGTAAAGCTATCCCACAGGTGAGTTGAACATTCAGAGACAATATGGTGGCTGCTTTGAACGTGAATCTGTCACGACTATCCCAGACTTAGACTGCGCATTTTCATTAATAGTAGATAGAATTAGTTGACTGTAGTATTTACACAGATGGAGCCAGGTTTATCTTGGCTTCTCTGCTGCACCTAAGCACACCATGGTTTATTAGCATAAGCCCTTCATCTATTGTTCTCAACTGCAATACAATACAGAGAGAACAATACAGCGGGGGATTAAGTCATTACAGCAGAGGATTAAGTCTGATAGCACTGGCTCAGTTAAACCTATTAAAGGCCAAGATAAAGATGGCTCCATCTGTATATAAACTTGCTTAAGGATTTGTAATCTTTCATTTCAACCAAGTAGTATCATTAGTCTGAGAAAAGTAACCTATGTGTGGTAACCCCTAGCAACCATAGGCGTAGACAGTTGACATGTTGAAGAAAGCATTAATACAAAATTGTAAATATAACTGCATGTAGAAATAATGCCAGTATAGCCTCAGCTACTCAATATTATAATAGATGCTTTCTAATCCAATAAATAAAATGATATTGCGTTAAGAGGCCAACTTGACTTTTTCAAAGCCCCCAAACATCTATGCACCTTTGCTTTGCATAGCACCCCCCCCCCCCTCAATGGCTTTACCACTGTGCATGTAATTGTCTTTGCTTTCTTCTTATGTCTTATGTCTGACATACACCTTTCATAAAGAGGATATTTGTATTGCTAATCCAGCTAGATACAGTATCACCAGATGGTGTGCGGTATGAATGAGCGATTGTTCTAATTTAAAGTTGCTTTCTTTGTTTTATTAGATATTATGAGTAGTTTGTAGTTTGTAGTTTGAGATTTCCCTGTAATCTGCCGCTGGATGCTTTATGTCTATGTAAGAAAGTATTGCTGTTCTTCCACGTCTGTACTTGTCACAGGCATTTGATGCTTTTTGTATCTCCTATTATAAAAAAAAGCCACAGACCAAACACTTTCTATTTGAATACAACTTTTTACAGCCTTTGATGTCACACTCAACTTATATAGTAACATAGTAACTAAGGTTGAAAAAAGACAATTGTCCATCGAGTTCAACCTATTTGTGGTCTCCTATGCAGTCTCATTATAGGACTAGTTATTTTTATGTTAGGACTAGTTATATTAACTATAATGTGTGCCTATGCACCATAACCCTGAATATCTTTATCCAATAGGAATTTATCTAACCCATTCTTAAAGGTGTTGACCGAGTCCACCATTACTACTCTCTCAGGCAGGGAATTCCAAACATGTATTGTCCTTACTGTGAAAAAACCTTTTCACCTCAATGTGCGGAAACTCCTCTCCTCTAACCTAAGCGAGTGACCACGTGTCCTCTGTGCTGATCTTATAGAAAACAGGTCCCTCCCAAGTTCTGTGTATTGACCCCTTATATATTTGTAGATGTTGATCATGTCCCCTCTTAGTCTCCTCTTTTCCAGTGTAAACATGCCTAGCCTTGCAAGCCTTTCCTCGTATTCCAGCGTCTCCATGCCCTTGATTAGTTTGGTCGCCTGCCTCTGAACCTTTTCTAGCTCCAGGATATCCTTTTTGTATTATGGTGCCCAAAATTGCACACAGTATTCAAGATGTGGCCTCACAAGTGATTTATATAATGGGAGTATAATACTCTCGTCCCTTGCATCAATTCCCCGTTTTATGCATGCTAATATCTTATTAGCCTTCTTTGCTGCAGTCCTACTTTGGGTACTGCTGCTTAATTTGTTATCTATGTGAACCCCTAAGTCTTTTTCCAGTACAGAATCTCCTAATATTACCCCATTTAGTATGGGGTATCTTCGCAAATGAGATTTGAGAGATCATCATTGCAACTTACAGTAGAATGCAAAAACTGTGACCACGTTTTAAATTGATAAACTGATATATCATATTTGGAAAACTAATAGATATATCATGACTTAGAATATCAACTATGTATCTAGATGTACACAGTGATTGAGTAATGAGGATTGTAATTTTACTTGTTTGTGTTAATTAGCCTGCGAGAACACAAAGAGGGGCTTTGCTTTGATTCATTTGTCTAGAATGTCTTCTTCTGAAATGTTACATGTTCTGAATTAGTGAATGTTTATATTTCTTGCATTAAACTATTTTGAACTGTGAATTTTAAACACTTTGGGGTCAATTTACTAAGCCTTGAATGGTGATAAAGTGGGCGGAGATAAAGTACCATCCAATCAGCTCCTAACTGGCATGTCAAAGGCTGGGTTTGAAAAATGACAGGTAGGAGATGATTGGCTGGTACTTTATCTCCGTCCACATGATCTCCACCCAAGGTTTAGTAAATTGACCCCTTTGTATGTTATGTTTGCACCGTATCTGTATATTAACTTAGTAAGGCACTGTTGACCCTTTGTCAGTGGCCGATCCAGGGACCGGGTGGAGTGGACAATCAGGGAGATCGCCCCCGTAAAACACACACCTTTCCAGAGGAGGCAGAGCCTGCTGAGAGCTAAGCCTCAGAAGGAAAGGGAAATCTGGCCGGCCACAGGAGAAGGTGTGTGTGTTACGGGGGGCAATTGCCTTGTTCGCCCCTCCCCTGGATCCGCCACTGCCCTTTGTGGCACCCTATACATAAAGGATAATAATAAGTTGAGGGACATATTATAACTATGTCATTTAGCGAACAGCATATAATATTATATTGTATCCTTAAATATAATTTCAATGTTTGTATCTGTATTATTTGGCAATGCAGCAAAGGGGCCCCCACAAGATAAAGATCTATGAGAAGGAGGAGTTTAGAGGTCAGATGCTGGAGGTTTTGGAAGATTGTCCCTCTGTCTCTGAGCTCTTCAAATACCACGACATCAACTCCTGCAATGTGGTTGACGGTCACTGGATCTTCTATGAGCAGCCCAACTACCGTGGAAGACAGTACTTCCTGAAGCCTGGGGAATATAGGCGCTTCAGTGACTGGGGAGCCCTGAACGCCAGAGTCAGCTCTATGCGACGAGTCCTGGATGTCTGCTGAATTGCTGGGTGCTAATAGAGAGATGATGCTTGTTCTCTTCATGACATAATAAAAAAAATGAAGCAACTGATCAGTTGGGAATGTCTGTTGTGTTATTTACATCCTGGGAGAGTAAGTCATTTTCTACCCTTGTGGCCAGACATAATTACGTAACCTCACTATGGGGGAGATTTATCAAATTTTGGAGAGAGATAAGTACCAACCATTTTTCTTCTGTGCAAGAAAAATTACAGCATCTGATTGGTTGTTACTTTGCTTCTCTCCACTTTATCTATCTCCAAGATATGTTAAATCTCCCACAATAGCTCATGTTGAACGGCCATTCTACCTCAAATCCCTCCTGTAAAATCTGTTCTTTGTCCTATATATGACCTCAGCTTTCCAAATTTCCCCCGTTCAAATTGAATCCAATTTGCTCCTCTTTAACGGTTACAATCTTTCAACTTCTCTGAAGTCATCTCTCGTGTGTGTAAATTGTCCCGCTGATTTCTGGGCACTATGCTAAGCACAAAACCATTGTGCACACTAATATAACCACCCCAATAAATCGAGTGGTTATATTATACACTATCTTTACACTATAAAGATCTACAGTCAACAGGTCGACCACTATTGGTTGACAGGGTCAAAAGGTTGACATGGAATACGTAGACCATAGAAAAAGGCTCAAAGGGTCAAAATGTTGACATGGAAATGGTTGACACAAAGAAAAGTCAACACAGGGTTGTTGTTTTTTAGGTGTTTTGTCACCTTTCTGTCGCAAAAAAAAGCCCCATTAGTATAGCTCATCCCCTTGCATGGCTTGCTTTGCTCGCCATGCTTCGGACAGGTTACTGTTCCCAACCGTAGTCCACGTGGATGGTAAAGTATGAAAAATTCGAAACAAATGGAAAAGAAAAAAAAACTTGTGGCGACCAGATGTGTGTGGATCATTGTCATGTCAACCTTTTCAACTTTCTACCTTTTACATGTCGACCTTTTGATCATGTTGACTTTTTGACCCTGTCGACCTAATGCATGTCGACCATTAGTGGTCGACCTACTGACTGTAGACATTTTTAGAGTAGATCTATAGACCAGATACCTAGTAACTCATATCATGAAACAATATTTTACTTTGGAAACATTTAACGGTCACCTTAATTTCATGATGTGTCCTGCAATTATCCTACAATCTCTCACTTTCTCACCTCAAACCATAATCTTAGTTACTCCTTGCCCACTTTACCTTATATTATCTCAAGAATGTGCAAAAAGTTAGCATGCACTGGTATCCACCATGTTACATTAGTAGTCCCTGGGCAAGACTCCACGCATTTCACCATGATACGTACATTGTAGGTAAAACCATAAGATTTACGTAATAATTGATGGGTTTCGTAATCAAGTATCTTAGACGAGGTCAAGTCTCTTATGTATGTATGTATGTATGTATGTATGTACAGTATGTATGTATGTATGTATGTATGTATGTACAAATCATTTGTTTAAAAAACTATCCCCTTAGAAGGAAAGCATTGAAAGATTGTTCTAAAACTAATGGGGGTCTATTTACTAAGCCTTGGATGGAGATAAAGTCGCTGGAGATAAGAGGGGTCATTCCGAGTTGTTCGCTAGCTGTTTTCATTCGCAGCGCAACAATTAGGTAAAAAAGCGGCACTTCTGCACATGCGTATGCGGCGCAATGCGCACGCGCCACCTACTTTCACAACTGCCGATGCAGTTTCCCACAAGGTCAACGACGCTTTTCAGGCGCACTGCTGACAGCAGAGTGATTGACAGGAAGTGGGTGTTTCTGGGAGGTAACTGGCCGTTTTCGGGGAGTGTGTGTAAAAACGCAGGAGTGTCAGATACAAACGCAGGAGTGGCTGGAGAAACGGGGGAGTGGCTGGCCGAACGCAGGGCGTGTTCGTGACGTCAAAACAGGAACTAAACAGACTGAAGTGATCGCAAGTGCTGAGTAGGTCTCGAGCTGCTCAGAAACTGCACAATCTTTTTTTGTAGCAATGCTGCGATCCTTTCGTTCGCACTTCTGCTAAGCAAAGATACACTCCCAGAGGGCGGCGGCATAGCGTTTGCACGGCTGCTAAAAGCAGCTAGCGAGCGAACAACTCAGAATGAGGGCCAAAGTACCAGCCAATCGGCTCCTAACTCATTTTTTCAAACCCAGCCTGTAACATGGTAGTTAGGAGCTGATTGGCTGGTACTTTATCTATAGCGACTTTGGCCCTCATTCCGAGTTGTTCGCTCGTTAGCTGCTTTTAGCAGCATTGCACACGCTAAGCCGCCGCCCTCTGGGAGTGTATCTTAGCTTAGCAGAATAGCGAACGACAGATTAGCAGAATTGCGAATAGAAATTTCTTAGCAGTTTCTGAGTAGCTCGAGACTTACTCTGCCACTGCGATCCGTTCAGTCCTTGTCGTTCCTGGTTTGACATCACAAACACGCCCTGCGTTCGCCCAGCCACTCCCCTGTTTCTCCAGACACTCCCCCGTTTTTCCCTGAAACGCCTGCGTTTTTCCGCACACTCCCATAAAACGGCCAGTTTCCGCCCAGAACCACCCACTTCCTGTCAATCACACTACGATCAGCAGAACGATGAAAAAACCTTGTAACGCCGTGAGTAAAATACCAAACTTTTGTGCAAATTTACTTGGCGCAGGCGCACTGCGAACATTGCGCATGCGCAGTTTGCGACTAATCGCTCCGTAGCGAAAAAAAAATAACGAGCGAACAACTCGGAATGAGGGTCTTTATCTCCATCCAAGGCTTAGTAAATAGATAACATTACAAATACATTCATTAGTTTCAGTGATGTAAACTCATATGAAAAATGTATTTCTACCCAACTTTATAGGGCATTTCCCATGATGACAAATAATCGTAGCTCTGCCCACATGTTTCTATAGGACCCCTCTGAGTGACGGCCTCAGATACACTATAGGTAATCACACTAGATAAAAGTTTGGTTCTTAGAGGAGAGGAGGTCATAAGGAAACGTGATATGATCATTTGCACGACTTTACCTCTGCCAATAGGGCATTCCAATTCTTTAAAACATTACTATAATATTTCTGGTGTAAAGATTCTGAAACTTAAAGAACAATAATATAATAAAACAGGATCTATATGGAGGGTGTCAGGGTGAATTTATAAAAGCAGCGAGACGCTAATATAATGAAATAGAAAAGTAACTATTTTGCAGTATTATTTTTAAGTAACAATAACAATTGATCAGGAAATCACCATTGATACTGTGGGGTAAATTTACTAAGAATCGTATTTTCCCGTTTGAGGTCAAAGTTCAATCACGAATGACATCGAAAGTGTAAATATGCAACTTTTTGAATTGATTACGACTAATTTACTAAGCTGCCGTATTCTGCATTTTCGGTTTTTCCGATGTCGATGTCATTCGTTTTTTTAGGCAGTGTTTTACGTGAGTGACTTGTAAAACACTGCCGACTTTAATACATTGAATCTCGGCCGGATCTGAGAGATCCGTTGACCGAAAGTGACCTCACCGCTGACCTGAAAGTTCCCACCATTGGTTACAATGGAGCGCATAGGCGCTACATTGTAACACTGCCGTGTGCCGCCTGTCAGACAGTACAGGAGCACACAGCCGATCAGGAGGGTGCCACAACGTGGCGCTCCCTGATTGGCTGAAGAAACCCACTTAGACATCAGTTAGAGGGGGTTTCTGGCATTCGGGGAAAGGGGTCCCATGTGAAAACATGGGGCCCCTTTCAGTTCGTGGTCGGGTGTCCCGTTTTTTTATTTTTACAAGTACGTGGATTACAAATGGATTATCCGAGGAGCCCTCTACACTGGATTTGGTGAGTAGGATTTTTTCAACAGGTACACCATGGATTCTACTGGAGAAGGGGACCGACCCTCGTGTGAACATAAGGTAAGTATGTGTATATGGTGGTGTGTATGTATGCATTAAAGTTATACTTTCAAGGTGTGTGTGTATTGTCTTTATTGGGGTATTTTTTTTAGTAGTAGTACTACAGGTACCAGCGGGCCCGGTTTTCCGCCGCATGCTGGTACTTGTGGTTCTCCAAGTACCAGCTTGCGGGGGAGGCTTGCTGGGACTTGTAGTACTGCTACTAAAAACAATATTCATTACTTTCAACAAAGGCTATCAGCCCCCCATCCGCAGCCCATTGGATGGGGGGGACAGCCTCGGGCTTCACCCCTGGCCCTTGGGTGGCTGGGGGGGGACCCCTTGATTGAAGGGGTCCCCACTCCCCCAGGGTACCCCGGCCAGGGGTGACTAGTTGGATATTTGATGCCACGGCCGCAAGGCACTGTATAAAAGTGACCCCCGGCTGTGGCATTATCTGTCCAGCTAGTGGAGCCCGGTGCTGGTTTCAAAAATATGGGGGACCCCTACGCTTTTTGTCCCCCGTATTTTTGGAACCAGGACCAGGCGCAGAGCCCGGTGCTGGTTGCTTAAATATGGGGGAACCCCTGTCAATTTTTTCCCCATATTTTTGCAACCAGGGCCGGCTCAAAGAGCCCGAGGCTGGTTTGGTTTAGGAGGGGGGACCCCACGCAATTTTTTTTTGAAAAATTATAACATTTCCCACCCCTTCCCACTGAAAAACATGCACGGATCTCATGGATCCGTGCATGCCTATACAAACACGGGATAAAAAAGCAGGTCTGTTTTTTTTTTAGCACTTTTTCACAATTTGTATTTTATCACGGCAGTGTTTGGCTATTGTCGGCAGTGTTTGTGTTTTGCACTTTTTAGTAAATGACCGATTTCTACCAAATTGCAGGCGTATTTGACCGATGGTGTATTGATTCGTGATTTTTTCCTAGGACTTCCAAAATATTACGAATGCCCTCATCACTGCCGAGATTTTTGCTTAGTAAATTACCGAGATGACACTTTGAAGAAAAAACGGCATCTCGGTCAAAATCGGGACCTTAGTAAATATACCCCTCTGTGTGCCATTGAAATAACAGGATCAAATGCTTAATATAAGGGAACATGTAATGAGAGTAACTTAATTGACTACAGAACGAGATACTTTGGTGTGCGTCGTATAATGCGGTGTTATCAGTTTCTCCATTAAAGAAATTAGTTTTATTCTGGTTACTTTAGCTTAAGACTCCACAATTTATTTTAATTTAATTTTAGTCTCCGGACGCTATTCTATTTCTGTTTTCACCTCCACCATGCAGAATTGCGCAGTTGTTCCGCTATCAATGGTATCAGTGAATTTTTAACTATTTACTTGAGCCAACAGGTTACTACTTATGAATGTTAAATAGTGGTTACACAATGATATTTGCAGGCAAGCATTATTTCTCCTAAAATGATAAATAATTCTTTCTTTATAAAAGTCACGCGGAGGAACATAAATGATTGACCTGACTTGCTTAAGTGTCAGAACAGTTATGTTCACTCAGCAGTTTATAAGTGAGCGCTGCCATATTTATGTGTGAGGTATGCTCATTAATTAAATGTAAAACACTAGCTGACAGTAAGAACCTCTTATAGACAACGTGAGCAGAGATGGTCTCATGTAACAACATGTTTTGTGGGTATGCGTGCAGGATCCCGGCTGTCGGGATCCATGTTGACGTAATACTGACACCGGAATCCTGACAGCTGTCAGAATCCCAACGCTGGGATCAGGATCCTGACGCCGAAATATCGTCATTCGGGATCCAGAAGGTATGTATGCACTGCAGGGTTAGGTTTAGGCTGCGGGAGGGGGGTTAGGTTTAGGCATCTTCCAGGGTGGTAAGGGTTAGGCTGCGGGAGTGATGGGGGGGGGTTAGGTTTAGGCATCTTCCAGGGTGGTTAGGGTTAGGCTGCGGGAGTGAGGGGGGGGGGGGGGGTTAGGTTTAGGCATCTTCCAGGGTGGTTAGGGTTAGGCTGCGGGCAGTGACAGACCGGGCCTCCATTTCGGGCCCGGGCACTCGTGAACAGGCGCACGTCACAAGGGGCACGCCGTCACGTTGTACGGGGTGTGCCACGAGTCATGGGGGGGCGTGGACTCGTGACTCACCCCCATTACCATGGCGACGCTTGCTGGGGGTGCGTTGCAAGTCCAGGTGCATGGATGCGCGGCACGCCCCCATTTCCATGGAGACTGGTGGGGTCGGCTCAACCAGAGAGACAGAAGCTGTGCTGCGCGCACCCTTCCCGGCTCTCTGAGGGACCGGATCGGCCCACCTGCCCATCAGCTCTTCTGGTATATGCCAGAAATGCCAGATGTTCAGTCCGGCCCTGGCTGTGGGGTAGGGGAGGTTAGGGTTAGGAAGAAGGGGGGGGGGGGGTAGAGTTAGGTACTACCGGTAGAGTGTTAGGGTTAGGCACTAAGATGGGGGGGTTAGGTTTAGGCTGCAGGAAGGGATGGGTTAGGTTTAGTCTGTGGGAAGGGGGGAGTTTAGGTTTAGGCTGCGGGAAGGGGGGAGTTTAGGTTTAGGCTGCGGGAAGGGGGGAGTTTAGGTTTAGGCTGCGGGAAGGGAGGGGTTAGGTTTAGGCTGCGGGAAGGGGGGATTTTAGGCAACACTGGGTAGAGGGTTACGGTTAGGCACCAATAGGGGAGGATAGGGTTAGGCTGCGGACAGGGAGGGTTAGGGTTAGGGGGTAGCGGAAGGAGGTTAGGGTACGGAATGCACCCTTGTCAGCATTGCCGCGATCAGGATGCCGGTGTCGGTATACTCAGTGGCAAACGCAGGATTTTCATGGGGGGTTTCCGAACATGCATGTCACTGTGTGTGTTTGTATATGTATATATATATGTAAGCGCCTTGAGTCCTGTTGGAGAAAGAGCGCTATATAAATAAAATTATTATTAATTATATATATATATATATATATATATATTATTCCCTGCACAGCACTTCAGGGTTTTTAAATGCAGACTTTACTTTCTCAATATTTATCCTGATGGTGGGCATGGTCGACCACGAAATGTTGAGAAAGTAAAGTCTGCATTTAAAAATTACATATATACATACAGTACATCTGTATATATACTATACATAGACATACGTACAGCATACTTATATACATACATACACATACACACAGAAGATAGACAGACAGACACATCCACACCACCTACTTTAACAGAAAGCACACACCCCCTTCACTCACACACACACACACACACACACACACACACACACACACACACACACACATCCACATAATCCACGCAATATGTGCCTCACCCTGCCAGCATTATATATTATAGACTACACCCCCCCACCACCACCCCCCAATGACCTAGTCTCCCCAATTTTTGTGGCATAGACCTGTCTACTCCAGCATCAGTGAGAGCGCTAGAGACAGGCAGTCACTGACTTACTAGTTCAGTCTTTTCCCCTTTGCCCACGGTTGATGCGAGATCCAAGTGGCCTAAGGGACCTTTTCCGTCAGGGGGAGGAGCCACAACACAAGGGGGAGGAGCTAGGCCAGCGGGATAGTTCCTCTACTATCCACGCCACCAACGAGCCACCGAGCCCGAAGCGTGGCGAGCGAAGCGAGCCCACAGGGGTACTTTTCGGGTACCCTGTTCGGTCGTAGCTCCTCCCCCTGGTGATGTGTCTCCTCCCCTAGGTACGTCAGAAAGTCCCTTCTCCCACTCAGATATAGAATCAACCCTTTGCCCACCGTCACCCTGCGTCAGACTTCCTCAAAGCCCCCATGCGAGAGCTGCCTGAAAGGAGTTGCGCGCTGCTCTGCAGCTCCCCCTACAGGCAGTCAGTGGCCAGCCTCCCACACCCACACTGTCATGTTAGGACACCGCTGCCGCAGCCGCGGCAGACATAACCTACCTGAGCGCCCATGCTCTGTTACAAAAATAAATAAATCGTTCAGCAGCACCGATGCATCGGCAGCCAGGAGGGGTTTCTAGGTACCTAGAAACCCCCTCTGCGTGCGCGTATGATACTGTATCCCGAACGCTGGCTATTCATACTGAAGCTGTTTTATGCCCTCTGTACATATAGCACAATACAGCTCTTTTTGACAGAAGCCGTTCTGGTAGTTCCTAATCTTCAAAGTCGGCACAAGTGTGGCGTCGGTATACAATTCCCATTTATCACTTTGTAAAATGTAAATAAAAGCTGATTTCCTAGGCCTGGTCCACCACCCCAAGGTCTCTTGTTATGGTCACCTCACCGTTAAACAATAGAAATGGACAAAAACACATTTACAGTATAAGCTATGGTAATGCTGATCAAAGGGCGGGAGATCTACTCTAGGCCATTTGATCATTTTCCCAGCTATTAGGTTGCAGCTTGGATGATATGGAAATGCGACCGTCACTTATTAAGTAACATTTGATGGAAAACCCAAACTATGCATATGGCTGACACTGTACTATCCTAGCTGCAAGTACAGGAGAAGGGTGTGGGGGAGGGGTGTTTTGTCAAATGGAATTCAAGATGGCCCACGTCACTAATGTAGCAATATAGAACACTAGAGAAATGATGGCGCCTGCCTTGCTGTAATGTAGTACAATTCTACATCCTCACTATGGGGCACAGAAAGGGGGGTATTCAATTAACTGTCGTTTTTTGACTGGTTGAAAAAAACGGCACTAAATAATCGCGGGCGTTTTCGTCTGTTTTTTAATCCATTTTCGCCTGTTTTTTAATCCATTTTCGCCATTTTGTAAAATCGGCATGGGTGAAAACCGTGCCAAAAAACATGTATAGCCGGCGAATTTGCCAATACACGTGGTTTTTGCTAGTGCTGGATTTTTCGACCAGTCAAAAAAACTGCACGGGCATTGAATAGGTCAAATGTAAATTTGAGCTAAAAACGGGCGAAAAGTGCAGTTTTTCGACTGGTCGGAAAAAAAGGCACTAATTGAATACCCCCTTAAGCTTCCCTTCCCCGTATGCAGGAGCCAGAATCACACAACGTATTAGATACATGCCCATGACACTGACACAAGCCATGGTGGTTCCGTGCACTCTCCTTGATGCCACCCAGTTGCCTCACCAAAGTGCCCAAATTTGATTTAGAATCAGCCCTTAAATGTTGATGATCATCTGACATCTGCTCAATTCGTTATCATAGTGACAATGTTTGTCTAAAAGAACTACCCCTAACCTAACCCTTTCTCTAGTGCCAAACCCTAACTCTTCCGTCTCGTCAGGATTTCACATGTCGACATTCTTACGGGCAGATTTACAACGAGTGATATTCTTGTTATCACTCGTTACTGATGGTAAATGCTGCTCCGGCTCCTAACTGACATTTTTCAAACACATAGCAGTTAACGGCTGATTGGCTGGAGCACCGTCTATCATATGTAACGAGTGATAAGAATATCGCTTGTTGTTAAATCTGTCCCTAACGATGTTAACATTGTAACTGTCATTACAGTGGTATCAACATCATGAATGCTGACATTGTTATAGTTGACCTACTGACTGCATCCCCAAAGACACTGTGGGCGGTATTCAAATGATATATCACGCCCAATCTCCTTTCTAAAATGATCCCTGTTATTGCGCATATTGCACCCATAGTTATCGGGTTTAGCTGCATAAAGGGTTGTGCAACTCGCTACCCCAGGGGTAGTGAGCTGAAATGATGATACCACGCCCGTCAGCAGAAATAGAACTGGTGGGGAAGGGGGGTGAAAAGAATTGAATACCGCCCTGTGTGTCTGGGTAGTGCTAATACAAAGCACCAGTCAATGGTGAGTAATGTTGGGGGTATAGAGGAGCACTAGGTAGCAGGGGCGTAGCCAGAACTTTGTGGGCCCCATAGCAACATTTTGAAGGGGCCCCTGTCCCAATACTTCTAGAGAGACACTTCTCTGCAGCTATTGTTCATTTTATACCCTATAATAATACCTTAGTTCATTTTCTGAGCCATAGTAGAGCCTTATTTAATGTTGTGCCCCATAGTAGTGTCCTAGTTTATTTTATGAATTGCAGTAGTGCTGAAGTTCCCCCTATGTCAAATTTCAGAGCTGCCAGTACACATTATGCCGCACAGTACTCCCAATTCACATTATGATATATAGTGCTCCCCGTTCATATTGTGCCTCATTACAGAGCCCCGGGTCATATTATATAATATTAAAATGCCCTCCAGTTCATTTTATTACACACTACAATGAGCAGGTCCAGGGGCATACCTAGATATATTGCAGGCCCCAAGGAAAAAGTTTGAAAGGACCCCTACGTACCACCCAATGGTGAAAAATGTATATAACACATGTAACTGTGAAAGGGAAGGTGGCCCGTCTCAGCTCTGGGCCCCATAGCAGCTGCACTCCCTGCACCTATGGTAGCTACACCCTGTATATTACACATGTAACTGTGACAGGGAAGGTGGCCCGTCTCAGCTCTGGGCCCCATAGCAGCTGCACTCCCTGCACCTATGGTAGATACACCCTGTATATAACACATGTAACTGTGACAGGGAAGGTGGCTCCTCTCAGCTCTGGCACCATAGCAGCTGCACTCCCTGCACCTATGGTAACTACACCCTGTATATAACACATGTAACTGTGACAGGGAAGGTGGCCCCTCTCAGCTCTGGCCCCATAGCAGCTGCACCTCCTGCACCTATAGTAGCTACACTCCTGTATATAACACATGTAACTGTGACAGGGAAGGTGACCCCTCTCAGCTCTGGCCCCATAGCAGCTGCACTCCCTGCACCTATGGTAGCTACGCCCTGTATATAACACATGTAACTGTGACAGGGAAGGTGGCCCCTCTCAGCTCTGGCCCCATAGCAGCTGCACTCCCTGCACCTATGGTAGCTACACCCTGTATATAACACATGTAACTGTGACAGGGAAGGTGGCCCCTCTCAGCTCTGGGCCCCATAGCAGCTGCACTCCCAGCACCTATGGTAGCTACACCCTGTATATAACACATGTAACTGTGACAGGGAAGGTGGCCCCTCTCAGCTCTGGTCCCATAGCAGCTGCACTCCCTGCACCTATGGTAGCTACGCCCTGTATATAACACATGTAACTGTGACAGGGAAGGTGGCCCCTCTCAGCTCTGGTCCCATAGCAGCTGCACTCCCTGCACCTATGGTAGCTACACCCTGTATATAACACATGTAACTGTGACAGGGAAGGTGACCCCTCTCAGCTCTGGGCCGCATAGCAGCTGCACTACCTGCACCTATGGTAGCTACACCCTGTATATAACACATGTAACTGTGATAGGGAAGGTGGCCCCTCTCAGCTCTTGCCCCATAGCAGCTGCACTCCCTGCACCTATGGTAGCTACACCCTGTATATAACACATGTAACTGTGACAGGGAAGGTGGCCCCTCTCCTGCTCTGGGTCCCATAGCAGCTGCACTCCCTGCACCTATGGTAGCTACACCCTGTATATAAAACATGTAACTGTGACAGGGAAGGTGACCCCTCTCAGCTCTGGGCCCCATAGCAGCTGCACTCCCTGCACCTATGGTAGCTACACCCTGTATGTAACACAGGTAACTGTGACAGGGGAGGTGGTCTCTCTTAGCTCTGGGCCCATAGCAGCTGCACTGCCTGCACCTATGGTAGCTACACCCTGTATATAACTAGTGATGAGCGGGTTCGGTTTCCGAGAAACCGAACCCCCCCGAACTTTACCTTTTTTACACGGGTCCGAGCCATACTCGGATTCTCCCGTATGGCTCGGTTAACTCGAGCGCGCCCGAACGTCATCATCCCGCTGTCGGATTCTCGCGAGATTCGGATTCTATATAAGCAGCCGCGCGTCGCCGCCATTTTCACACGTGCATTGGAGATGATAGGGAGAGGACGTGGCTGGCGTCCTCTCCGTTTAGTAGAAGTTGATTTGATTGCTTGTTTATTACTATAATTGTGGGGAGGATTGGGGAGCAGCTGTTAGGAGGAGTACAGTGCAGAGTTTAGTTTTTATCCGTTCTCTGCCTGAAAAAAACCGCTCCATACCATATCTGTGCTCAGTGTGCTGCATGATATATCTGTGCTGAGTGCTCACACTGCTTAATTGTGGGGACTGGGGAGCAGCTATAGCAGGAGTACAGTGCAGAGTTTTGCTGACAGTGACCACCAGTATACGTTTGTCTGCCTGAAAAACACTCCATATCTGTGCTCACAGTGTGCTGCTTTATTGTGGGGACTGGGGACCACCAGTATAATTAATATTATATAGGAGGAGTACAGTGCAGAGTGCACTGCTGTACCTACCTCTGTGTCGTCATCCATTAAGTATACTATCCATCTACATTCCTATACCGGCGGTGCATTTTAGTTTAGCAGTTTGCTGACAGTGTCCACCAGGTCCAGTATACTATATATAGCAGTACGGTAGGCCACTGCTGTACCTACCTCTGTGTCGTCACTCGTCATCCATTAAGTATACTATCCATCCATCTACATTGTATACCTGTGGTGCCTTTTTTTTAGACTAGTTTAGCAGTTTGCTGACAGTGTCCACCAGGTCCAGTATACTGTATATAGCAGACCGGTAGGCCACTGCTGTACCTACCTCTGTGTCGTCACTCGTCATCCATTAAGTATACTATCCATCCATCTACATTGTATACCTGTGGTGCCTTTTTTTTAGACTAGTTTAGCAGTTTGCTGACAGTGTCCACCAGGTCCAGTATACTGTATATAGCAGACCGGTAGGCCACTGCTGTACCTACCTCTGTGTCGTCACTCGTCATCCATTAAGTATACTATCCATCCATCTACATTGTATACCTGTGGTGCCTTTTTTTAGACTAGTTTAGCAGTTTGCTGACAGTGTCCACCAGGTCCAGTAAACTGTATATAGCAGTACGGTAGGCCACTGCTGTACCTACCTCTGTGTCGTCACTCGTCATCCATTAAGTATACTATCCATCCATCTACACTGTATACCTGTGGTGCCTTTTTTTTAGACTAGTTTAGCAGTTTGCTGACAGTGTCCACCAGGTCCAGTATACTGTATATAGCAGTACGGTAGGCCACTGCTGTACCTACCTCTGTGTCGTCACTCGTCATCCATTAAGTATACTATCCATCCATCTACATTGTATACCTGTGGTGCCTTTTTTTAGACTAGTTTAGCAGTTTGCTGACAGTGTCCACCAGGTCCAGTATACTGTATATAGCAGTACGGTAGGCCACTGCTGTACCTACCTCTGTGTCGTCACTCGTCATCCATTAAGTATACTATCCATCCATCTACATTGTATACCTGTGGTGCCTTTTTTTTAGACTAGTTTAGCAGTTTGCTGACAGTGTCCACCAGGTCCATTATACTGTATATAGCAGTACGGTAGGCCACTGCTGTACCTACCTCTGTGTTGTCACTCGTCATCCATTAAATATACTATCCATCCATCTACATTGTATACCTGTGGTGCCTTTTTTTTAAACTAGTTTAGCAGTTTGCTGACAGTGTCCACCAGGTCCAGTATACTGTATATAGCTGTACGGTAGGCCACTGCTGTACCTACCTCTGTGTCGTCACTCGTCATCCATTAAGTATACTATCCATCCATCTACATTGTATACCTGTGGTGCCTTTTTTTTAGACTAGTTTAGCAGTTTGCTGACAGTGACCACCAGGTCCATTATACTGTATATAGCAGTACGGTAGGCCACTGCTGTACCTACCTCTGTGTCGTCACTCGTCATCCATTAAGTATACTATCCATCCATCTACATTGTATACCTGTGGTGCCTTTTTTTTAGACTAGTTTAGCAGTTTGCTGACAGTGTCCACCAGGTCCAGTATACTGTATATAGCAGTACGGTAGGCCACTGCTGTACCTACCTCTGTGTCGTCACTCGTCATCCATTAAGTATACTATCCATTTCCATTGTATACCTGTGGTGCATTTTTTAGACTAGTTTAGCAGTTTGCTGACAGTGTCCACCAGGTCCAGTATACTGTATATAGCAGTACGGTAGGCCACTGCTGGACCTACCTCTGTGTCGTCACTCGTCATCCATTAAGTATACTATCCATCTACATTCTATACCTGTGGTGCATTTTAGTTGTGCGCAGTAAATATAGTAGTAGGCCATTGCTATTGATACTGGCATATAATTCCACACATTAAAAAATGGAGAACAAAAATGTGGAGGTAAAAGGGAAAGATCAAGATCCACTTCCACCTCGTGCTGAAGCTGCTGCCACTAGTCATGGCCGAGACGATGAAATGCCATCAACGTCGTCTGCCAATGCCGATGCCCAATGTCATAGTAGAGAGCATGTAAAATCCAAAACACAAAAGTTCAGTAAAATGACCCAAAAATCAAAATTAAAAGCGTCTGAGGAGAAGCGTAAACTTGCCAATATGCCATTTACGACACGGAGTGGCAAGGAACGGCTGAGCCCTGGCCTATGTTCATGGCTAGTGGTTCAGCTTCAAATGAGGATGGAAGCACTCATCCTCTCGCTAGAAAAAAGAAAAGACTTAAGCTGGCAAAAGCACAGCAAACAACTGTGCGTTCTTCAAAATCACAAATCCCCAAGGAGAGTCCAATTGTGTCGGTTGCGATGCCTGACCTTCCCAACACTGGACGGGAAGAGCTTGCGCCTTCCACCATTTGCACGCCCCCTGCAAGTGCTGGAAGGAGCACCCACAGTCCAGTTCCTGATAGTCAAATTGAAGATGTCATTGTTGAAGTACACCAGGATGAGGATATGGGTGTTGCTGGCGCTGGGGAGGAAATTGACAAGGAGGATTCTGATGGTGAGGTGGTTTGTTTAAGTCAGGCACCCGGGGAGACACCTGTTGTCCGTGGGACGAATATGGCCATTGAAATGCCTGGTCAAAATACAAAAAAAATCAGCTCTTCGGTGTGGAATTATTTCAACACAAATGCGGACAACAGGTGTCAAGCCGTGTGTTGCCTTTGTCAAGCTGTAATAAGTAGGGGTAAGGATGTTAACCACCTCGGAACATCCTCCCTTATACGTCACCTGCAGCGCATTCATCATAAGTCAGTGACAAGTTCAAAAACTTTGGGTGACAGCGGAAGCAGTCCACTGACCACTAAATCCCTTCCTCTTGTAACCAAGCTCCTGCAAACCACACCACCAACTCCCTCAGTGTCTATTTCCTCCTTACCCAGGAAAGCCAATAGTCCTGCAGGCCATGTCACTGGCAAGTCTGACGAGTCCTCTCCTGCCTGGGATTCCTCCGATGCATCCTTGAGTGTAACGCCTACTGCTGCTGGCACTGCTGTTGTTGCTGCTGGGAGTCGATCGTCATCCCAGAGGGGAAGTCGGAAGACCACTTGTACTACTTCCAGTAAGCAATTGACTGTCCAACAGTCCTTTGCGAGGAAGATGAAATATCACAGCAGTCATCCTGCTGCAAAGCGGATAACTGAGGCCTTGGCAGCCTGGGCAGTGAGAAACGTGGTTCCGGTATCCATCGTTAATTCAGAGCCAACTAGAGACTTGAT
Organism: Pseudophryne corroboree; assembly: GCF_028390025.1. Taxonomy (NCBI): domain Eukaryota; kingdom Metazoa; phylum Chordata; class Amphibia; order Anura; family Myobatrachidae; genus Pseudophryne; species Pseudophryne corroboree. Next base: position 18,997,460 of record NC_086450.1, read on the forward strand.
TGAGGTACTGTGTCCCCGGTACCAAATACCATCTAGGTTCCATTTCTCTAGGCAGGCGATACCGAAAATGTACACAGACCTCAGAAAAAGACTCACCAGTGTCCTAAAAAATGCAGTTGTACCCAATGTCCACTTAACCATGGACATGTGGACAAGTTGAGCAGGGCAGACTCAGGACTATATGACTGTGACAGCCCACTGGGTAGATGTATTGCCTCCCGCAGCAAGAACAGCAGCGGCGGCACCAGTAGCAGCATCTCGCAAACGCCAACTCGTTCCTAGGCAGGCTACGCTTTGTATCACCGCTTTCCAGAATAGGCACACAGTTGAAAACCTCTGAGGAATATCATCGCAGAATGGCTTACCCCAATTGGACTCTCCTGGGGATTTGTGACATCGGACAACGCCAGCAATATTGTGCGTGCATTACATCTGGGCAAATTCCATCACGTCCCATGTTTTGCACATACCTTGAATTTGGTGGTGCAGAATTATTTAAAAAATGACAGGGGCGTGCAAGAGATGCTGTCGGTGGCCCGAAGAATTGCGGGCCACTTTCGGCATTCATGCACCGCGTACAGAAGTCTGGAGCACCACCAAACATTCCTGAACCTGCCCTGCCATCATCTGAAGCAAGAGGTGGTAACGAGGTGGAATTCAACCCTCTATATGCTTCAGAGGATGGAGGAGCAGCAAAAGGCCATTCAAGCCTATACATCTGGCCACGATATAGGCAAAGGAGGTGGAATGCACCTGACTCAAGCGCAGTGGAGAATGATTTCAACGTTGTGCAAGGTTCTGCAACCCTTTGAACTTGCCACACAGTGAAGTCAGTTCAGACACTGCCAGCCTGAGTCAGGTCATTCCCCTTATCAGGCTTTTGCAGAAGAAGCTGGAGACATTGAAGGAGGAGCTAAAGCAGAGCGATTCCGCTAGGCATGTGGGACTTGTGGATGGAGCCCTTAATTCGCTTAACCAGGATTCACGGGTGGTCAATCTGTTGAAATCCGAGCACTACATTTTGGCCACCGTGCTCGATCCTAGATTTAAAACCTACGTTGTATCTCTCTTTCCGGCAGACACAAGTCTGCAGAGGTTCAAAGACCTGCTGGTGAGAAAATTGTCAAGTCAAGCGGAATGTGACCCGACACCATCTCCTCCTTCACATTCTCCCGCAACTGGGGGTGCGAGGAAAAGGCTAAAAATTCCGAGCCCACCCGCTGGCGGTGATGCAGGGCAGTCTGGAGCGAGTGCTGACATCTGGTCCGGACTGAAGGACCTGCCAACGATTACTGACATGTCGTCTACTGTCACTGCATATGATTCTCTCACCATTGAAAGAATGGTGGAGGATTATATGAGTGACCGCATCCAAGTAGGCACGTCAGACAGTCCGTACGTATACTGGCAGGAAAAAGAGGCAATTTGGAGGCCCTTGCACAAACTGGCTTTATTCTACCTAAGTTGCCCTCCCTCCAGTGTGTACTCCGAAAGAGTGTTTAGTGCAGCCGCTCACCTTGTCAGCAATCGGCGTACGAGGTTACTTCCAGAAAATGTGGAGAAGATGATGTTCATCAAAATGAATTATAATCAATTCCTCCGTGGAGACATTCACCAGCAATTGCCTCCAGAAAGTACACAGGGACCTGAGATGGTAGATTCCAGTGGGGACGAATTAATAATCTGTGAGGAGGGGGATGTACACAGTGAAAGGGGTGAGGAATCGGAGGATGAGGAGGAGGTGGACATCTTGCCTCTGTAGAGCCAGTTAGTGCAAGGAGAGATTGATTGCTTCTTTTTTGGTGGGGGCCCAAACCAACCAGTCATTTCAGTCACAGTCGTGTGGCAGACCCTGTGGCTGAAATGATGGGTTTGTTAAAGTGTGCATGTCCTGTTTATACAACATAAGGGTGGGTGGGAGGGCCCAAGGACAATTCCATCTTGCACCTCTTTTTTCTTTCTTTTTTCTTTGCATCATGTACAGTTTGGGGACTATTTTTTGAAGTGCCATCCTGTCTGACTGTCACAACTGAGGGCCTGAGCTGACGGGAGGCAGCCTCAGTTGTAGGGGCTGAGATGTACCGGAACCTGGGAGGTTGTATCAGACCCCTGGACATGTAAGTAACATGAATAATAATTGCCCGAAGGCGTGACCACGACAACTTGGATAAAAGTCAATGATGTTTATTATGACAACTCCGCAACACAGCAGCAGTAAAAGAAAACGTAAAAGTCAGCAAAGAATAAATACAGTTCCTGGGTACTACAGGATGGCAGGAGCCACAGGGCACTGGTAGTGTGAGATAGTTCTTATGATCTTCTAGATGGAAAGTCCTTACCAGGCCCGACTGTAGCAATGGAGATAACCCAGGATTGTGCCAGCTGGTGTTCCAGGAAAAGCTGGGTTGCTGAAGATAAAACAGCTGCTGTGGATACTGGCTGGAACCAGACTGTTGTTAGCACGGAGTGGATACTGGCTGGAACCAGTTAAATAATAAATGAACTTGGGAGCGATGAAATATGAACTGAAATGTAGAACTTGAGAGCGGAGAAATAATAATACCGGTGGAGAGTGGTAAAGTGTAGAAAGGACACCGGCCCTTTAAGGGAAGCTGTACTCTGCTGGAAGCTGAGCTGGAAGCAGGTAATGTTGTAGCTGGAAACAGATGAATCCACAATGGATTGGAGAGTCAGGCTACACCGCAGGTGGAATGCTGGTGCGGGTCTCTATGGTGGAAGTCTTGAGACAGGAGCTGGAACCTGGAAGACAATCACAGGAGAGAGACAAACAGGAACTAGGTTTGACAACCAAAGCACTGACGCCTTCCTTGCTCAGGCACAGTGTATTTATACCTGCAGCAAGGAAAGGATTGGCTAGGCAATTATGCAGATTAACAATACTGACAACAGATTGGAGGAAATGATCAGCTGACAGAATCCAAGATGGCTGCGCCCATGCAGACACTTGGAGGGAAGTTTGGTTTGTAATCCATGTGGTAATGAAAACAGTAATGGCGGCGCCGGCCACTGGAGACAGGAGACGCCAGGCTGACAAGTGCACATCCAACCACGCGGACACAGCGGAGGCCGCGGCTGACGTAATCGCCACTCTGACACTCTGCATGCAGAAGGTCAGGGACGGCGGCGGAGGCCGCGGGAGACGCCATGCCAGATGTAATAAGGCGTTACTGTGACAGCGTCTCAGAGAGACAGGAGAGGATGCAGGAATGTGAACATTAGGATAACAGATGGGATCCGGTCCTGGAGCGCTGAGCCAGCCTTAGGAGGCATCTGATGGGTAAGAAATGGCGTCCAGATACCCGGATCGTGACAGCACCCCCCCCTTTAGGAGTGGCCCCAGGACACTTCTTTGGCTTTTGAGGAAACTTGGAATGGAATCTCCGGACCAAGGCAGGAGCATGGACATCAGAAGCATTGGTCCATGAACGTTCCTCAGGGCCGTAACCCTTCCAGTCAATAAGATACTGTAGTTGACCGTAACGGTGACGTGAGTCCAGGATCTTGGCCACTTCATACTCAACGCCTCGTTGAGTTTGGACTTTCGGAGTTGGAGGAAGTGAGGAATGAAACCGATTCAAGATCAGCGGTTTCAACAGGGAAACATGGAATGTCCTGGGTATTTTTAAGAAGGGAGGCAACTGGAGTCTGTAAGCAACAGGATTGATGACTTGTTCAATCTTGAAAGGACCGATATAGCGAGGTGCAAACTTCATACTGGGAACTCTTAACCTCAAATTCTTCGTGGATAACCATACCCGATCACCCACCTTGAGAGCAGGAACTGCTCGACGCTTCTTATCCGCAAACTTCTTGTACCTGAACGATGCCTTGAGCAGAGCTGATCGTACGCTCTTCCAGATATTGGCAAACTGATGCAAGGTGATATCCACTGCGGGAACAGAAGTTGCTGGAAGCGGTTGGAACTCAGGAACTTTAGGGTGGAATCCAAAGTTAGTGAAGAATGGTGTTGAAGCAGATGAAGAATGATACTGGTTGTTATGACAGAACTCGGCCCAGGGAAGTAATTGAACCCAGTCATCTTGAGAGGAGGACACATAGATGCGGAGGAAGGCCTCCAAGTCCTGATTCACCCTCTCGGTTTGACCATTGGTCTGAGGATGGTAAGCCGTGGAAAACTTTAGCTTGACTTGAAGGACTTGACATAAACTCCGCCAGAATTTGGCTGTGAATTGAACTCCTCGATCTGAGATAATTTCTTCAGGAAGACCGTGGAGTCGGAAGATCTCTTGTATGAATACTTGAGCCAACTTGGAAGCTGACGGAAGACCGGTGAGAGGAATGAAGTGTGCCATCTTGGTGAACCGGTCAACTACCACCCAGATGGTATTGAACTTGTTGCACATGGGTAAGTCTGTAATGAAATCCATCGACAAGTGGGTCCATGGTCGACGGGGAACGGATAGTGGAACCAGTTGCCCCGCAGGCGACTGGCGGGATAGTTTATGTTGGGCACACTTTGGGCAAGATGCAATAAACTCCAAGACGTCCTTTTTCAGAGTTGGCCACCAATAGGACCTAGAGATAAACTCCAGGGTTTTTTGGATACCTGTATGTCCGGCAAAACGGGAAGCATGGGCCCAATGCATGAGCTTCTTCCTTAGCATCGGCTTCACAAAACTTTTCCCTGATGGGGGCGTAGAGTCCATCCCTACCGTGGAGAATGCCAACGGATTTATAATAGGATGCTTGTCTGAAGACTCTGACTCATTTTCTTGCTCCCATGAGCGGGAAAGGGCATCGGCCTTGCGATTCTGAGAGCCCGGACAGAACTGGAGTTTAAAGTCGAACCTGGAAAAGAAAAGTGCCCATCTGGCCTGACGAGGGTTGAGACATTGTGCGCCCTTCAGGTATAAAAGGTTCTTGTGGTCTGTAAGTATGGTGATTGAATGAGAAGCTCCCTCCAACAGATACCTCCACTCTTCTAGAGCGAGCTTGATGGCTAGCAACTCCTGGTCGCCAATGGCATAGTTGCGCTCAGCTGGGGAGAACTTCCGGGAGAAGAAACTGCAAGGGTGTAAATGGCCATCTTTAGCCCTCTGAGATAACACCGCTCCTACTCCAACGGAGGAGGCATCCACCTCTAAGATGAAAGGAGAGTCGATGTCAGGCTGTTTCAGAACAGGCGCAGAGATGAACCTTTGTTTTAAAAGATGAAATGCTTGCATGGCTTCTTCAGACCACTTGGACGGGTTAGCACCCTTCTTAGTGAAAGCAGTAATAGGCGCCACAATGGTGGAAAAGTCTCGTATAAACTTTCGGTAATAGTTGGCGAACCCTAAGAACCTCTGGACCCCTTTGAGGGTTAAGGGTACCGGCCAATTTTGGATTGCTTGTAGTTTCTCAGGATCCATCTCTAGTCCGGAACCGGACACAATGTACCCTAGAAACGGAATGGACTTGACTTCAAAGACGCATTTTTCTAATTTGCAATAGAGATGATTGACACGGAGACGGGACAGAACCTCTTTAACCCAAAAACGATGTTCCTCTAAATCGTTGGCAAAAATGAGGATATCGTCTAGATAGACCACGACATGACGGTATAGAATGTCTCTGAAGATCTCATTGACAAAATGCTGGAAGACAGCTGGAGCATTGCTCAATCCGAAGGGCATGACGAGGTACTCATAATGTCCGTCACGGGTGTTAAAGGCGGTCTTCCACTCGTCACCCTCACGGATCCGGATGAGATTGTATGCACCTCTCAAGTCCAGCTTTGTAAAGATGGTAGCTCCGCTAACTCTGTCAAAGAGCTCAGTAATCAGGGGTAAAGGATAACGGTTCTTGATGGTAATGTCGTTCAAACCTCTGTAGTCGATGCACGGCCGCAGACCACCATCTTTCTTTTTTACAAAAAAGAAGCCTGCGCCGGCTGGAGAAGAAGAAGGTCGAATGAACCCCTTTGCTAGGTTCTCTTTAATGTATTCCTCCATAGAATGCGTCTCAGGCAGAGACAACGGATAAGTTCGGCCTCGAGGTGGAACCTTCCCTGGAACGAGATCAATCGGGCAGTCCCATTCTCTATGAGGAGGAAGGATATCAGCAGAAGCTTTACTGAACACATCCGTGAAATCTTGATATGGAGGAGGTGGAACATCAGACGACCTGGGGGAGGAAGAACAGACAGGCAATACTTTAAACAAACATGTCTCAGCACAGGAGGAACCCCATGCCAGGATTTGCGTAGTCGTCCAATCAATTGTAGGATTGTGAAGACGGAGCCATGGAAGGCCCAGGACCACAGGATGTGTGGCTCTTGGAATCACTAAAAAAGAAATAAATTCAGAATGAAGAACTCCCACTCTCAGACGAACTGGTAGAGTCCTTAGGGAAATAACTGCATCAAAAATCTTGCTGCCATCCACGGCAGTCAAGGAGATGGACGAAGGAAGTCTCTCGGTGGGTAGGGACCACCGTTTAACATAGGCTTCGGTAATAAAGTTCCCAGCTGCTCCGGAATCAAGGAGGGCAATGACGTTCCGATAACGTTGAGCAATTTGGAGCGACACTGGGAGATTACAATCATGAGGAGATGGAGAGGAGATCATTACTCCTAGCCGGCCCTCTCCTGGGCGAGCTAGGGTTTGGAGTTTTCCCGGACATTCGGGACAGGCATTGATGGTGTGAGACGGAGCTGCACAGTAAAGACAAAGAGACTTGGAGAGACGTCTTCGGCGCTCAGCAGGAGTTAAACGGGAACGGCCAAGTTGCATGGGCTCATATTTAGATGGTGACAGTTGACGAGGAGGAGGAGCAGAAGATTTTGGAGCAGATGATCTTCCACGCTCAGTTGCTCTCTCTCTGAAACGTAAATCAACTTTCGTGCAGAGTGAGATTAGCTCATCTAACTTAGAAGGTAAGTCTCTGGTAGCTAACTCATCTTTAATACGCTCAGATAAGCCATGCCAGAATGCAGCATACAGGGCCTCGTCGTTCCATGCCAGTTCGGATGCCAGGATCTGGAACTGTATCAGATATTGTCCTACAGTACGTGACCCCTGGCGTAAACGGAGAATCTCGGATGAAGCTGAGGTTACCCGGCCTGGCTCGTCGAAGATGCGCCTGAATGTTGACACGAAGGCAGTGTAGGAAGATAGCAGGGTGTCGGACCTCTCCCATAACGGTGATGCCCAATCAAGGGCTGAGCCACTGAGAAGAGAAATAATGTAGGCAATTTTTGTACGTTCACTGGGAAAATTGCCAGGTTGTAGCTCAAACTGAATCTCACACTGGTTGAGAAATCCCCTGCAGAATTTTGGAGATCCGTCAAATTTTGCTGGCGTTGGAAGATGAAGACGTGGAGCAGAAATGGGTAAGGTGGGTGGGGTTATAGCTGGAGTCACTGTGGTTGACGCACCAGACGCGCCTGATCCACGGAGAGTTGTCTGAATCCCATCCAGCCGAGTAGAGAGATCCTGGAGACAGCGGATGATGTGGCCCTGTGCAGCCTCCTGATGTTCTAGTCGGGCTGCCAGTTCTTGCATCGGCCTGGCCGCTTGATCCTGGTCTCCGGCTGGATTCATTAGGTCAGTGCTTACTGTCACAACTGAGGGCCTGAGCTGACGGGAGGCAGCCTCAGTTGTAGGGGCTGAGATGTACCGGAACCTGGGAGGTTGTATCAGACCCCTGGACATGTAAGTAACATGAATAATAATTGCCCGAAGGCGTGACCACGACAACTTGGATAAAAGTCAATGATGTTTATTATGACAACTCCGCAACACAGCAGCAGTAAAAGAAAACGTAAAAGTCAGCAAAGAATAAATACAGTTCCTGGGTACTACAGGACGGCAGGAGCAACAGGGCACTGGTAGTGTGAGATAGTTCTTATGATCTTCTAGATGGAAAGTCCTTACCAGGCCCGACTGTAGCAATGGAGATAACCCAGGATTGTGCCAGCTGGTGTTCCAGGAAAAGCTGGGTTGCTGAAGATAAAACAGCTGCTGTGGATACTGGCTGGAACCAGACTGTTGTTAGCACGGAGTGGATACTGGCTGGAACCAGTTAAATAATAAATGAACTTGGGAGCGATGAAATATGAACTGAAATGTAGAACTTGAGAGCGGAGAAATAATAATACCGGTGGAGAGTGGTAAAGTGTAGAAAGGACACCGGCCCTTTAAGGGAAGCTGTACTCTGCTGGAAGCTGAGCTGGAAGCAGGTAATGTTGTAGCTGGAAACAGATGAATCCACAATGGATTGGAGAGTCAGGCTACACCGCAGGTGGAATGCTGGTGCGGGTCTCTATGGTGGAAGTCTTGAGACAGGAGCTGGAACCTGGAAGACAATCACAGGAGAGAGACAAACAGGAACTAGGTTTGACAACCAAAGCACTGACGCCTTCCTTGCTCAGGCACAGTGTATTTATACCTGCAGCAAGGAAAGGATTGGCTAGGCAATTATGCAGATTAACAATACTGACAACAGATTGGAGGAAATGATCAGCTGACAGAATCCAAGATGGCTGCGCCCATGCAGACACTTGGAGGGAAGTTTGGTTTGTAATCCATGTGGTAATGAAAACAGTAATGGCGGCGCCGGCCACTGGAGACAGGAGACGCCAGGCTGACAAGTGCACATCCAACCACGCGGACACAGCGGAGGCCGCGGCTGACGTAATCGCCACTCTGACACTCTGCATGCAGAAGCTCAGGGACGGCGGCGGAGGCCGCGGGAGACGCCATGCCAGATGTAATAAGGCGTTACTGTGACAGCGTCTCAGAGAGACAGGAGAGGATGCAGGAATGTGAACATTAGGATAACAGATGGGATCCGGTCCTGGAGCGCTGAGCCAGCCTTAGGAGGCATCTGATGGGTAAGAAATGGCGTCCAGATACCCGGATCGTGACAGCACCCCCCCCCCTTTAGGAGTGGCCCCAGGACACTTCTTTGGCTTTTGAGGAAACTTGGAATGGAATCTCCGGACCAAGGCAGGAGCATGGACATCAGAAGCATTGGTCCATGAACGTTCCTCAGGGCCGTAACCCTTCCAGTCAATAAGATACTGTAGTTGACCGTAACAGTGACGTGAGTCCAGGATCTTGGCCACTTCATACTCAACGCCTGAACATTAGGATAACAGATGGGATCCGGTCCTGGAGCGCTGAGCCAGCCTTAGGAGGCATCTGATGGGTAAGAAATGGCGTCCAGATACCCGGATCGTGACACTGACACTGCAGTGCCACTCCTAGATGGGCCAGGTGTTTGTGTCGGCCACTTGGGTCGCTTAGCTTAGCCATTCAGCGACCTTGGTGCACCTCTTTTTTTCTTTGCATCATGTGCTGCTTGGGGACTATTTTTTAAATCTGCCATCCTGTCTGACACTGCAGTGCCACTCCTAGATGAGCCCGGTGTTTTTGTCGGCCACTTGTGTCGCTTAGCTCAGTCCCACAGCTACCTCATTGCACCTCTTTTTTTCTTTGCATCATGTGCTGTTTGGGGACTATTTTTTTGAATGGCCATCCTGTCTGCCACTGCAGTGCCACTCCTAGATGGGCCAGGTGTTTGTGTCGGCCACTTGGGTCGCTTAGCTTAGTCACACAGCTACCTCATTGCGCCTCTTTTTGTCTTTGCATCATGTGCTGTTTGGGGACAATTTTTTTAATCTGCCATCCTGTCTGACACTGCAGTGCCACTTCTAGATGGGCCAGGTGTTTGTGCCGCCCACTTGGGTCGCTTAGCTTAGTCATCCAGCGACCTCGGTGCTAATTTTAGGACTAAAAATAATATTGTGAGGTGTGAGGTGTTCAGAATAGACTGGAAATGAGTGGAAATTATGGTTATTGAGGTTAATAATACTATGGGATCAAAATGACCCCCAAATTCTATGATTTAAGCTGTTTGTGAGGGTTTTTGTAAAAAAACACCCGAATCCAAAACACACCCGAATCCGACAAAAAAACTTCAGTGAGGTTTTGCCAAAACGCGTCCGAATCCAAAACACGGCCGCGGAACCGAATCCAAAACCAAAACACAAAACCCGAAAATGTCCGGTGCACATCACTCCAAAATATACCACCTGCTGTTGTCCAGGAACGTTTGCCAAGAAGGGTGTCTACAGTAATCACTGCACATGGTGGCCCTACAAAGTACTGAAGTCAATAAAATCTAATTTCTATTTGTTGTCAGTGTCCAATCACTTACTGTATGTCTACATAGTGTACAAGCCATCAAACCAACCACATGCCTCTTACATGCTGTCAGACCTCCCCACATGCCCTTACATGCCATCAAGCCTCTAATAAGCAACTTACATACCATGAAACCATCCCCTTTGCCTCTGACACGCCACCAAATTTCACCACAGCCTTTTACATATCCATCAGAATGCCCCAGATAACCTATCATGACACCAAAACTCATCCACATTCCATCATACATCCCACATATGCCATCTTACTCTCTCAACATGCCATAAGACCTCTTGCACATGTGATCAGACCCCCAGAATGCAGTATGACCTCCACATGACATAAGACCTCTTCTACTTGCGAACAGATCCTCTCCATATGCCATCAGACCTACATCCCACCATATGAAAGATTGGATTGTAGTCCGGCTTCATAGACTACTGCATTTTTTCCACACAATGCAAATATACAAGTGTGCTCCTCTCCAATGTATACATACAAAATACTGTACATAAATCTGAAATTATAAACAAAAGCTATTCTCATTTCCGCTCAATATATAGTGTTAATCTAAATCATAAACAATAATGCAATGAATTTGTGTACAAAAGACAAACATTCAATTTGTTGATGGTGGACGTCACAGCTTGAAAGCAGAAATTGATAATAGTTATGTGAGGAACTGAGGTCTGTGACAATTAATATAGATATGCCTCATTTTCCATGTCAAATATGCACTTTTTATACCCATATCCTTATACATCCAATTCGTCTGTTTGTTCAGTCTCCATAACATGTCCATTGCTGCTCACCCAATACTGTCCCTCATTCCGAGTTGTTCGCTCGCTAGCTACTTTTAGTAACATTGCACACACTAGGCCGCCGCCCTCTGGGAGTGTATCTTAGCATAGCAGAATTGCTAACGAAAGATTAGCAATTTTGCTATTAAGTATTTCCTTGCAGTTTCTGAGTAGCTCCAGACCTACTCCTAGATTGCGATCACCTCAGTCCGTTTAGTTCCTGGTGTGACGTCACAAACACGCCCTGCGTCCGGCCAGCCACTCCTCCGTTTCGCCAGCCACTCCTATGTTTTTACCTGGCACGCCTGCGTTTTTTAGCACACTCCCTGAAAACGGCCAGTTTCCGCCCAGAAACACCCACTTCCTGTCAATCACACTACGATCAGCGGAGCGATTGAAAAGCTTAGTTCGCCCGTGAGTAAAATAGCATAGTTTTGTGTAAAATTGCTTAGCGCGTGCGCCCTGCTGTGCATACGCATACGCAGAACTGCCGGATTTTAGCCTATTAGCAATTCTGCTAAAATTAGCAGCGAGCGAACAACTCGGAATGAGGGCCACTGTGTTTAAATCAACCTAAATATTGTTAATATATGCAATTGTGTAATGTTGTCTGTTACCCTTTAGATAATGTATTTGTGTTAGACCTAGTTTCCTATTGTTTTCATACACCACAGTGGACCCTCAGAGGGTGACTCATATGAGGTACCATTGTCCATGTTTGTTTACTCCCTATTGTCCAAAAGTGAGCTGACCAGGCAGGGTGGCTCTCTGACTGATGTAATCACTTTGATTAGAATATGTATTGTATTCCAATGCTGTATGATCCTAAGACACAGTGGTCAAACACACCCCAGCAATATGAAGCTTCTGGAGGCATAAGTAGAGCTACCCAGAGAGCTGGAGAGAGATTCCTTGATCCCAGGCTAAGAAGTAATGTTCTGCCAGGGATCTGCTTGGGGACCCATTATATTGTATTTATCTGTGTCTCTGAATTGCTAGAAAAGACTCTCTGCTCCCAGACTAAGAAGTAATGTTCTGTCAGGAGATTATGGTGGGAATTGTCATGTGGAATTGGATCACAGAAGTGTGCTGAGCTGTTTATAACCCATTCTGTTCAATAAACAGAGAAAAATTCAGCGCCTCCGGCTAATCAGGGCCAGTACTTCAAATCAATATAAATTAATATAAATTATAACTAATTCCACATATACATTCAGCAGCTGTTTAAGGGATTACTCAACCCTTTAGCAAAAAAGAAGACAGACAATTACAACAGCGGTAATGTACATGTGTAAAAATTTATTACCACAATTTAGAAATGGATTTATCAATTAAAACCCGACCGGATAAAAAACATGTAATTTAGCAAAACATGGAAACTTATGCAGAAAATGCAATTACACTTCGACTGCAGTAATATATGCAATTAGAAACAAGCCATTAATTCATTAGTCCCATATTAATTATAGACTCCGCATGGTTGAAATAGGCATATTCAAATAGCATTAGATGCCCAGTCGGTGGCGAATGAATTAGTCCATCTTGATGTTAATATGTTAGTAAGATTCGCAAGCTTGATAATTAGAAAGTTATGCAGCAAGCAGACACAGTGAGCATTTATATCACCTGTGAATTTAACCCCGCTTCCACCAATGCATAGGAAGCGCCTCACGGCTCCTGGTGCCTTCAGCACATTCGAGGTGCCATATCCGGAGTATCCAAAGGGGAAGGGCTTTTTGTAGAACAATTTGCAGAGTCCCAAAAACCAGTACCGGATATTTAAAAAGATGGCTTACGCGTTTCTCCGCCTTCTAGCAACTCAGCGGCTTCCGCAGAGACGATGTTCAATAAACCACTGTTGGTTTTTCATCTACCACCATGACTGAGTGATTTGGAACCCGATATCTTCACAAGTTATTTTTACCTCTGCGTCACAATCACTGGTGAAGAGCTGTACACAAGATCCATTGAGTTCCAAAAAGTGTAGAGGCACAATTTTATGTTACATTGCGTGTTGGTTAATAAAGCTACCATTCTCTTAAAGATTTAAAGTGACCTACAGTATGCCATCACAGAAAGACAAGGGGTCACCTCTTATAAAGATGTGATACTCCGGTTTGGTAAGGTGTGGATGCACGTCAGCAGTACTTTGATGTGAGGAGGAAATTGAGTGTTCCACTTTGGTACTCTTCTCATTTCTGCACTACACCCTGCAGAGAGAACTTTCCTATATGGAATGACACAAATTACATGCATAGAGAGTTATGCATGAAGGAGTAATAGTGTAGTATTTTTTCTGCATCCTGCTAAATATAGGGAATGGGTGGTGGGTAAATATGTAACTGCAGATTCAAAAATGTCAACACATAAGCTACAGTAGTATAACATGGAGTCACTCTACAAGTACCAGCGGCATTTCTAGAGAGGAGGGGACCCGTATGCAGACTCCGTGTGTGCGCCCCCTCCTCTCCTGTAGCCATCACCGCTGCTATCTGCCGCTGTCAGCGGTGAGACTCTGGCACAGTGCCAGAGTCTATAGCGCATACGCAGGACTCATGAAAAATGGCTGCTGTGCCATTTTTCCGGAGTCCTGCACATGTGCTGTAGACTCTGGCACTGTGCCAGAGTCTCTAGCGCTCGATGTGCTTGCAGCGGCGGTGATGGCTACAGGAGAGGAAGGGGCCCACACACCTCACCGATGGAGGTAAGTATGGAAGAAATGGAGGCAGGGTGTGTGGTGTGAACCCCCCCTGCACCCATTATAGATACGCCACTGACAAGTACGGTGTATAGTAAATGTAAACACAAATATTGAAATCAAACAGATAACTGTAGATATAGTTCAAGTCTTGGACTACTATCTCAGCGGGATCTGGTCTTTAGGGCGGCACTCATTAGGTCTACCACTACTGGTCGACATGCATTAGGTCATGCATTAGGTTGACATGGTCTATAGGTCGACATGGTCACTAGGTCAACATGGACAAGTTCGACATGGAAAAAGGTTGACATGAGTTTTTTTCCTTCCCCCCCCCCCCCTTTTTTTCACTTTTTCATACTTTACGATCCACGTGGACTACAGTTGGGAACGGTACCTTGTGCCGAGTGCAGCGGTAGTGGAGCGAAGCACCTTGCCCGAAGCATGGCGAGCGAAGGGAGCCATGCGGGGGGGGGGGGGAGGATACGGTACACTAATTGGGGTTCCTGGTCACTTTATGAAGAATACGACACCATTTATTTTAAAGCTCATGTCCACCTTTTTCCATGTCGACCGTGTTGACCTAGTCACTGTCGACTAATAGTGAATGACTGTCAACCTAGTTACTGTCGACCCAATGATCCACACCCATCTCAGGATTATGAGCAGTCTCTAAAGAATCCATTCTTCAATACCATATACATCTAATAAAACTTACACATTTAATATTAACAATAGTCTTGGGTAAATCTCTCACTTATCAAGGTCCATTAGCAAGGAAATCAGTTCTTACTTTTGGTTTAACTAATGTCCCTCAAACAGTATTTAATGTCGTAGTTATAACTCTGAAATTTCTCTTTCCCATCCTCCTGACCCCAGGCCAACATTGCTGGGTGACCATATCATACAGCCCACCAAGAAGCCTCACAATCTGGTGGACCATTACACAATAGATAGCACCTATCCTTGTGCACCAATGCCTACTCCCCTATAGATTGTAAGCTTGCGAGCAGGGCCTTCCTACCTCTATGACTGTCTATTATTACCCTGTCTCGTTTTATCATTGTTGTTTCCAATTGTTTTGTTTTGATATATTTTATCTCTGTTGTTTCCAATTGTAAAACGTAATGGAATTTGCTGCACTATATAAGAAACTGTTAATAAATAAATAAAAACAAATAATACACATGGGGCTTTGGCCCTCATTCCGAGTTGATCGCTAGCTGCCGATGTTCGCAGCGCAGCGTTCAGGCTAAAAATCGGCACTTCTGCGCATGCCTGACGTACTTTCACAAAAGCCGATGTAGTTTCACACAAGGTCGAGCGACGCTTTTCAGTCGCACTGCTGATCGCTGAGTGATTGACGGGAATGGGGAGTTTCTGGGCGGTAACTGACCGTTTTCAGGGAGTGTGCTGAAAAACGCAGGCGTGCCAGATACAAACGCAGGTGTGCCTGGGGAAGCGGGGGAGTGGCTGGCCAAACGCAGGGCGTGTTCGTGACATCAAAACAGGAACTAAACGGACTGAGGTGATCGCAAGGTAGGAGTAGGTCTGGAGCTACTCAGAACCTGCTCGAAAAAATTTTTGTAGCCGCGCTGCGATCCTTTCGTTCGCACTTCTGCTAAGCTAAGATACACTCCCAGAGGGAGGCGGCTTAGCGTTTGCACGGCTGCAAAAAGCAGCTAGCGAGCGATCAACCGGAATGAGGGCCTTTGTGTGCACATTATGGCCCAATTAGCTTGTTGGCAAATAAATAAAGCATGAAGGCTCTTTCCAGCTGTAAAGCTGTATGTTACAATTAGATATATAAAGTATCTTAATTAGTGTATAACACTGGGGCAGATGTATTAAGCCTGGAGAAGGCATAAGGAAGTGATAAACCAGTGATAAGTGCAAGGTGATAAAAGCACCAGCCAATCAGCTCCTAACTGTGAATTTACATATTGGAGCTGATTGGATGGTGCGTTTATCACCTTGCACTTTTCACTGGTTTATCACTTCCTGACGCCGTCTCCAGGTTAATACATCTGCCCCTATGTTCTCTGACTGCACATGCATTTGGCAGTTGGAGATATTATTAGTGTCCCGAATCCAAGGGGAAATCCTCAGGAGTAGCTTCCACTCAGATGCAGAAGGAATGATAGTATCTCAGGATGAAGGGGGGGGGGGGGGGGGATTGGGGGGCCTGGACTGCACACCCTATTACTAAAGATATCAATAGGTGCTATCATGCTGAGGCTTCTAATACTATGCTGGAGGATGAGAGATGCTGTATGGAGTATACTGTAACTGAAGTTCTTAGCATACATTTGCGCAAATATGCGGGCCAATGTACCGCGGCCAGGTGACTTCATCACATGGGTCCCTAACATTCCTAATAACATCACATTCTATAAATGTATCCAGGTCTTACCTCTAAATAGGGCCTTATCAATGTGTGATGTGAAATGCAGGAAACCAGCTAATTAAAACACCTGAGGGTGAATGGGAGTATCTCAGGATAGCAAACAGGTAGGATGTCACATCCTGCTTCTCTCTCTCTCTCTCTCTCTCTCTCTCTCTCTCTCATGTCATTGCCTCTCCTGTTTTTTGTTCTGTCTTTGCTGCTCATCTCCTCAATGCCCTCTTGTCTCTCATCAGCTATATTTTCCCTCAGTCCTCTCCGCTCCTAGATTTAATGGTGGTTCAGTATCTTGTCACATGCTACTGTCTGGTTATTACCAATCGCTGCTTCTCTATCTTTTCTATATCCCAGTCTAATTGATATACTCTTTCCTTTTAACTGTCAACTGCCTCCCTGGGGGAGATGTATCAAGCCTTGGAGAGAGATAAAGTGGAGACGTTAGCCAAAGCACCCAATCAGCACCGAACTGTCATATATCTAGTACAGTCTATGAAATGACAGCTCATAGCTTCTCCATTTTATCTGTCTCCAAAGCTTAATACATCTTCACTCCACTCTATTTAGTTTTCATTTGTTTAAAACTTTAAAATGGGGCTAGCCTCCAAGCCCTTTTCCTAAATGACCTTATTTTACTGAGATATCACAAAGCTACTGAGATTATTCAGCATCCATTCTCTCCGTCACTTATCTCTTCCCTTCTCCTTTAACTTCCTTTCCGTTCTCTTTTCCTCCCTTCCCTTTCCTTACCTTCTCATCATCTTGCTTCCTCCTCTTCTCTATTACCTCTCCTTTCTTTATTTCTATTCCACCCCCCGTTCCTTTGCTTCCAATCATCTTGCATCCCCACCCCCCCACCCCCCTTCCCTTCCTTCCCTTCCTTTCCACTTCCCTATTTGGGAAACACAAGTTTGCTCATAAAAGATTTTATGATGGTTAGAGCTATGGTGGACAACAAGTTCTTTTTTAAATAATAATAATAATAATAATAATAATAATAATAGTTTGGATCATGGATACATTTAAAGGATTTTGACAGAACCACCAACTTATATTGTCTATTATTCTCATTTTATTTTTGAAGCAAAATTAATATTTGTAAATTGAATAAAACTGGAACACGTTGCAGTTGTTCATTTCTATTCAGGAATTGTCATTTAAGAATGTATCTGCAGAAGTTCTTGATAAATAGATTAATACATTTTATTCAGTTCTCAATGTTGTTATATGTCTGCACAAGTGAATGAACCACTCTATGCTATAGTGATTGGAATGTGTATATTTTCTTTAGGTCATACGTGTCCTGTAATGAAAAACAGCTGAAACAGGCAAAACCGCGTAGTATTGGAATTCCATTCCCTTTATCTTCTTCCTTCACATTATGCTATCTCGCATTGGTAATCACTGTCTGGCTTAGTACATTCAATGCAGGAAAACCTTGTCAGCACAAGTCCAGCAGTGAAAAAGCAGAATATAGAGTTTCTTTATTGACCTATACAGCCCAGTGTTATGCAAATGTTGTAGCCATCAGTATATAAGGAAAAATTCAGTGTCAAATGTGTTGCACTTTTGTTTAGAATCCCAACTACAACCGACCATGGGAAAGGTAAGAACACAATTAATATATCTAAGACACGTAAGACAATATTTGTCTATGAAGATATGTGGTCTTGTGCAAAATGTCTTATTCTGAAATTGCTGGATTTCTGGAAATTCTATTTTTAATGAATCTGTATTAAGAACATAGATTGAATTTTGAAATTTGCAATATTTTCAGTATTTGTATTCATCATCATTGGTCTTCATATGTAATTAATAAGGTAAGGTGCCACAGAACACATAATACCATATAATCATCAAAATATAAACAGAACTAAATACAAAAAAAGGGAAAAAGAAAGAATTGCATTTGCTAAATTAAATTCAAGAGATAAAAAAAAATCTACACAGAATTGGATATGTAACATTTAAAAAATGGAAAACAGATGTTACTTTTAAATATTTTAATTAAATTGTGTAGGTTTTAATCAGATACATGAACTTTGATCCATTTTGTCACCAAACAGTATGGAAACAAGTGATTCACTTTACGCCTCACACTGCTTCCATTCTAGATCATCTTCTACGAGGACAGGAACTTCCAGGGTCGCTCTTATGAGTGCAGCTCTGACTGTTCCGAACTGAACTCCTTCTTCAACCGCTGCAACTCCATCCGGGTGGAGAATGGAAACTGGATGCTATATGAGCACCCTAACTACAGAGGGAACCAGTACTTTTTGAAGAGGGGAGAGTATCCCGACTTCTCTCACTGGACAAGTCACAATGACTCCATAAGATCTTGTCGCATAATTCCACAGGTCAGTCTTTAATATAGATATACAGCATGGCTAGTGGTTGTACGCCCCTAAACTGTTTAGCCTACTGTTGCATACAAGAAGTCTATCTTTCTCTTTTATCTTCCATTTTCTGTCTCACTCATCTCTATTTTTAAAAGAAAAAAAGAACAGGACATTGTTATGTCCAAACAGTATGGAAACAGCAAACTTGGAGAGACAGTGGCACAGAGTAATAAAAGGAATAATTACCATGCATGCCGCTAGTCTGGGTGGGCAGCAGGCAAGGAAAGTCCAGACTCAAAGCAGACACAATATATTTAGGACAGGCAAGGATGTCCACTAAAAAAGCACCAAGGTAAGGGCAGGCAGCAAGCAAGGAACTTGAGCTAACAAATCTAACAGGTAAGGGTAGATAACTCAAAAGTCAGCAACAGTAAACACAGCCGGAGAAGTCACCAAGGTACAGAAGCAGAGCAGCAACTCTATCAGCAGCAGGGATGCTGAGCCCTCCTTGCCATTTAAACAGGATGGTCCAATCAAACTTCTCCCCATCTGGCAAGCCTATGGCAAGGTATAAATGGTGTTGGCACACTGGTTGCTAGGCAACATGAAACATAATGTGGAGGAATATAGTGGCAGCAATCTAACACCACACCAGTCTTCTTGTCCTCACGTGTCCTAAATTGACTTGTCCACTCTATCATACTTTTGCTACCTTTCCTCCTGCCCTCCATTGAGATACATCCAATATTTCACTGGCCCATCCTAATTTTCCTTCTTTGCACTTACCTTTCCCTCAATCCCCATGCTCTTCCTCCACCGCATACTCGCCTTCCATCTACTTGATTCGCTAAACCTCATCTTTATTTCTCCTCATCCCTCCCTCATCCTCTCATTTTCATTCTCATTTTCCACCAAATTTGTCATCCCCAAAGCCACCCCCAATTGCCCATGAGTATATTTAGGTGATACTATACCCTCTCCAGCCCTTTTCGCTCTGCTAATGACTGCGGCATTATCTTTTCCCTGATTACCTCTTACCATTCCCAGCTGCAGAATTTCTCCTGTCCTGCACCCACTCTCTGTGTGTCCTCTACTCACTCTGTATGTGTCCTGCACCCTCTCTCTATGTGTCCTACACCCATTCTCTCTGATGTCCTCCTAAACCCAATTATACTGATATGCAGCCTCCCAGCTTTTAAACATTAAAGACAGGCATCTTCATTCAAGCCTACCATTCCTCCTGATAATGTAACGCTTCAGTACCTTCATTACCCATCTCAAGTCCCCTATTCCTCTTCCTATACACCCATATTTCCACACGAATGTACGTTTTTGGCAGCAGGGCCCTCTCTTCTTCTGTTCACTCCATATCATTATCAATATGCTAGTTGTAATTATGTACTTACAGTATGTATATCTGTTAATGAGTGTAATCTTGTTGTAGGTTCTATCCCCTATGTAATGCGCTACTGAATCCAAAAACTTATTGGTAGGTTAATTGGATTCTGACAAACAATGAACCTAGTGTGTATGTGTGTGTGTTCATGTGGTAGGAAATATAGAGTGTCAGCTCCACTGCGCTAGGGACAGACATGACCAAACATTCTATGTAAAGAACTGTGGGGGTCATTCCGAGTTGTTCGCTCTGTAAATTTCTTCGCATCGCAGCGATTTTCCGCTTAGTGCGCATGCGCAATGTTCGCACTGCTACTGCGCTAAGTAAATTTGCTATGCAGTTAGGAATTTTACTCACGGATTTTTCCTCGTTCTGGTGATCGTAATGTGATTGACAGGAAGTGGATGTTTCTGGGCGGAAACAGGCCGTTTTATGGGAGTGTGTGAAAAAACGCTACCGTTCCTGGGAAAAACGCGGGAGTGGCTGGAGAAACGGAGGAGTGTCTGGGTGAACGCTGGGTGTGTTTGTGACGTCAAACCAGGAACGACAAGCACTGAACTTATCGCAGATGCCGAGTAAGTCTCGAGTTACTCAGAAACTGCACAGAGATGTCTTATCGCAATATTGCGAATCTTTCGTTCGCAGGCCCTCATTCCGAGTTGATCGGTCGCAAGGCGAATTTAGCAGAGTTACACACGCTAAGCCGCCGCCTACTGGGAGTGAATCTTAGCATCTTAAAATTGCGACCGATGTATTCGCAATATTGCGATCACAAACTACTTAGCAGTTTTAGAGTAGCTCCAGACTTACTCTGCCTGTGCGATCAGTTCAGTGCTTGTCGTTCCTGGTTTGACGTCACAAACACACCCAGCGTTCGCCCAACCACTCCCCCGTTTCTCCGGCCACTCCTGCGTTTTTTCCGGAAACGGTAGCGTTCTCAGCCACACGCCCATAAAACGCTGTGTTTCCGCCCAGTAACACCCATTTCCTGTCAATCACATTACGTTCGCCGGAGCGATGAGAAAGCCGTGAGTAAAAATACTTTCTTCATAGCAAAGATACTTGGCGCAGTCGCAGTGCGAATATTGCGCATGCGCACTAAGCGGAATTTCACTGCGATGCGATGAAAAATACCGAGCGAACGACTCGGAATGAGGGCCGCAATTTTAAGAAGCTAAGATTCACTCCCAGCAGGCGGCGGCTTAGCATGTGCAAAGCTGCTAAAAGCAGCTTGCGAGCGAACAACTCGGAATGACCCCCTGTGTGCGCTACTGTATATAAATAGCTGTTAATGAATTATAAATGAGCAATGTCTTACAATTATTTTTGCTTAGGTGAGTATTTAGTATTTGTCAGAAAATAATTTTATCATTGAACTCTTATCATTTGGATTTTATTTCAAAACAAAAGAGTATTTTGAGACAAAATAGCAAAAAATAAAATAAAATGCATCCTTCTCCATTACAGCATCGTGGAACATTCAGAATCAGAGTCTACGAAAAGGAGGAATTCAATGGCGCAATGTTGGAGTTTACTGAAGATTGTCCCCATGTACATGAAGAGTTCAGACATCCAGACATACACTCCTGCAATGTTCTGGAAGGTCACTGGATCTTCTATGAAGAGCCCAGCTACAGGGGGCGCCAGTACTACCTAAAACCTGGGGAGTACAGGAGATACCACGACTGGGGAGCCTCCCACTCCAGGGTCGGCTCATTTAGACGTGTCCAGGAATTCTATTAAGCACAGACGCATTTGGTGCATCAGCCAATAAATAAATGATTTAAAGTAAACACTATTAGATGTCTTGTAAAATTATTTCTTTATGTCCTATTTTTCATCATACTTTCATTAATTATGGATGCTGCTTTTTTTAGTAGTTATCTGCCCATAGAATGGTCAGAATTGAATGCAGGAGAGTGTGATAATTAGTGGCATATCTATCATGGGTGCTTTGGAGGATCTGCATGACCTGCTCCGGGACCGTCTACCATAGCTGCCCATGTGGCTCCTCCCTCTACTTGTCCAGGCCACCCAATACCTTTTTATAGTACTAAGAAAAAGGTGCAGGTACTCCCATAAGGTCACAAGGGGCAGGTACTCCTGTAAGGTCACAAGGGGCAGGTACTCCCATAAGGTCACAAGGGGCAGGTACTCCCATAAGGTCACAAGGGGCAGGTACTCCCATAAGGTCACAAGGTGCAGGTACTCCTGTAAGGTCACAAGGGGCAAGTACTCCCATAAGGTCACAAGGGGCAGGTACTCCCATAAGGTCACAAGGGGCAGGTACTCCCGTAAGGTCACAAGGGGCAGGTACTCCCGTAAGGTCACAAGGGGCAGGTACTCCCGTAAGGTCACAAGGGGCAGGAACTCCCGTAAGGTCACAAGGGGCAGGTACTCCCATAAGGTCACAAGGTGCAGGTACTCCCGTAAGGTCACAAGGGGCAGGTACTCCTGTAAGGTCACAAGGGGCAGGTACTCCCGTAAAGTCACAAGGGGCAGGTACTCCCATAAGGTACACTCTGAACATAAGATGCTTATTGCGAGTAAAAACAAAATATCAAAAAAGAACGAAGAAAACTGATTAAAATCTATATTCTTTAAAATATTTTTTTTAAATATGTGTCAGTCAGATATAATAATATTTTAAATAATATTTAATGTAATAGATGAAATTAAGTTTCATTTAGGATTAGAATTGGACATGACTAGATAGTTTATGTCTACTATTACTTTTGGCAGGAAATTAAAATGTCTGTATTATAAGAGGGTGTATATTGTATGTTAATTTCCTTTCGCCATTTTGGTGCAATCAAACCCTCACTTGGATTAAAAATAATTGCTCAAAGAATATAGACTTAATGCACAGAGTACAGCTTATCTAAAACCACCAAAGGGAATGAAAAACTATAGTGGTGTCTAGTCGTTGTTGAAAAGCACAGAAGTACAGAATATGAGGGTCTCTAGGCTTGGAGCCTGATAGCAGCGGTTGAAAGAAAATTCTAAAATAAATCTTATTCTTTATTATGTCTCAAAACAATGGGGTACATTGAGTTTTTTAGAAGTGAAGATATTACCATAGCAACCAACCAGATTCTAGCTATTATCTTCAAGAAGGTGCTAGATGAATGATTAGTAGAATCTGATTGGTTGCTATGGCCAACATCTCCACTTCTAAAAAAAACTACCACTTTAGTAAGTTTACCCCATTATTCTGACGCAGAGAAGATATGACTTTCTCAAAATGTCTCTCATCACATGCTGTAATCAGAAATGATGGATGGAGAACTTTATCACTGAAATCAATGCATTAAAAGCAGAGACGTGCGGGTCGGTTCTTCAGAAATCGGAATCCACGCAAATTTCCCGGTTCTGGTCTTCCAACGGTTCGGAATTCGGATTCTAAATCCGTATTTCAGTTTTTAAATAGTAAAATATAAAATGATTTTAGCTGTTTTTAACCAAAACCCAAGATTTGGATTTTAAATCTGAATTCCGAACCAAAACAATTGAGGGTGGTTTTGCTAAAGCCAAAACCAAAACATGACACGGTCTGGACACATTACTTATTAAAAGCTGATTATTCCATCCGAGCACCTCCTTTACACAATTATCCCAAAAGCCGTATTGTACAGTGTCAAAGTCCATCAAATGTCACCATTTATGGCCAGAGGGTGGCGGATGCAAATTAATCACAACTATAAGAAAGTGCAGCCGCGCCCCTATTGCTGAGTCAACTTTTCTGTTTCAGCTAGAGATATGCGCTGACCTCCATGTTTTGGTTAAGATTCTAATTTTGCAAAACCACCCTCATGTGTTTTGGTCTTGGTTTTGGATCTGTATTTGGGTCCTACAGTATTAGTAACCTCAATAAAATTAATTTCCAGTCAATTTTGACCACCTCACAGCTCACAATAGTGTTCACCACTATTGGCCAAAGGCTGTCTGACTAAACGAAGTGACAGAGCAGCGGCACAAACACACAGCAGTTACTTTAAGACTATAGCACATCTATGGAACATTAACATAGAAACATAGAATTTGACGGCAGAGAAGAACTACTTGGCCCATCTAGTCTGCCCATTTTTTTTTATCCTTTAGGCAATCTCAACCCTTTTTGAACCTTAATTCTTTGTAAGGATATTCATATGCCTATCCCAAGCATGTTTAAATTGCCCTACAGTCTTAGCCTCTACCACCTCTGATGGGAGGCTATTCCGGCACAGCAGTGGCAGACAGGGTGGCATTTAAATAAACTTTACGACCATACATTATTTTTTAACACAGAGCCTGAACACACACAAGTTTTATTTATTTTCAACACACTGCAACTCACAGCACTTCTAATAATGGTGGCACCTTAAAATAATTACTGCGGGAAACAAAGGGTTCTATGTACTAAATCCTGGAGAGTGATAAAGTGGATGGAGATAGAGTACCAGCCCATCAGCTCCTAACTGCCATGCCACAGGCTGGGTTTGAAAAATGACAGTTAGGAGCTGATTGGCTGGTACTTTACCTCCGTCCACTTCATCTCTCTCCACGGCCAGTATTTACTAAAATTGTATCCAATGGTGGGAAGTTTGCGGTCAGCGGTGAGGTTACTTTCGGTCAACCGCTGGCCGCAAACTTCCCACCATTGGACACAATGGAGCGCATAGGCGCTACATTGTATTTCTGCCGTGTGCTGCCTCACAGACACTACAGGAGCACACAGCCAATCAGGAGAGTGCCACCACGTGGCACTCCCTGATTGGCTGAAGGGACCCTCTTTGACAGGCGTCAGGGGGGGTCCTGGCAGTCGGGGAAAGGGGTCCCATGTGTAAACATGGGACCCCTTTCAGTGCGTGGTCGGGTTTCCGTTTTTTTGTTTTGCCAAGTACGTGGATTATACAAAGGACAGAATCTACACTGGATTATGTGAGTATAATTTTTTTCACAGGTCCCCCAAGGATTCTACATGGAGAAGAGGACCGAGCCTCGTGGGAACATAGGTCAGTATGTATGTTAGGAGGTGTGCATGTATGTAATAAAATTATACTTTCATGGTGTGTGTGTGTGTCCTGTTTTTTGGGGGGTATTTTTTTAGTAGTAGTACTACAGGTACCAGCGGCCCAGGTTTTCCACCGCATGCTGGTACTTGTGGTTCTCCAAGTACCAGCTTGCAGGGGAGGCTTGCTGGGACTTGTAGTACTGCTACTAAAAACAATATTCACAATTTGTACACAAGGCTATCAGCCCCCCACCCGCCGCCCTTGGATGGGGGGGGACAGCCTTGGGCTTCACCCCTGGCCCTTGGGTGGCTGGAGGGGGGGACCCCTTGATTTAAGGGGTTTCCACTCCTCCAGGGTACCCCGGCCAGGGGTGACTAGTTGGGTATGTAATGCCAGGGCCGCAGGGACCACTATAAAAGTGTCCCCCGGCTGTGGCATTATGTACCTGGCTAGTGGAGCCCGGTGCTGGTTTTAAAAATACGGGGGACCCCTACGCTTTTTGTCCCCCGTATTTTTGGAACTAGGACCAGGTGCAGAGCCCGGTGCTGGTTGATGAAATATGGGGGAACCCCTGTCATTTTCCCCCCCATATTTTGTCAACCAGGACCGGCTCAAAGAGCCCGATGCTGGTTGTGCTTAGGAGGGGGACCCCACGCAATTATTTTCAGATTTTTAAAGACTTTAAACACCTTTTTAAGGTACACAATGAAGCCCTGCACGGATCTCACAGATCTGGCCGGGATTCCTTGGGTTTTGTCAGGCAGTGTTTTACTCATCACTCCCGTAAAACACTGCATGATATTACGAATCACATCGACATCGGAAAATACGAATTGGGAAAAGTCGGCAGCTTAGTGAATGACCGTATCAGGATTCAAAAAGTTGCAGTAAAATGCACCCGATACCATTCGAGATCAAACACACTTCAAAACGGACAAAACACGAATCTTTGTAAATATACCCCCACGTCTTAGTACATAGACACCAAAGTCAGATTTTTGTTGTTGGCAGAGACATCACATAAATTCCGTAACTGAAGGGAGGACAAGAAAAATTAACATATCGGAGACAAACATGCTCGCCGTAAGGGAGACAAGCAAGAGAGACATTTTCTACAAGCTCCGCTTGGAGAGGAACTGATGTGAATGGCCAAATATTCAGTGTAAACCACTGCAGAATATGTGTGTGTTATAGAAATAACTTGTAATAAATAATACATACATTTGAAGAGGGTGCATTTCACAGAGAAGACTTAATATAAAAGGCCATGACATTGTCACAATGAAAACTGGCAGCTTCTGGGACGTTGGGAACAATAAATTGCTTAATTTTTTTTTTTTTAAATCTAAAGAAAAAACAAAGGGTAACAGGAGGTGACAGCTACAGAGATATTAGGACACATGTGGAATGCATACAAGCCGGTGACGGTAATTGTCATGGAATGGATATATCATAGAGCATCCATGGGAGTTATATAAAGGCAGCGCCCCTCTGAGTTCTGCAGGAGCATATGGAGAATTGCAAACTCTGCAAAAGTAGTCGTCCAGCTGCCAGTGGGAGTCCCAACAAATACGTTGTCATCCCTATTTCTAAGTGCAATTAAATAGCTAAAAAAGATGGATCTTTCACTACCTCTCCCTACAAGTCAGCCATCATTTTTCTTCACTACCACTGCTGGTCCCATCCAGAGCACTGGTTGGCACAGAGTTCTTCCCCTGTAGCCAGTCCCAGTGTAGTCAGCAGGAATAGCAGCCGGATCCACAGATGACCTCCGCCATAGTATATTAGCTGTATCCCACAAGAGCGCTAGTTGTCGGCTTCCTTTCTGCTCATGTAGGCACCAGAGATATCCACATCTGGGGCTTGTTAGTGAGAGTGGTGGGCAGCCATGAAGGTGGTATCTGTGATGTGGTGCACTAGTACCTCTAGTGTCCTGTGTGAATTTTGAAAATGGCACCCGAACCTAAAACACTCGACATCCGAGGCCGGGAGGCATTTTGCCTCGTTTGCAGGAAGACCCGAGCCAGGATTTGGATCCACTTGGAATTGGTAACTTCAGGTGGGACCTTCATCGCTGGATCTGTCGCACAGGGTAAGTAACTGCAGGGCTAGTCTTGTTCTGCACAAAACTTTTTTAGCATAGCAGGGCTACACAAGTGATCGCAACCCTGCTATGCTAAAATACACTCCCCCATAGGCGGCGTCTAGTTGACCGCACCAGCAGCAAAAAGTTGGTACGAGCGATCAACTCGGAATGACCCCAGTATTCCCATCTTTGCTGAATGCAAGAGGCTTTGTTATGTCTAGGTGCAATATATCATCAATAGCATTATTAACACGTTAGTAAGAGGACATGTGAGTTATATAAAGGAGACAGAAGACATTTGATAGGGATCCGGTCAGGATCCCAGCTGTCTAAATACCGACGCCAGAATCCCAACACTGCTCAGAATGCTGGTACCGGCATCCCAAATAAGATTGCAAGCCCGGCACCGGCATCCCAACAGCCGGGTTCCCGAACAATTGACTGCAGGGCCGCCGGAGAGGTAAGCCGAAGGGGATTAGAGTTAGGCTGTGGGAAAGGTGGGTAAAGGTATAGGCACAGATGGGAAGGGTTAGGATAGGCTGCAGAGTGGGAAAGGTTAGATTTATGTTGCGGGAATGGGGGGTTAGATCTAGGCACCACTGGGAGGGTTATGGTTAGGCTGCAGGGTGGGAGAAGTTTAGGTTTAGACTGCGGTAAAGGAGGGTTAGGTTGTGAAGGTTATCATGCTTACCCGTCCCTTGTCAGGCATGCTGACTGCTGGTATTTCAGACCCAAACCATTTAATATTCCTGCAGGCAGGGGTGGATTGGGTTGGAAAACCAGCCTGGGAAATTTATGGAAGAAGCCCCAATGGGGGTTTGGTCTATTGAGGGGCTGGGATCTCTTGAGGGAGTGGGATCCTTCCTCATAGCTCCCGATTGTATGCAGTTGCAGCCTTCCTTACTTTTTTTGCTGCAGTTGTGTCTGAGACCAGGGGCAGATATGGAATTTAAAGTGGTCCTGTAAAATTTTGTAGACGTGGCCGACATGGGCAGCACAAGAGGTATAACATACTGTGCAGCCATGGCCACATCACTGTATAGCAGAGTTGCTGTACTGCACAGATGGAAAAAGCAATATGAATGGGCAGTGTACTGAGTGTGGTGGGCTGCCTGTCATTGGGGTGGGGGTGGGGGGGTTGGGCAACATAACAACACACAAACAGACCCCACAGACATGTTGATCTACCAATAAATCTACGTGGTGAGCTCTATGGCGAATCCTGCCCTGACAGCAGGAGTTCATTTTGTTAGAAGGCTGGTGTTGGTGTCATGGCTTGTTTTTACTCTGGCATATAAGGATTTGAAGGGTGTGTTTTGTCATGGTGTGAGATTTATGCTAATGTTTCCTGGACTGGGAGGACTCTTGCATCATCGGACATTCCTACCTGCTCCATTTCATTTTGTTTGTTGGTTGTCGGGTTTGTTGTTGTGGGAAAAAACGGTTGAAGTCTTGATGTGCCCACCCCACTGTTACATGAGTTAGTCATTGGGTGTCACTGGGAGGTGAGTTTGGATACCCTTAGTTTGATGATAGGCTGGCAGTTGGCTCCTATCTAGGCCTTGAGTTTGGTGATGCGCTGGCAGTTGGCACCTATCTAAGCCTTCAGTTTGGTGATGGGCTGGCAGTTGGCTCCCATCTGGGCAATGAATTTGGTAATGGACTGACATTTGGCCCTCATTTAGGCCTTGAGTTTGGTGGCCTTGCAGTTACTTCCCATCTCAGCATTTAATTTGGTGATGGGCTGCCAGTTGGACCCCATCTAGGCCTTTATTATTACATGTATTGGGCAGTTGGCCCCCTTTAAGTCCATTTTACTTGAACAGATGGTGCTCTGCATGTAGGGCACATCTTACTTCACCACCATACCTTTTCCCCTACTTTTATGAATAAATAAAGCTATCCTACTTTTTATTGCCAATATGACTCTACTGTACTGTGTCTTTATTCTATCTGAGTTTATATTGTAAGCCTGTTTATAAATGTAGGTTGACGTCAGTCCATAGAGAATTTAGTAATTTATTATTGTGGAAAGATGAGGGAAGCCATTTTCAAAATTATTTTATTTATTTCCGGGGGTTAAATGCCAGGTAACATCCTACATCCTGAAACCCTGATAATTACTGTTCCCTCACAGCTCTTATTTCGAGAGAACATAGCACATGTTTGAGAATGTGAGCACTTTAATAAAAAAGGAAGTCACTGCAGAAATGTCATTTTCCAACTTGTGCTAAATTAGTTCAACAATATCAATCATGGAGTCATAAATGAATGAATTAAACTCAAACTAATTTGTGAAGTGAGCTAAATTAATTTGACTAATTCCTACAATATACATAATAGGTTCACTATTCAATAAAATAACTAACTAATAATAAATAAGATTTTAAACCTACCGGTAAATCTTTTTCTACTAGTCCGTAGAGGATGCTGGGGACTCCGTAAGGACCATGGGGTATAGACGGGCTCCGCAGGAGATATGGGCACCCTAAAGAACTTTTATTATGGGTGTGCACTGGCTCCTCCCTCTATGCCCCTCCTCCAGACCTCAGTTAGAGAAACTGTGCCCAGAGGAGATGGACACTATGAGGAAAGGATTTTGTAAATCTAAGGGCAAGATTCATACCAGCCCACACCAATCATACCATATAACCTAGAATATATGCAACCAGTTAACAGTATGAACGAAAAAACAGTATCAGTCGAAGACCGATTCCAACTGTAACATAACCCTTATGTAAGCAACAACTATATACAAGTCTTGCAGATTTAGTCCGCACTGGGACGGGCGCCCAGCATCCTCTATGGACTAGGAGAAAAAGATTTACCGGTAGGTTTAAAATCTTATTTTCTCTTACGTCCTAGAGGATGCTGGGGACTCCATAAGGACCATGGGGTTTATACCAAAGCTCCAGACTGGACGGGAGAGTGCGGATGACTCTGCAGCACCGATTGAGCAAACGCGAGGTCCTCATCAGCCAGGGTATCAAACTTGTAGAATTTTGCAAAAGTGTTTGAACCCAACCAAGTAGCTGCTCGGCAAAGCTGTAAAGCCGAGATGTCTCGGGCAGCCGCCCAAGAAGAGCCCACCTTCCTAGTGGAATGGGCTTTTACCAAATTAGGTAACGGCAATCCAGCTGTAGAATGAGCCTGCTGAATTGTGTTACAGATCCAGCGAGCAATAGTCTGCTTAGAAGCAGGGGCGCCAATCTTGTTGGCTGCATACAGGACAAACAGAGCCTCTGTTTTCCTAACCCTAGCCGTCCTGGCTATGTAAATTTTTAAGGCCCTGACTACATCCAGGGACTTGGAGTCCTCCAAGTCACTTGTAGCCACAGGCACCACAATAGGTTGGTTCATATGAAAAGAGAAGACCACCTTAGGCAGAAATTGAGGACGAGTCCTCAGCTCTGCTCTCTCCACATGAAAAATCAAGTAGGGGCTCTTGTGAGACAAGGCCGCCAACTCTGACACCCGCCGTGCAGATGCCAAGGCTAATAACATAACCACCTTCCAGGTGAGACATTTTAATTCCACCGTATGAACAGGTTCAAACCAGTGAGATTTAAGGAACTGTAACACCACGTTAAGGTCCCATGGTGCCACTGGTGGCACAAAAGGAGGCTGGATGTGCAGCACTCCCTTCAAGAAAGTTTGGAATTCTGGGAGAGAAGCCAATTCCTTTTGAAAAAATATAGATAGGGTCGAAATCTGTACCTTTATGGAGCCTAATTTTAGGCCCATATTCACTCCCATCTGTAGGAAGTGGAGAGAACGGCCCAGATGGAAATCTTCCGTAGGAGCGTTCTTGGTTTCACACCAAGAAACATACTTCCTCCAGATACGGTGATAATGCTTCGCCGTTACTTCCTTCCTAGCCTTTATCAGAGTAGGGATAACTTCCTCCGGAATACCTCTCTCTGCTAGGATTCAGTATTCAACCGCCATGCCGTCAAACGCAACCGCGGAAAGTCTTGGAACATGCAAGGCCCCTGGTGCAACAGGTCTTCCCTGAGAGGAAGAGGCCACGGATATTCTGTGAGCATCTCCTGAAGATCCGAATACCAGGCCCTTCGAGGCCAATCTGGAACCACGAGTATTGCTTGTACTCTGTTTCGTCTTATGATTCTCAACACTTTTGAGATGAGAGGCAGAGGAGGGAACATGTAGACCGACTGAAACACCCATGGTGTCACTAGGGCGTCTACCGCTACTGCCTGAGGATCCCTTGACCTGGCACAATACCTCCAAAGCTTTTTGTTGAGGCGTGACGCCATCATGTCTATTTGAGGAAGTCCCCAAAGACTTGCTATCTCTGCAAAGACCTCTTGATGAAGTCCCCACTCTCCTGGATGGAGATCGTGCCTGCTGAGGAAGTCTGCTTCCCAGTTGTCCACTCCCGGAATGAAGACTGCTGACAGAACACTTACGTGATTTTCTGCCCAGCGCAGAATTCTGGCGGCTTCCGCCATTGCCACTCTGCTCCTTGTCCCGCCTTGGCGGTTAACATGAGCCACTGCTGTGACGTTGTCTGATTGAATCAGAACCGGTAGGTCGTGAAGAAGATACTCCGCTTGTCGTAGGCCGTTGTATATGGCCCTCAATTTCAGTACGTTGATGTGTAGACAAGCCTCCTGGCTTGACCATATCCCCTGAAAATTTCTTCCTTTTGTGACTGCTCCCCATCCTCAAAGGCTCGCATCCGTGGTCACCAGAACCCAGTCTTGAATGCCGAACCTGCGACCCTCTAGAAGGTGAGCACTCTGCAGCCACCACAGGAGAGACACCCTGGCCCTGGGGGACAGGCTTATCATTTGATGAAGGTGCAGATGGGACCCTGACCAATTGTCGAGAAGGTCCCAATGAAACGTCCTCGCATGGAACCTGCCGAAGGGGATGGCCTCGTAGGCTGCCACCAGTTTTCCCATAACTCGAGTGCAGTGGTGAACAGACACTCTTTTTGGCTTTAACAGGTCCCTGACCATGTTCTGGATGTCTTGGGCCTTCTCTATTGGTAGAAAAACCCTCTTTTGTTCCGTGTCCAAAATTATGCCTAGGAATGACAGTCGAGTCGTTGGAAGCAACTGAGACTTCGGCAGATTGAGAATCCATCCGTGTTGATGCAACACTCTCATTGAGAGTGACACGCTTTTCAGCAATTGATCCCTTGATCTCGCCTTTATCAGGAGATCGTCCAAGTACGGGATAATTGTGACACCCTGCTTGCGCAGGAGCACCATCATTTCCGCCATTACCTTGGTGAAAATTCTCGGGGCCGTGGAAAGCCCAAATGGCAACGTCTGAAACTGGTAATGACAGTCCTGTACCACGAAACGCAGGTATTCTTGATGAGGAGGAAAAATGGGGACATGAAGGTAGGCATCCTTCACTTCCAGCGACACCATAAATTCCCCTTCTTCCAGACTGGATATCACAAATCGGAGTGATTCCATCTTGAAATTGAACCTTTTCAAGTATAGGTTTAGGGATTTTAGATTCAAAATTGGTCTGACCGAACCATCCGGCTTCGGGACCACAAACAGTATTGAATAGTACCCTTTTCCCCGTTGGCCTAGGGGAACCTTGACAATCACTTGCTGTTGACACAGCTTTTGAATTGCATCTAACACCACTCCCCTCTCCGGGGAAGAGGTTGGCAAGGCCGACTTGAGAAATTCGGCGAGGGGGCACCTCCTCGAACTCCAGTTTGTAACCTTGGGATACAATCTCCAACACCCAAGGATCCACGCCTGATAGAACCCAGACCTGGCTGAAGAGTCGAAGACGTGCCCCCACCGGTGCGGACTCCCTCTGTGGAGCCCCAGCGTCATGCGGTGGATTTAGCAGAAGCCGGGGAGAACTTCTGCTCCTGGGAACTAGCCGAAGCAGGTGTTCTCTTACCTCTACCTTTACCTCTGGCGAGGAAAGAGGAGCCCCGACCTCTTCTGGACTTATGCGACCGAAAGGACTGCATCTGATATTGTGGGGTTTTTTTTTGCTGTGGGGGAACAAAAGGCAAAAATGTAGATTTACCCACAGTAGCTGTGGAAACCAGGTCCGCGAGACCATCCCCAAACAAAACTTCACCCTTGTAAGGTAAAACCTCCATATGCTTTTTTTGAGTCGGCATCACCCGACCATTGGCTGGTCCACAGAGCTCGTCTCGCCGAAATTGCCATGGCATTGGCTCTGGAACCAAGCAGTCCCACGTCTCTTTGAGCGTCTCTCATATACAAGACTGCGTCCTTAATGTGACCTAAAGTCAGGACAATGGCATCCTTGTCCATCGTATCCATGTCAGCCAACAAGATATCTGTCCAAGCTGCAACCGCGCTACAGACCCATGCCGATGCTATTGTCGGTCAGAGTAAAGTCCCTGTATGTGCATAAATAGACTTTAAGATAGTCTCCTGTCTACGATCCGCAGGATCCTTAAGGGACGCGGTGTCAGGAGACGGTAACGCCACCTTCTTGGACAGACGCGTTAATGCCTTGTCCACCCTGGGCGAGGATTCCCAACGTACCCTGTCCTTTGCTGGGAAAGGATACGCCATAAGGATCCTCTTGGGAATCTGCATTTGTTTGTCTGGAGTTTCCCAAGCTTTTTCAAATAATTCGTTCAGTTCATGAGATGGGGGAAAGGTTACCTCAGGTTTCTTTTCCTTATACATGCGCACCCTCGTGTCAGGAACAGAGGGGTCATCTGTGATATGCAAAACATCTTTTATTGCCATAATCATATAATGAACACTTTTGGTCACCTTAGGGTGTAACCTTGCCTCATCATAGTCGACACTGGAGTCAGAATCCGTGTCAGTATCAGTGTCTACTATTTGTGATAAGGGACGCTTTTGAGACCCTGACGGGCCCTGTGACTCAGTCAAATCCGCGGATTGACTCCCTGTTGTTTCTTTGGACTCAGCTTTGTCCATTCTCTTATGCAATAAGGTCACATTAGCATTTAAAATATTCCACATATCATACCAATCATGAGTCGGCGTTGCCGACGGAGACACCACAATCATCTGCTCCACCTCCTCCTTGGATGAGCCTTCCGCTTCAGACATGCCGACACACGCGTACCGACACCCGTACACACACACCGGGATATATCTACAAGGGGACAGTTCCCCAACAACACCCTTTGGAGAGACAGAGAGAGAGTATGCCAGCACACACCCAGCGCCAACTGACACTGGAAACAATTCCCAGATATAGCGCTTTTATATATATTCAATCGTCAGTAGCGGATCTTGCCACGGGCAAGCAGGACTTTTGCCCGGGGCGCCGCCTTCCGGAGGGCGCTGGCGCCATCCGGAGGGCGCCGCATCGTGGCAAGATCCGCCACTGCTGCCCGCTGTGTCCCCCGTCCGCCTCCGCTGCCCGCTGCCATCCTCGTCCGCCTCCTGTGAAGGGAACTAGACGCTATGCGTCTAGTTTCCCTTCGTGGAGAGTAACTTTGCTGAGCGGTGCGCGATGACGTCATCGCGCACCGCACAGCATTCAAGCGGCGCTAGCAATGTACAGGGGGCGTAACTGACCACGCCCCCTGTATTAGGCCACACCCCTTTTCCTGCCCGGGGCGCAGAGTGCCCTTGAACCGGCCCTGTCAATCGTGTAATACACTCACTGTGCCAAAATGTGCCCCCCCCCCCCTCTTTTTCAGCCCTGTATCACCGTTCTGCAGGGGAGAGTCCGGGGAGACAGCTTCTCTTCAGTACACTGTGGAGAAAATGGCGCTGGTTAGTGCTGTGCGACCAAGCTCCGCCCCCTCTAATGGCGGGCTTCGGTCCCGCTCAAAGTCACAGTTAATGGCGGGGAATTAACACATCCACTGACTCCGCAGCCCCTATGTGTCACAATATGCCAAAATAGAAGTATATATTGCTGCCCAGGGCGCCCTGCACCCATCAGTGCCTGACATGTGTGTAACGTGTGGGAGCAATGGCGCGCAGCGTTACCGCTGCGCGCTTACCTCAGTGAAGATCTGAAGTCTTCTGCCGCCTTAGAAGTCTTCTTTCTTCTTCTACTCACCCGGCTTCTATCTTCCTGCTCTTTGAGAAGGACGGCGGCGCGGCTCCGGGACGAACAGCGAGGATGAGGCCTGTGGTCCGACCCTCTGGAGCTAATGGTGTCCAGTAGCCTAAGAAGCAGAGCCTATCACCTAAGTAGGTCTGCTTCTCTCCCCTCAGTCCCACGATGCAGGGAGCCTGTTGCCAGCAGTGCTCCCTGAAAATAAAAAACCTAACAAAATTCTTTTATCAGAGGAACTCAGGAGAGCTCCCCTGCAGTGCATCCAGTCTCCTCTGGGCACAGAATCTAACTGAGGTCTGGAGGAGGGGCATAGAGGGAGGAGCCAGTGCACACCCATTCTAAAAGTTCTTTAGAGTGCCCATATCTCCTGCGGAGCCCGTCTTTACCCCATGGTCCTTACGGAGTCCCCAGCATCCTCTAGGACGAAAGAGAAAACAATTATAATCGGTCAGAGAGAATGTTTTTATAGACCAAGTCTGTCTGATTAGTACAGTCTATCCTGATGTGACCTTCACTAGGTCTGGTCATTTCCAATGTTTTCTGTCTAGTACAATACAGCGACTTCAATAGAACCCACTGACATTAATACGTATCATTGTAGCTGCAGAATAGACTGCAATCCGCTGTATACTGAATGTGCTTGCATTTTTTTTTCCTTTTGAAGGATTTTCTATAGAGATGTTCAACTGGGATTTTATTGGCCAATCAAACAATTACTAAGTAAAAATGCTGACTCAAGCACATTTAGAGTATAGAGAGCAACACAACAAACCCAGAAAATATATATATATATAGATGCTGTATGTTCTCTTCCAAATAATAAACTATTCAAGATTGCTAATATATGCAAATCCTGGCTTTGTGCTTGTACGTTTATATAGAAGCAGACCGCCCCTCAGATACACTGTGGTCAGTCTATGAAATCAATCCAAAATGGGGAAGGTAGGTGTAAGAACTCAATTTTTCAGTACCACAACTAAGTTTTAATAAGCAAGATGATGTAATCATATCAGACACAGTACACTATACACATGAAATATTCTGTCAGCCATTGGAGGACAATTTATTCTTATACAACGCTATACAATTTACGTCACATTTTATTTTCTTTAGCAAGAGGGAAAAAGTATTTATTTTAAGAAGTATGCAAATTTAAATTCATTTAATTTAGCTTTAAACAATCAAGTAGTACTTAAAGGTGTAGGATTTGGTGCACATCAAACTTTCTCTCTACGTAATTGTGTTTCTAAAAATACATTTCATTCACCATACCATATTTAGCACCGCTTTGTGGGAAACACTTCTGAGATCAGAGATCAGCAATTTCTTCTACATTCTTTTTAATTACTGTGAGATATTTTGGAAAAAGATCATAGATAATTCTGTCTGTAAACATAGCACTAATCTGTAGTTCTAGATCATTAAATTCATATTTGTTTTGATGCTGTAACTAAATGATGTTGTTAGGTAATATTCTACACCATAAAGTAGCCAGTCATAGCATTCATTAAAAAAATAAAAATTGCATTATTTGTGTAAATTAAAATATGCTTTTCCTGATAATATTTTTTTGTAGTGGAAGCAGAAGTTTTAGCCATAGGTCAATTTCTTAGTTTGTATAGACATGCCTTAGAGCAGCAAAGTCAGGCTAGAAGTGTAAATTGCTGGAAACTTATCTGCAGAGCGAAACACTCAGATAAGGAAAAATGATAAATACTGCAGTTATGCTACATATATTATTCATTCAGATTTCAGTGCAAAGACTTTGAGATTGACATTGAATAAAAAAATGAATACTATCTAGAAAAATTAAGGAAGGATAAATCTCCCCGTGCAGTACTAAATAATAAAATACTGTAGTAAGAATTAATTAACAGAGTTCTGACAAGTGATGCCTTACAGCAGTGATATAAACCCTCTGCCCACTCCCATTTAGCAATATGGGGGTCCACTATTGAGCCGGTTGACCACTGCCATTCATTGGACAAACTCTGTTGTGGACATAAGAAATGTGTAATGTAGGAACCAACGCGTTTCTGTGGTTTACCACCTATCAGGTGCAACATTCCCACTGTGGTTGATTGGAATGTTGTCAAATGGCATAGTGCCTATGGTGTTCCCAATGTGCTACTATATATGAGATATGAGAAGGAAAAGGTGGTTAGACAACCCCTGGTACTTTTATTCTACTATGTAGTCCACTGTTTTTTACAGTGTTATGTGTAGTATCGTTGTTATTATTATTAGTTATAGTAGTAGTAGTAGTAGTAGTAGTAGTAGTAGTAGTAGTATATAGAATATATAGAATATAAGAGTTATTACAATTATAAATAACTTCTCTTAACAGATCATCTTTTACGAGGACAAAAACTTTCAGGGCCGCTCATACGAGTGCAACTGTGACTCTGCCGACTTGCACTCCTTCTTCAGCCGCTGCAATTCCATCCGCGTGGAGAACGGAAATTGGATGATCTATGAGCACCCCAACTACAAGGGGCACCAGTACTTCCTGAAGAAAGGGGAATACCCTGACTTCCAGCAGTGGCTGGGTTTCAATGACTCCATCAGGTCTTGCCGTTTGACCCCACAAGTAGGATCTCTTTCTGCTATATCAGTCATAACAAAGCATGTGAATCCGAGTATTGCATAGCTTAAAACATGGAGCTTAAAACATAGACCGTACACTAAATAGGTGGCGATGGCTAAGCATATACTTACAGTATGTATCACACAACAAATAAAAGTAAAGAAAAAAGAAACAAAACTATATATGTTGGTCTGGACATAATTGTATCCACATTTGCAGTGTAGCCTATGCAGCCTAACAGCAGTAACTGAAACAGTATATTTAATATATAATCATGAACATACATGAATAATGCACAAGTTATTCTGTCTTCTAGCACCGTGGCACCTTCAGAATCAGGGTTTATGAGAAGGAAAATTTTGGAGGCCATATGATGGAATTCACAGAGGATTGTCCACACGTCTACGAGCAGTTCCGTTATAATGACATTCATTCCTGCAGCATCCCTGAAGGCCAATGGATATTTTATGAAGAGCTCAACTACAGAGGGCGCCAATACTACCTGAAACCTGGCGAGTACAGGAGATATTCCGATTGGGGTGCAAGCAGCCCCAGAGTGGGCTCCTTCAGAAGAGTTTTGGATTTATTTTGATGCCTTCAACTTAAAGCTGAAAAAGTATTACAGCTGCAATGAATAAAATCATCAGTGTCATTGAAATGGTGTTTGCTTAGTTTTCCTTTAATCAGTAAGCTCCAGAATAAAGAGAGATTGTTAGTTAACGTAATTAACAACAGTATTTAAAGTTTTATAAAACCAAATGACTACTTGTGAAGATATCTGTTATCTCTCTCAGGGGCAGATGTACTAAACCTTTGAGAGTAATTACGTGGAGAGAGAAAAAAAGGGATCTATTTACTAAGTCATGTATGGAGATAATATAGAGGTCGGAGATACAGTAAAGTACCAGCTAGTCAGCTAGTCAGCTCCTAACTGTTATTTTTCAAACCCAGCCTGTGACATGGCAGTTAGGAGCTGATTGGCTGCTACTTTGTCTCCATCCACTTAATCTTCATCCAAAGCTTAGTAAATAGACCCCAAAGTACCAACTAATCAGCTCCTAACTGTCATTTTTCAAACACAGCCTGCAACATGACAGGAGCTGGTTGGCTAGTACTATCTCTATCTACTTTATCACTCTCCTTAGTACATCTCCCCCTATAATCTGCTAAGTGAAATTTCGGTGATGATCGTCACTGACCCTCACTGCTCTTTTTCAACAATTGTTCTTCATGTTTTGTAAAATATGTACAAAATCAGACAATATGCCATGGGACAAATTACTACCAAGCTTGTTCCTCCAGTTTCAAAGCATGAGGGTGTGTGTGTAGGGGGGGGGGGGGGGGGGGAGAGGGGAGATATAATAGCCAAGTTGATTTTGCCATGCCAAAAACAGGAGAACACTCACAAAATCTCTAACTTTCTGATTCTCACACCCTATAACATTCCCCCCATTATATTTCTAAATAAGGTAAGTTTCATTAACATATCCTTTAACTCATATTTA
This sequence comes from Pseudophryne corroboree, assembly GCF_028390025.1. Classification (NCBI taxonomy): domain Eukaryota; kingdom Metazoa; phylum Chordata; class Amphibia; order Anura; family Myobatrachidae; genus Pseudophryne; species Pseudophryne corroboree. The sequence continues at coordinate 19,036,472 of NC_086450.1, forward strand.
TAATCATGTCTATTTCGCAAAGTCTAAAAAGGTTAACTGTAGATTAACTTGAATTTTGCTATAGTGCAACTCGTCAGTCTGATGTGCATGTGGAGAGATCTGATGTCATTTGTGGGAGATCTGATGGCATGTGGGGGAGATCTGATGGCATGTGGGGGAGATCTGATGTGCATGTGGGAAGGTCTGATGGCATGTGTGGGAGATCTGATGGCATATGTGGGAGATCTGATGGCATGTGTGGGAGTTCTGATGGCATGTATGTATGATCTGATGGCATGTGTGGAAGATTTGATGGCATATGTGTGAGACATGATGGAATGTGTGAGAGATCTGATGTCATTTGTGGGAATTTTGCTATAGTCAACTCATCAGTCTGATGTGCATGTGGGGAGATCTGATGTCATTTGTGGGAGATCTGATGGCATGTGTGGGAGTTCTGATGGCATGTATGTACGATCTGATGGCATGTGTGGAAGATTTGATGGCATATGTGAGAATTTTGCTATAGTGCAACTCATCAGTCTGATGTGCATGTGGGGAGATCTGATGTCATTTGTGGGAGATCTGATGGCATGTGGGGGAGATCTGATGTGCATGTGGGAAGGTCTGATGTCATTTGTAGGAGATCTAATGGCATGCGTTGGGGAGATCTCATGTGCATGTGGGAAGGTCTGATGGCATGTGTGGGAGATCTGATGGCATATGTGGGAGATCTGATGGCATGTGTGGGAGTTCTGATGGCATGTATGTACGATCTGATGGCATGTGTGGAAGATTTGATGGCATATGTGTGAGATATGATGTAATGTGTGAGAGATCTGATGGCATGTGTGGGAGATCTGATGGCATTTGTGGGAGATCTGATGGCATGTGTGGGGGATCTCATGTGCATGTGGGAAGGTCTGATGGCATATGGGGGAGATCTGATGACATGTGGGTGAGATCTGATGGCATATGTGGGAGATCTGATGGCATGTGTGGCAGTTCTGATGGCATGTATGTACGATCTGATGGCATGTATGTACGATCTGATGGCAAGTGTGGAAGATTTGATGGCATATGAGTGAGACATGATGGCATGTGTGAGAGATCTGATGGCATGTGAGGGAGATCTGATGACATGTGTGGGAGATCTGATGGCATGCATGGGGGATCTGATGTGCATGTGGGAAGGTCTGATGGCATATGAGGGAGATCTGATGACATGTGGGTGAGATCTGATGGCATATGTGGGAGATCTGATGGCATATAGGGGAGATCTAATGACTTGTGGGAGAGTTCAGATGTGCCTGTTTGGAGCTCTGATGTGCATGTACTGTATGTGGGAGAGGTCTGATGTACATGTATGGAGATCTTATGACATGTGTGGAAGGCCTGATGTGCATTTGAGGAGATCTTCTGAGCAGAGAGACTGTTTATTACCAAAGTAAAAACTTTAGTTTTATTAGATTATTTCAAATACTGATAAGCAAAATAAAATACACATATTGGTGCAGAAAGGAAATGAAACTTGAATGAAAGAGTTGGGTACTGTACTTTCATTTCTGTACAATCCATCCATGTTCTCTAAATAATGACACACACATAACTAATCCTCCTCGTTCTATCACCCTGGTGACCACTGTATAAAAATGAGAGCATATACATGGTGTGCATTATAGAAAGCTTCAAGTGACTGCCATACAATATAAAGAGCATTCTGAGGACTGCCATATATTACAGACAGTATTCAAGTGAGAGTGTTCCACTGGCCAACAAACTATACAAACAGCCTACTAGTGACTGCCATACAATACAGAGAATACAAGTGACTACCATACAACACAGAGAGCATCTTAGTGATTGCCATACAATAGAAAGAGCATTCTAGGGCCCACTATACAGTAAAGTGAGTGGAATGTGCAACCTTAGTTTCATACATAACATTGGTGCCCCTCATTTTTATAATTAATATTTGTGCCCCTTGTTTATATAATTAATATATGTGGCCATTTTGATAATTATTATATCTTTTTTTCATTTTCTATAAATATAAGTGCCATCTTTATTTTTCAAGATGTATATGTGTCCTCTAATTTGTATAAATAAAATCTGTTTCCCCTTATTTAAAAAAAATTATGTATGTGCCCCCTATTATTTCTAGTAATGAAATATAACATTATTGCCTTTTTTATTATTTTTTAAAATCTATGCACAGTCATAATATCAATATAGTGGTTATCATTTGTGCGCTTACAACTGGGGAGATCAGGGGACACGTGAGGCAGTTTGCTAGGCATGTGAAGGGAATGTGAGAAGTCTGATGGCCACGTGAAGGGCTCTGATTGTCATTTAAAGGGCATGTGAGGAGTTCCGGAGGCATTCAGGAAATTCTAATAGAATGTGAAGTATGTCTAATATGTATGGGTTGGGTGCACTTATAAGCTCATTTGGCCTTAAATACCGCCTCTATACTGATGATACACAACTATACTTCTCCTCTCCTGACCTCTATCCCTCTATCCTCTCTCGGGTATCCAGCTGCCTCTCTACCGTCTCCTCCTGGATGTCTGAATGCTCCCTAAAGCTCAACATGGACAAACTCATCATCTTTCAACCATACAGAGTCTCCCCCTACACCCAATATCTCTATCACTGTTGACAACACCATAATCTTCCTCGTTCCCCAACTCTGCTGCTTGGCCGTCACTCTTGACTCCTCCCTCTCCTATGCCCCCCCACATAAAATCTCTGGCTCAATCCCATTGGTTCCAGCTATGCAACGTCGCTTGCATCAGGCACATCACTCGCATCAGGTTGTTCCTCTCCCAGAGTGCGACTCAACATATTATCCACTCACTGGTCATCTCACAGCTCAACTATTGCAACTTTCTCCTCACTGGCCACCCACACTCCTATATTGCTCCACTTTGATCTGTTCTCAACTTCTCAGCTAGATTTTTGTTCCTCCCCCACCGCTCCATATCTGCCACTCCCCTTTGACAAAACCTGCACTGACTCCCATTCCCTACAGCAGTCGTTCTCAAACTTGGTCCTCATGACCCCACACAGTTCAAGTTTTCCCGTACACCCGGCAGGTGCACTGTGAGTCACCAACTATCACATTTTAAAAATCAACAGGTGTCCTGGAAAACATGAACTGTGGCAGGTCCTGAGAACTGGATTTGAGAAACTCTGCAATACAAAATCCTTTTCAAACTCATCCCCTTCACATACAAGGCCCTCTCTAACTCCACTTTCTACATCTCCAGTCAGCCAATGACCGTCACTTCGTCTCCTTTACCCTGGTCACTGCGTCCCATGTGTGAATCCAAAAATATTGCCGCACTGCCCCCCTTCACTGGAACAAGCTCCCTTGCTCTATTAGTCTCTCCCTGACCTTGCAAAGCTTCAAACGGGCTCTGAAAACCCACCTGTTCATCAAAGTGTACCCTTCCACATAACCTAGTCTCAAGGCCACTCTCCCAACCTCCTTCCTTGGCCATCTCTGCCTCACTTACTTCTTGCCATCAGGCCACCTTCTGCTTGCTTGTGCCTCGTGTCACCTGTCCCCTAGATTGTAAGTTCCTTGGAGCAGGGCCCTCTTTCCTCTTGTTCTCACAGCCTTCTTCTCTTGCATTCAGTTACAGCTCTCTCCTACTTAGTGACCGTCTATGCCCACATATCCTCTCGCTTGTAACCGTTCATCTCTTCCAACAGCTATTTGCCCCCAGTAGTATGCCGATTACTCCTTTGCTTCCTTACATATCAGCTGTATTGTGTACCAAGAATTGTGGTGCTAATTGTTACCTGTGCTCTGTTTTAGTTTTTTAGTTACTGTGATGTTAAGTTCTGTGTACCCTGTATTGATCTAATGTGTGCCATATGTACAGCATTGTGAGACACTTGTGGCACCTTATAAATAAAAAATAATAATAATAATAATAATAATAATAATATGGTGAGGTCTGATGAGCATATAAGAGGCACAGGAGTGGGTCTGATGGCAGATGTCTGATTTGCCTCTGGGGTAGATCTGATGTGTCTGTGGGTAGGTCTGATGACATGTGTGGAAGGTCTCTCGGCATGTGATGGAGTACTGACGTGCATGTATGCAGGTCTATTGCACATGTGGAGAGGTCTGCTGGGCATTTGTCAATGTTTGATGGCATGTGGGAAAGTCCTAATGGCATATGGGGGCATTCTCACATGCTTGTAAGGAGGGTCTAATGGCATGTGGTGAAGGTCTGATGGTATGTGGCGAGGGTCTGAAGTCATCTGTAGATGTCTGATGGCACGTGGGGAAGGTCTGATGGTATGTGGGGAACGTCTGATATGCATGTGGGGAGGATCTGATGACATGTGGGGGGGTCTGATATGCATGTGGGGAAGGTCTGATCGCATGTAGGGAAAGTCTGATGGCATGTGGGGAAGGTCTGATGGCATGTGGGGTAGGTCTGATGGCATGTGGGGAAGGTCTGATATGCATGTTCAGAAGTCTGGTATACATGGGGAGAAGTCTAATGGAAATGTATGAGGTTTTATATGCAAGTAAAGAGCTTTGATGGGCATGTAAATGGACCAAAGTAGGCCTTGGAGCATGGGAGGTCTAATAGGCATGTGAAGGACATACAGGATGTCTGATGGCATGAAAGGAAGTCTGATAGACTGTGGGGTAGGTCTAATATGTGCAGTATGGTGAGGTCTGATGAGCATATATGATGTGCCTGTGGGCTTGGGTGTAGAAAGGACTGTTCCAGTGGAGCGCAAGCTCCAGGTGCCAAATCCTTCAGAGGGCACTGGAGGGTTCTGGAGCTGCTGGGAGGGTTAGTAGAGGAGCAGCGAGTACCAGAGCTGCTAGGAATGTGAGTAGCAGAGCGGCGGGTGACGGGTCCCGGAGCTGCTAGGAGGGTTAGTAGAGGAGCAGCGAGTACCGGAGCTGCTAGGAATGTGAGTAGCGGAGCGGCGGGTGACGGGTCCCGGAGCTGCTAGGAGGGTTAGTAGAGGAGCAGCGAGTACCGGAGCTGCTAGGAATGTGAGTAGCAGAGCGGCGGGTGACGGGTCCCAGAGCTGCTAGGAGTGTGAGACACACACACTGTCACTCTCTCCTGGCTACCTAGCATAATGTGTATATGGGGCCACCTGGCATAATGTGTACATAAGGGCTACCTGGCATTATCTGTATTTGGGGCTACCTGATATAATATGTATATGGGACTAACTGGCATAATGTGTAAATGGGGCTACTTTGTGTAATGTGTATATGGGGCTACCTGGCGTAATGTGTATTAAGGGCTATGTGGCGTAATGTGTATAAGGGGCTACCTGGCATACTGTGTATAATAGGCTACCTGGTGTATTATGTATAATGGGCTACCTAGCATAATGTGTATATGGGGCCACCTGGCATAATGTGTACATAAGGGCTACCTGGCATCATCTGTATATGGGGCTACCTGATATAATGTGTATATGGGACTAACTGGCATAATGTGTAAATGGGGCTACTTTGTGTAATGTATATATGGGGCTACCTGGCGTAATGTGTATTAAGGGCTATGTAGCGTAATGTGTATAATGGGCTACCTGGCATACTGTGTATAATAGGCTACCTGGTGTATTATGTATAATGGGCTACCTGGCCTAATGTGTAAAAAGGGTTACCGAGCCTAATGTGTATAAGGGTGTAATGTTTGTAAGGGGCTCTGCCATGCCATACTACAGGTTGCAGCTCCAAGGAAGGTTATGAAGCTGGGGTTTGAGAAAGGTGAGGACTGAGGAAGGTAATGGGGCTGAGGATAGTGAGGGGGCTTTGGCTGAGGAAGATGAGGGGCTAGGAGCTGAAGATGGTGATGGATCTGGGGGCAGAGGAAGGTTATGGGGCTGTGGTTGAGGATAGTGATGGGGATGTGTCTGTTTATATATGGGGGGGCGTGACATGAGGTTGCTCCAGGTACCATGGATCCACGCTACGCCTCTGCCTGTGGGGAGATCTGATAGCATGTGTGGGAGTATTGTTGGCATGTGGGGGAGTTCTGATGTGCATGTGTGGAAGTCTAATGCACATGTGAAGAGTTCTGACGGACATGTGTCTGATGACATGTAGGGAGGACTTATGGCATGTGGAGAAGGTCTGATGGCATGTGAGGAAGTTCTGATATGCCTGTGGGGAAGGTCTGATGTTCATGTGCAGAAGTCTGGCACACAAGTGGTGAGGTCTGTTGGGCACGTTAGAGGCATGAGTAAACGTAGAAACATAGAATGTGACGGCAGATAAGAACCACTTGGCCCATCTAGTCTGCCCCTTTTTTTATCCTTTAGGCAATCTCAACCCTTTTTGAATCTTAATTCTTTGTAAGGATATTCATATGCCTGTCCCAAGCATGTTTAAATTGCTCTACAGTCTTAGCCTCTACCACCTCTGATGGGAGGCTATTCCACTTATCCACTACCTTTTCTGTGAAGTAATTTTTCCTTAAATTTTCCATAGTATCACCACAGAGGTTTGGCTAACCATTACAGAATACATGTTCTGTGTCCCTTGGTAAATATATAATAAACAAAATTCTTTTGAAGAACTGTATATTGTATCATATGTATAATGCATAATTCAAGTGCAATAGGGGCCTAATTCAGATCTGATCGCAGCAGCAAATTTGTTAGCAAATGGCAAAACCATGGGGGTCATTCCGAGTTGATCGCTAGCTGCATTCGTTCGCTGTGCAGCGATCAGGCAAAAAAATCGGCACTTCTGCGCATGCGTATGTGGCGCAATGCCCACGCGCGTCATACTATTACAATAAATTATGTAGTTTCACACAAGGTCTAGCAAAGCATTTCAGTCGCACTGCTGGCCGCAGAGTGATTGACATGAAGTGGGCGTTTCTGGGTGTCAACTGACCGTTTTCAGGGAGTGTTTGAAAAAACGCAGGCGTGCCAGGAAAAACGCAGGCGTGGCTGGGCGAACGCAGGGCGTGTTTGTGATGTCAGAACAGGAACTGAACAGTCTGAAGTGATCACAAGCGCTGAGTAGGTCTAGAGCTACTCTGAAACTGCACAAACCAGCGAAGCTGGACTGCACTAACCAGCGAAACGCATTGAGCTTATTGCCTATTTTGACATCCAATTCCCACTTGTGACATCCGATTGACACTCCAGCACCACCATTTTGGACATTCATACTGCAGTACTTACCCATCTGGACCTTCCTCTGGCATGCTAAGGAGGAAATTGGTTCCAGTTATTTAATTGGTGGACATTATCTGCACCGAGGACCACTGGTAAATACTTCATACCTGCAATTATCGGTTATATGCAAGACAGCCGATTAGTGATGGACATACCCAGTGACATTAACTTTCCAAGAGTGTCTTAAGTCACTTATGTGGTTTTTTCAGTCAATATCCAGCATTCAGGCATATTGTGGCATATTCCAATTTTTATTTCTTTTTTAATATGTTTTAAAATGCTAAATAAATGTGTTATATCTTTTTATGAAGTCTTTCGGATTAGTGATTAATATATTTGTGCATGATCAGCCAGCGCTAGTACACCCACTTGTTCTATTGAACAACTCGGAATGACCACCCATGTGCACTACAGAGGGGGGTTAGATGTAACATGTGCAGAGAGAGCTAGATTTGGGTGGGTTATATTGTTTCTGTGCAGGGTAAATACTGGTTGCTTTATTTTTACACTGCAACTTAGATTTCAGTTTAAACACACACCACCCAAATCTAACTCTCTCTGCACATATTACATCTGCCCCACCTGCAGTGCACATGGTTTTGCTAATTAGCTAACAAATTTGCTGATGCAATCAGATCTGAATTAGACCCTAGGATAGTTAAATGAAACCTGTTCCCTAGAGGAGGCGGAGGGCTCACAGGTAGTGGGGCCCACCGGGGGTTTCCCCTGGTCCAATGTGAGGCAGTTCGACCTTGCAGAAGGGTATACCCCACTTTTTATCACTTATTTTCAAATTATAAGTCCAAAAAACATAATTGTGTATCAAACATGACTTGAATAGGTAGAAACTATTGTTCACACTTTCCCTGCCCACATTTGGGGGCAAGAGGGGGCGTTCCAACAGCATTAGAACATAGTTGGTGGGGCACGGTCCCGACAATGCCTGCCCAGACCATTGCGGGAAAGGCTGCGGGCCCGCGGCAGCTGTGTGATGTCACATGCAGCCGCTGCGACCCGGGACACGGTGAGAAGCAGCGTGCCAGCGTGCAGTAGCTGCGCTGGCAGGGAGCTACTCAGCGGGTGCAAAAGTATTGCTGCTGTTCAATGCTTTTGCACCCTTGTGGGAGGGTAGAGCCAGACATGCGGGGCGGACTAGCCCTGTGCTGGGCGTCCCCCCACATGTCTGAGAAACTGATCGTAGATGTGCTAAATTTAGCACATCTACGATCAGATATGAATTAGGCCCATAGACTGCTCACCTGTGTGGCCTGGATGAGCAGTCTTGTGTCTCAGAACGAGGGGTGGAGGAGGTAGTCTGATAGCCGGCGATAAGAAGAAACCTCATTAAACCTCCAAGTTTACGTCCTCCAGTCGCCTATAGACCTTGGGTCCTGCTGCCAGTCCACTCACAGATCCTGACAATTGCTTTGTGAACCAGACTTTACATGAAACAACTGTAATTCTCTTTACTTTGAATAATCTTTTTTATTATTGAGATAAGAAAAGAAATAGATAACAGGTGATATGTATCAAGCCTTGCGGGAATGTCCTCAGGCATCCAAAGCATAATCTGTGATAAGTGGCGTGGCGGAGCAACAATAACACATGGGATCAGGGACTTACGGCAAGATCGCAGGTCCAATTTCGGGCAATCAAAAATGGCCTCTAATTGGATGCCTAGGGTCCCGATCTTTGGGATTTATGAATTGGGAGGTATGCTATATGTACTTCTCTCTCTATTTGGGTACGCACAAGTTTGCCAAGCTCCACTGGTTAAAAGAAGAGGAGGAAAGAGTGATCTGTAATTTGCATCTAAACTGAACACATACCGAGGAGAGAACAGCTTCAGCACTCTGCGATAGGAGTAACCCTGTTTGATCCTATTGCATACCCTCCAACTGTACCTTTTTAATAGGTACAGTACCTTTTTTTCATGGTCTGTACCGATTTTTGGCTCTTCAAACTTCCATTGAAAGTATAGGAAAATGGGCGTGGCCACGCCCCCTTTACCCGCGGCCACACCCCTTTTTGGGTTTGTACCGATTTTTCAGTGTAAAATGTTGGAGGGTATGCTATTGACTGTCATACTGGTTTGGGACCATGCCAGTGGGAAGGTCATTTTCTCTATATTTTGTTGTCTTTGTAAATTCTAAGGATCACCTTTTGATTTATTTTCCAGTTGGCTGCTCCTCAGAATCAGAATCAGCTTTATTGGCCAGGTATACTTGCGTATACTGGGAATTTGTCTTCGGTTTGCAATACAACAGCCAAGTAGGTAACAGATAAGCAGTTGGGGGGGCAAGTAAAGTCATACAGATAGGTATACCGTAGTGACACAAGTGAGTTACATGTACGTCTAGTCAGTCAATGTTCAGGAGTTCAGCTGGCGGACCACTTGGAGAAAGAAACTTTTGAGGCTTCTGGTGGACCTGGCGGGGACGCCCCTGTAACGCCTGCCTGAAGGAAGCAAGTTACACATGCTGTGGCCGGGGTGTAGCTGGTCCTTTACTATCTTCGTTGCCCGCTTTTTATCTCTGGATAGATACAGGTCCTGGACTGAGGGAAGGTCGGCCCCGATGATCTTCTCTGCGGTTCTGACAACCATGTCGACGCCCATAACGTTGACACCTCAATGTCGACATCAGAATGTTGACGTGGTTCAAACTGTTAACAGACACCAGGCTGACAGCCTCAAATTGTTGACAGGTTCACAATTTTGATGTTTGAAGTGTCACCATGCGAAATATCGACATCCTGAAGTTGCAGACGGTTAAGGTTATGCGCCACCAGGAAGGTAAGGCTACAGGGCAAGGCAACAGTCAAACTACAGGGGGAGGTTACGATTAAGCTGCCGGTGGTGGGGGGGGGGGGGGGGGGGCTGTGTTAGGTACTAGGCGGAATGTTAGGTATATAAGGAGAAATACTCACCGGAACACAGGAGCATCACAGCTCCACACCAGAGGTTATTGTCACAGCACTGTCAGGATACGGAAGAAGATGCCGGAGTCGCAGCTGCCCCCCCTTCCCCCTCCCGGGAGAGGGTAAGAAGCCACTAGACCACCAGGTATAGTTTGTCTACAGTTCATCATGTCGACAAATCATCCGGATAGACGTGATGAACATTATCATGGTCACTGTCAACATACTGCGCGTGCCGACATAATGCATGTTGACATTTCGACCCTGTGACCATTCTCATGTTGACCTGACTATCAACATGATAACTGTCGACAAGTAATTTGACACCCCTATAAACAAAATCATTTTATCACAAGTTACATTTAGTTGTTTGTTACGTAGTTGTTGTTTTATATTGCGCTTCAGATTAGCTGCAACGATTGCTCTCACAGCGTAGTTTCATCTATCATTTAACGCAACAAAGATTCTGTCTCTCACACAGTATTTTTCCTATGAATAGTCACTATATAAATGCATGGAGGGTAAATTGGTGCGTACTGTACATTGTATACACGATGTGCTGAGCGTTAGATGGGCAATGGAAAAAACATGCTATGTACACAAAAAACACAACAATGGCCGTTTTACTGAAATAACAATGTGCAGCACAAGTGAATGTTTTGTCTTTTGTCAGCGAAAATACTTTATTACAGTTTACATTTGCCGAACCCAGCAGCGGAGAAGCTATATATATCCAGCTGCAGAGTATATGGGCAGAACACAGACTCTACAGCTCTGATCTACCCGTCCTGAGCCAAAATGGGAAAGGTAAAGGAGAAGAGTGTTATGCTTATACTAGGGGGGAAATGTATCAAGCCGTGGTGTGAGATAGCTTGGAGAGGTTGCACAGTGCAGTCAGCTAGCTTCTAACTATCATTTATTTAGCATAGTTTATAAAATGACAGGAGCCGATTGGTTTCTAATTAAGTTTAGGACATATTTGTACATAATTACTTTATTTCTTAATAAGTCTTTTTCTGCTACAGTACTTTTCTCCTCCATTGTATTACTTCTCCTGCTATGGTACTTTTCTCCTCCATTGTATTACTTCACCTGCTACAGTACTTTTCTCCTTCATTGTGTTACTTCTCCTGCTTCAGTACTTCTCCTTCATTGTGTTACTCTTCCTGCTACAATAGTTTTCCCTTTATTGTATTACTTCTACTGCTACAGTACTTTTCTCCTTCATTGTATTACTTCTCCTGCTACAATAGTTTTCCCTTCATTGTATTACTTCTCCTGCTACAGTACTTTTCTCCTTCATTGTATTACTTCTCCTGCTACAATAGTTTTCCCTTCATTGTATTACTTCTCCTGCTACAGTACTTTTCTCCTTCATTGTATTACTTCTCCTGCTACAGTGCTTTTCTCCTTCATTGTGTTACTTCACCTGCTACAGTACTTTTCTCCTTCATTGTATTACTTCTCCTGCTACAGTACTTTTCTCCTTCATTGTGTTTCTTTTCCTGCTACAATAGTTTTCCCTTCATTGTATTAATTCTCCTTCTACAATAATTTTCTCCATGATTTTGTTACTTCTCCTGCTACAGTACTTTTCTCCTTCATTGTATTACTTCACCCGCTAGAGTACTTTTCTCCTTCATTGTATTACATCACCTGCTACAGTACTTTTCTCCTTCATTGTGTTACTTGACCTGTTACAGTACTTTTCTCCTTTATTGTATTACTTCTCCTGCTACAGTACTTTTCTCCATTGTGTTACTTCACCTGCTACAGTACTTTTCTCCTTCATTGTGTTACTTCTCCTGCTACAGTACCTTTCTCCTTCATTGTGTTACTTCACCTACTGCAGTACTTTTCTCCTTCATTGTGTTACTTCACCTGCTACAGTACTTTTCTCCTTCATTGTGTGACTTCTCCTGCTACAGTACTTTTCTCCTTCATTGTGTTACTTTACCTGCTACAGTACTTTTTGCCTTCATTGTGTTACTTCTCCTTCTACAGTACTTTTCTTTCATTATGTTACTTTTCCTGCTACAGTACTTTTCCCCTTCATTGTGTTACTTTTCCTGCTACAGAACTTTTCTCCTTCATTGTGTGACTTCTCCTGCTACAGTACTTTTCTCCTTCATTGTGTTACTTTACCTGCTACAGTACTTTTTGCCTTCATTGTGTTACTTCTCCTTCTACAGTACTTTTCTTTCATTGTGTTACTTTTCCTGCTACAGTACTTTTCCCCTTCATTGTGTTACTTTTCCTGCTACAGAACTTTTCTCCTTCATTGTGTTACTTCTCCTGCTATAGTACTTTTTTCCTTCAGTGTTACTTCTCCTGCTACAGTACTTTTCTCCTTCATTGTGTTACTTCTCCTGCTACAGTACTTTTCCCCTTCATTGTGTTACTTTTCCTGCTACAGAACTGTTCCTCTTCATTGTGTTACTTCTCCTGCTACAGAACTTTTCTCCTTCATTGTAATACTTCACCTGCTACAGTACTTTTCTCCTTCATTGTGTTACTTCTCCTGCTACAGTACTTTTCCCTTTCTTTGTGTTAGTTCACAATGAAGGGGAAAAGTACTGTAGCAGGAGAATAGAAGTACAGTACTTTTCCCCTTCATTGTGTTACTTCACCTGCTACAGTACTTTTCTTCTTCATTGTTTTACTTCTCCTGCTACAGTACTATTCGCCTTCATTGTGTTACTTTACCTGCTACAGTACTTTTCTCCTTCATTGTGTTACTTCTACTGCTACAGTACTTTTCTCTACATTGTATTACTTCTCCTGCTATAGTACTTTTCTCCATCATTGTATTACTTCACCTGCTACAGTACTTTTCTCCTCCATTGTGTTAGGTCTCCTGCTACAGTACTTTTCCCCTTCATTGTGTTACTTCACCTGCTACAGTACTTTTCTCCTTCATTGTGTTACTTATCCTGCTACAATAATTTTCTCCTTTATTGTGTTACGTCTCCTGCTACAGTACTTTTTTCCTTCATTGTGTTACTTCTCCTGCTATAGTACTTTTCCCCTTCATTGTGTTACTTCACAATCAAGGGAAAAAGTACGGTAGCAGGAGAAGTAATAGAAGTACAATACTTTTCTCCTTCATTGTGTTACTTCTCCTGCTACAGTACTATTCTCCTTCCTTGTTACTTTACCTGCTTCAGTACTTTTCTCCTTCATTATGTCACTTCTCCTGCTTCAGTACTTTTCTCCTTCATTGTTCTACTTCTCCTGCTACAGTACTTTTCTCCTTCATTGTGTTACTTCTCCTGCTACAGTACTTTCTCCTTTATTGTGTTACTTCTCCTGCTACAGTACTATTCACCTTCATTGTGTTACTTTACCTGACACAGTACTTTTCCCCTTCATTGTGTTACTTCTACTGCTACAGTACTTTTCTCTTCATTGTGTTACTTCTGCTATAGTACTTTTCTCCATCTCTGATCTACCCGTCCTGAGCCAAAATGGGAAAGGTAAAGGAGAAGAGTGTTATGCTTATACTAGGGGGGAAATGTATCAAGCCGTGGAGTGAGATAGCTTGGAGAGGTTGCACAGTGCAGTCAGCTAGCTTCTAACTATCATTTATTTAGCATAGTTTATAAAATGACAGGAGCCGATTGGTTTCTAATTAAGTTTAGGACATATTTGTACATAATTACTTTATTTCTTAATAAGTCTTTTCCTGCTACAGTACTTTTCTCCTCCATTGTATTACTTCTCCTGCTATGGTACTTTTCTCCTCCATTGTATTACTTCACCTGCTACAGTACTTTTCTCCTTCATTGTGTTACTTCTCCTGCTTCAGTACTTCTCCTTCATTGTGTTACTCTTCCTGCTACAATAGTTTTCCCTTTATTGTATTACTTCTACTGCTACAGTACTTTTCTCCTTCATTGTATTACTTCTCCTGCTACAATAGTTTTCCCTTCATTGTATTACTTCTCCTGCTACAGTACTTTTCTCCTTCATTGTATTACTTCTCCTGCTACAATAGTTTTCCCTTCATTGTATTATTTCTCCTGCTACAGTACTATTCTCCTTCATTGTATTACTTCTCCTGCTACAGTACTTTTCTCCTTCATTATGTCATTTCTCCTACTTCAGTACTTTTCTCCTTCATTGTTCTACTTCTCCTGCTACAGTACTTTTCTCCTTCATTGTGTTACTTCTCCTGCTACAGTACTTTCTCCTTTATTATGTTACTTCTCCTGCTACAGTACTATTCGCCTTCATTGTGTTACTTTACCTGCTACAGTACTTTCCCCTTCATTGTGTTACTTCTACTGCTACAGTACTTTTCTCTTCATTGTGTTACTTCTGCTATAGTACTTTTCTCCATCATTGTATTACTTCACCTGCTACAGTACTTTTCTCCTTCATTGTGTTACGTCTCCTGCTACAGTACTTTTCCCCTTCATTGTGTTACTTCACCTGCTACAGTACTTTTCTCCTTCATTGTGTTACTTCACCTGCTACAGTACTTTTCTCCTTCATTGTGTTACTTCTCCTGCTACAATAATTTTCTCCTTTATTGTGTTACATCTCCGGCTACAGTACTTTTCTCCTTCATTGTGTTACTTCTCCTGCTACAGTACTTTTCCCCTTCATTGTGTTACTTCACAATCAAGGGGAAAAGTACGGTAGCAGGAGAAGTAATAGAAGTACAATACTTTTCTCCTTCATTGTGTTACTTCTCCTGCTACAGTACTATTCTCCTTCATTGTTACTTTACCTGCTTCAGTACTTTTCTCCTTCATTATGTCACTTCTCCTGCTTCAGTACTTTTCTCCTTCATTGTTCTACTTCTCCTGCTACAGTACTTTTCTCCTTCATTGTGTTACTTCTCCTGCTACAGTACTTTCTCCTTTATTGTGTTACTTCTCCTGCTACAGTACTATTTGCCTTCATTGTGTTACTTTACCTGCTACAGTACTTTTCCCCTTCATTGTGTTACTTCTACTGCTACAGTACTTTTCTCTTCATTGTATTACTTCTCCTGCTATAGTACTTTTCTCCATCATTGTATTACTTCACCTGCTACAGTACTTTTCTCCTTCATTGTGTTACGTCTCCTGCTACAGTACTTTTCCCCTTCATTGTGTTACTTCACCTGCTACAGTGCTTTTCTCCTTCATTGTGTTACTTCACCTGCTACAGTACTTTTCTCCTTCATTGTGTTACTTCTCCTGCTACAATAATTTTCTCCTTTATTGTGTTACATCTCCTGCTACAGTACTTTTCTCCTTCATTGTGTTACTTCTCCTGCTACAGTACTTTTCCCCTTCATTGTGTTACTTCACAATCAAGGGAAAAAGTACGGTAGCAGGAGAAGTAATAGAAGTACAATACTTTTCTCCTTCATTGTGTTACTTCTCCTGCTACAGTACTATTCTCCTTCATTGTTACTTTACCTGCTTCAGTACTTTTCTCCTTCATTATGTCACTTCTCCTGCTTCAGTACTTTTCTCCTTCATTGTTCTACTTCTCCTGCTACAGTACTTTTCTCCTTCATTGTGTTACTTCTCCTGCTACAGTACTTTCTCCTTTATTGTGTTACTTCTCCTGCTACAATACTTTCTCCTTCATTGTGTTACTTTCTCTGCTATGGTACTTTTCTCCTTCATTTGGGCTTTTCTCCTTACGTTTGCCTCTTACTTCACTCTTACTAGGTACTCAGGATTACTTTTTTTGTTGAAACGGAATTGGTATAAAATTGCAGATTAAGCATGATGATGCATGTCGACGGTCACTGGTATCGGACCTGCCTTGGATTGTCTACATCTTCGTCAACTTGAATCCCTTTCCCCCAACTTCTTTATTTTTAAATTCATGGCGCTGCTTTTCTGTCGATTTTGCATCTTAGCTTACAGTGAACTGCAGTATTAGTGCTTTGTAGTTATCAATTGTAAGTACAGATGGAGCCATCTTTATCTTGGCCTTTAATAGGATTACCTGAGCCGGGGCAGTCAGACTTAATCCCCTGCTGTAATGACTTTATCTCCTGATGTATTGTTCTCTCTGTATTGTATTGCAGCTGAGAACAATAGATGACAGGCTTATGCTAATAAACCTTGGTGCACCATGGCACCGCATGTAAGCCAAGATAAACATGGCTCCATCTGTATGATAACTTTATCTTCAGAATATAATGAACCAACTCTTTATTCAACCTTGTTATATTTCAGATCATCTTCTACGAGGACAAAAACTTCCAGGGCCGCTCCTACGAGTGCAGCTCTGACTGTTCCGACCTGCACTCGTACTTCAGCCGCTGCAACTCCATCCGTGTGGAGAATGGAAACTGGATGCTGTACGAATTCCCCAATTACAAGGGGCACCAGTACTTCCTGAGGAGGGGGGAGTACCCCGACTTCCAGCAATGGATGGGTTTTAATGACTCCATCCGATCTTGTCGTTTAACCCCTCAAGTGAGTTATCGTACTTGGAGTATATAACGTATTACTATTATAATTAATATTATTAAAATGATCATTTGAATGTGATGAACAGAAATAAGAGCTGCAGGTATCTATAAAATAAGGTTTTTTTATAATGGAGCTATTTGGAATTCTGTAGATATTCTGCAAAATACTTCTATATATTTCTGACACAGGATACGTACAGAGTTCTAGAGCTGTTAATAAACTTATCATTGTAAGTAATCACAACAAAATATAGTAGATGTGCTGAAAGGGAAAATATGAAATACAGACGGGACGGCGCAAAGTTTACAGTTTGATCTTTTTACTCATAGTTGCAATTTGTCTTCTAAATATTATCTGCAACTAAATTCATGTAATAAATTGTTATTGTTGACACTAAATCTGTCTGTAACACAGTGATATCATATACAGTATACAGCGTTTCTGTAATACAACACAACTGCACTAACTTATTTTATCTGTGACCATATGCGCAGCTAATAATCAGGGGTGCCGATAGCTTCGCCACGCCCCGGTAATGAGAGCGGACATGGCCAATGAGGGGAGGCGTGGTCAGATCACTCCAGTCAAGATATTAAAAAATATAATTTACATGCAGCCATGAAGGGGGTGGGGGTGGAGATGTCACCGGCGGGGGCGAGATTGCTTCCTTTCATCATCAGTGAGAGAGGACTGGCCATCGCTGCAGCTGCCTCTCTCCCCAGCACATGCCAGCGGGTATAGTAGGGTATGCCGGCGGCCAGCATACCAGCACCAGAATCCCAACCGCTGGCATACCGACAGCTGGACAAGTGCAAATGAGCCCCTTGCGGGCTCACTGCATTTGTCACGCTGCCAGCACGGTGGCGCGCTACGCGCAACCCTGCTATCTATTCTCCATCCAGGGGGGTCGTGGACCCCCAAGAGGGAGAAAAGGTGTCGGTATACCGGCTGTCAGGATTCCGGGGCCGGTATACTGTGCAGCGGGATCCCAACAGCCGGCAAACTGAGACCACACAATGCCAGCATGTGTTGTGTGCTGGGCTGGGAGATAGAATTTTGCAGCAGCAGTCAGTCCTCTCTCTTCACCCAATGTGCGTCTGTCAGCAACAGGGAAGGGGGAGGGCAGCGGAACCCGGGACCCCTCCAGGCCCCTCCATTGGACCCGGGGCCCATGTAAGGAGTACCCCCCCCTCCTAACAACCAAGTCATCCTGTGAAATGATTGATTCCTATTTCCATGTAGCTATGGTTTGTACAGTAGACATGACTTTTCCATCTCCTGACTTGTATACCTATAATCCTGGTCATCAGGCTTTTTTAATGGTTTCTTGTTGTGTACTTCTCAGCACCGAGGGTCCTATAAGCTGAGAATCTACGAGAGAGAGGATTTCAGAGGGCAGATGATGGAGTTCACTGAGGATTGCCCAATTGTGCATCAGCAATTCCATTACCATGACATCCACTCCTGCAATGTCCTTGAGGGATTCTGGATCTTCTATGAAGAGCCCAACTTCAGGGGACGTCAGTACTACCTGAGGCCAGGAGAGTACCGGCGATACGCCGACTGGGGAGCCATGAATAGCCGCGTTGGCTCTTTTAGGAGAGCCACAGATTTATACTGATAATGACCACGCTGCAAAACTTCGCTTCTGTTTATGGAACATATTAAAATATTTTATTTTTGCCTTACACATTCGGAGATCAAATAAAAAGAAAATAATTATAAAACATTTACAGTGTTTGATGTTTATTGGATTAAGAATTTATGGGGTTTCTACTCTGCAATGAGTTTAACTGATTGGCTAGCGGATATCATTTTGCAACCTACAGTAAATTGATGACTTTGCTTGTTGGGCATCTTCTTTACTTTTCAGTAATCCAACTGGTCCAGTAGAGTTTCCCATTACAATTGGACCTAAATATCTGCAATTCTGTATGCATTGGATGCAAATGTTTATTTAGAACAGATCTATGTAGTACCCAAGGGTGAAATAACTGACCAGCTAGGACTGACAACCTAGAGAGGAGTTTGTTGCTCACCAAGCAATCACTGGCTGGAGCAGTGAAGTAGGAGGATGGAGACCTGGAATCATTATGTGGATGCAATATCTGGGTCAATATTTAAAAATGTCTGATACTGGAGATGTTAATTCAGGTTTATCATTACTGCAGTAGAATTCATCCACTAGCAACAACATTAATGATTACCCAATAGAAAATAAGGGAGAGAAGGAGAAGGTTAGACAGGTGCTGTAGTATGTCAGTTGCTCCCAAGCTGGGTCTACAAGGTACCCAAACAATTCATGATTCAAGGATATCATGCCCGCTGCATGAGGTGTATAAACATGGAGACGACTGACAACAGAGAGAGCTGGATGGGAAGGTCAGGACAGGTCAGGATCAGGTGCGGCATCAGTGGCAAGAAACAGGAATGGAGCACAGGGACGGCAGGAACCAGGAACAGGACACACAGGTAGAACACTGGGAAGCACTAAAGGGGTAATTCAGACCTGATCGTTAGCAAGCGATATTTGTACTGCTGCGATCAGATAGTCGCCACCTATAGGGGAGTGTATTTTAGCTGTGTAAGTGTGCGATCGCATGCGTAGCAGAGCGGTACAAACAGATCTTGTGCAGTCTCTGCACAGCCCAGGACTTACTCAGCCGCTGCGATCACTTCAGCCTGTCTGGGACCGGAATTGACGTCAGACACCCGCCCTGCAAACGCTTGGGCACGCCTGCGTTTTCCAACCACCACTCCCAGAAAACGGTCAGTTGCCACCCACAAACGCCCTCTTACTGTCAAGTTCCTTGCGATCGCCCGTGCAAATGGATCCTTCGCACAAACCCATCGCTGAGCGGCGATCCGCTTTGTACCCGTGCAACGCGCCTGCGCATTGCGACGCATACGCATGCGCAGTTTGGACCTGATCACCCACTGTGCAAAAATGCACAGCAGCGATCTGGTCTGAATTACCCCCTAAGTCTGAATGATGGAGTAAGGAAATAGAGGCTACATTCTGGCCTGTTCAGTGCTCAGAGGCGACCTTTCATATGGGTGAGATTTAAAACTCGCACCAATTGTGACGTCACTTTAAATCTTGCACAGAAGCCTGCGTACATTCCTATGGGAGCCAACGCTGCCTGGGCTATCTGCTAGGGGGAAGAGCTGCAGGAGGAGATCTTCAGTAGCGGCAAATAGGGATTATACGCCCACTGCCCCGTAGCGTGAGTCGGAGACCAGTGCTGCCAGTACTGGCACGTGAGCACCAGTGTCTGGCGAGCTGTTTCCTAAGCCGCACTCTACCTGTAGTAGTGCAGAACTATGCCTACCTCTCACAGAACAGACAGGATCGGTATGAAATACCTCCAATCAAAATCCCGACGGTCGAAATCCCGACAGCAATTGACCGATGGTCAAAATCCCGACAAGGTCAAAATCCCGAAATGGATAAAATACCGACATTTAAAATACCGACAAGGTCAAAATACCGACATGTAAAATGCAGACATGTCAAAATACCAAGATGCATTTTTCGTTGTTTTTTTGTGTGGATGTTGACATAGGTCGACATGGACACCATATAAGTGTACCACGCCCCCTCGCTGCGCTCAACATGGTTCGGGCACGGTGCCTCGCTGCGCTCGGCACACTATTATATTCCCCCTCCAGGTCCACTGGGATGGTAAAGTATGAACAAGTCGGTTTCAATGAAAAAAATCATGAAAAACTCATGTCGGTATTTTGACCTGTCGGCATTTCCCATGTATTTTGACCTTGTCGGTATTTAAAAAATCGGCATTTTGTCCATGTCGGGATTTTGACCGTCGGTCAATTGCTGTCGGGATTTCGACCGTCGGGATTTTGATTGGAGGTAAATTGACTGCATCCCGATCAGACATTATAGCTATAATAAATCTGAGCTGTCAAACCAGTAGGTAGTTTTAAACAGTTTGGTAAAATAGCAGCGTCAGTATGCATAAACTCTTCAGCGACCTAGTTACCTACCTGTAGGTGGTAACTCCTCTGCAGTTTTTTGCCTGCAGGATTCAGGCAAAGTTCCGCTGTTCCTGGGGAGAAAGAGCCGCTCCTCTTCAGCGATCTCCTCTCCTATGAGAGTTCTCCGCCTGTGTCTGTGAAGTTGCCACGCATGCGCGCCATTTCCGATCATGGCTCGGCAGCCACTGTATAGACGGAGACAGAGCTATCTTCATCTCCTTTCTGGGTACTCAGAAACCCCCCCTGCAGGCGCTACTGCATCTGATGTGGACATAAATAATTAATCAAGTTAATCAAGTGAATATATAAATATACAGGACTATACACAATTCTGGCGTTCTGCAAACGGCCACTGTAAGTAGAAAGGCATTAGCGCTTGTCTCTGGTTCTCTGCTTACGGTCATTTACTTGTTACATTCTCCACAAAGATTAAAATGAATAATGTAGATAATCATTACACTGCTCAGTATTCAGAAATCTAAAACCATAACACAATATATCCGTCAATGTCAATAGCTCAGCACAATGGTTAAATCAAAATGACTGAGGTGCTAATTATATCACCTGTGGCCAAGCATGGATACAGTGCATCCGGAAAGTATTCACAGCGCTTCACTTTTTCAGCATTTAGTTATGTTACAGCCTTTTTCCAAAATGGAGTAAATTCATTTTTTCCTCGAAATTCTACACACAATGGGGGTCATTCCGAGTTGATCGCATATAGCAACTTTTTGCTGCTCGTGCGATCAACTAGATGCCGCCTATGGGGGAGTGTATTTTAGCATAGCAGGGCTGTGATCGCTTGTGCAGCCCTGCTATGCAATAAAGGTTTTGTGCAGAACAAGACAAGCCCTGCACCTACTTACCCAGTGCGACGGATCCAGCGATGAAGGTCCCGGCTGTGACAGCAGACATCTGCCCTCCAAACGCCTGTGTTCGCCTTACCACGCCTAGCAAACGGTGAGTAGACGCCCCGATCCTCCTTCCCGCTGTCAATCTTCTTGCGATCGGGCCTTCGATCGATTCCTTCGGTCCTGGCGTGTGCAATGCAGGCAGCACGCAGCCGCAGTTCTGACCCGTTTGCATCACAGCGAAGAACTGCTGCGTGCGAACGGGTCGGAATGACCCCCAGTACCCCATAATGACAATGTGAAAAAAGTTTTTTTGAGATTTTTGCTAATTTATTAAAAATAAAAAACTAAGGTACCTCAGTAACATTCATTTCCATTCAGTTTTGACTACCTCACCGGAGTTTTCACCAATACTGGCCAAAGGCTGCAGCGACCAGTTGGTTACTAAGCGACAGAGCAGCGGCACAAACACACGGCAGTTTATAGCACATCTACAGCACATCTTTTTTTTAAAGTGACAACTTCTCACTGCTACTCTCACAGCACTTAACCACGTAACTGGCGATTTTCCCCCCCCGAAAACCGTCCCAAAAATGTTGGCTGGTTCTATGACATAATTTGGTGAAAAAACTTTTTTAAACTTGTCCACAAAGTTTTTATTAGAATAAAAGAAAAGAAAAAACATTTTTAAAATTATTTAAAAAAAAAAAAGCTTTTCAAACATCGGAACATCGGTCACCATCAAAACATTGTGACCTTTGTGACCATCAATCCCGATGACGGTAATTGGGGAGGAGAGATGTAAGAGGGGAGATCACGCTGGGCTGCCCTGTCACTGCTGGCCACAGTGATCGGGACAAGGGGGTTCCAGAGCCGCAACTGTGGGTTTTTTTTTAATGCTGGCAAGCGGAGTGACGCTGGACCGCCTGCCCGATCTCTGCTAGCTGCAGTGATCGGAACAGGAGGAAGAGGCAGGAGGAAGGGTAGAGCTGCGTATGGACCAATCACTGCACACAGTGATCAGGACAGAGGGGGGGAGGGTTTCCGCCGGGTGGGGGAAATACTGCAGGGCTGCCCGATCACTGTATTCAGCAGTGATCAGGATACACTGGGGGCAGAGCCGCGGCAGTCGCAGGAGGGGACCCTTCTGATTGGTCGCATCAGATGCGACCATGCCAGGCAAGTGGTTAAATATTATTTAGAAGTTAAATATTATTAACGCGGTGACACTCCTTGGCCCAAATCACACATGATTTATTTTTTTTTATATTTTTTTTTTAAATGTAACTTCACACTGCAATTCACAGCACTTATATTAGTGATGCAGTGGTACGGCACAGCTAGAGAGGAGGAGGTCTGTGTGCAGGGGTGTCTGGTCCCCTCCTCTCTAGCCGGCAGTGCTGTGGACTTTGTACACCAGGGTCACTGTGGGATCCTAGCGCTGTCCCATAGTGTAGTGCCCATGTGCAGGTCTCCAGGAAAATGGCATGGTGGCCATTTTCCCAGTGATTTCCTTACTACACATGTGCGAAATGCAAGGAAAATGGCGCCTGGTGATTTTTGCAGTGCCGCTGCTGCCGACGCGGGACTCCAGAGGGAAAGTATTGAAAAAAAATGGGGGCCCACATGCACCGCACATACTGCATCCATTACAAATATGCCAGTGCAGCCTGGCCCTAAAGTTAAACACACACAAGTTTTACAAATAAATAAAAATTCTGTTTGTAAACAATTGACAACAACCTAACACAGCGCTTGTAACGTGGTGGCTTGGCCTGGCTCTAAAAACACACAATTATTATTATTTTTTTTATATCCTTTAACAGATTTTCTTGGGAAAAGGACTTGAGATTTTATTTGTTTTACTCACTGCTGCAAATCACTGCGGTTATATGTGTGCACCAATAATGGCTTAATGCTGCGCTGCAGAGAGTGACAAAAAAAACCCACCAGTGTGCCCCAAGGGTTAATGCTTGGCTGCACTGTTGGCAGTTACAGCACCAGTAAAGGGTTAACACTGCCCTGTATTAGGATCTCTGGGCTGCACTGCGGTCAGTGACAAAATAAAGAACACCAATGTGCGACAAGGGTTAACACTGCCTTGTATTAGGAGCTCTGGGCTGCACTGCGGGCAGTCACAAAATAAAGAACCCCAATGTGGGACAAGGGTTAATGCTGCACCTGTATTAGGAGCTCTGGGCTGCACTGTAGGTAGTGACAAAAAAAGGTTAAGTTATGGCACCAGTGTGACACACTTAGCCAAAAATACTTGTCCAGTATTAATAACACTAGGGACATGGGTGCTCATCAAACAGTGTCCTCGTTTAAGTCCTCAATAAAGCTTCCTTCCCTCTGGCGGCCCTGTGTGAAATGGTGCCTGAATCCAAAGCACGTGAGATCCGATGTCGGGAAGATGACGTTTTGCTTTGTTTTTTAATCCGAGCCTGGCGGGATAATTCAAGGACTCGGATTCCTTGGAATTCCTCAGATCCTGGAAGTTCGGTAGGCACGATCACATCTACTAGGTATTGTTCAATATGTAACTAAAAATATAAAAAATCTATACTGTGGGGCTGATTCAATTGTTTTGGGGGTTACCACATGTATTGGGTGCCCACAGGGGCTATTCAATTGTTGCCCCTGCTGGGCACACATGCCCACTATGCATGCCCATTAGTACCGGGTTTAGCCATGCAAAGTGACAAAACCCAACAAAAGTACAGGTTAGGGTGCACAAACCACGAAGATTGCGTACATTTCAGCTTGGCCACCGCACCATTTTCCCTGTGATTTTACAGCACTCCCAACAAGGGGATCCAGAAGAGGTAAGTATAGAAGAAATGGGTAGAGCATGTGCAGTTTGGGCCCTTCTGGACTCCAGGGGCCCATATGTATCGCACACACTGCACCCTTTAAATATATGCCATTGCACAGTGGAATGTGTCGATAGATAAGTCCTACTGTGACACTAATCCCCCCCCACCCCACTCCCAGATCCCCTCTTTGCACTTTTGATACTGGTGCACGCTGTACAGTATTCTGTAGTGATACCAGTGGTCATAGACCACTGCATGACTGCTGGGTAGGCCTGGCGACAGGGGGTACAAAGGGTACCCCCTTCCCCCCAGGCCCTGAGGTACAGAGAGGCTCCCAGGTACAGAAAAAAAATAATTTTAGAATGAATTTGGCACACCGTGATGACCCCTTAGAGCTTACTTGCTCCCATGCCCTGCTTAGAAGAACGGTGTCTCCATAACAGAATACAGACAAAGTCAATGTTTTGGGAAAATGAATTTTTGTCTCTAGGAAGGGGAGCACATCCCTGAAATATCAACTTAATTAAATCCACTTTTACATAGGGATGAGCGGGTTCGGTTCTCAGAGAACCGAACCGTACCGAACTTCACCATACGAGTCCGGATACGAGCCAGGCTCGGGTTTTCCCGCCTGACTCGGAAACCCGAACGAGGCAAAACGTCATCATCCCGCTGTCGGATTCTCGCGGGATTTGGATTCCATATAAGGAGCCACGCGTCGCCGCCATTTTCACTTCAGTCTCGGAGAGTGTAGTGAGAGGACGTGTCTCCGTCCTCAGTGTCTGTGTGGGGGCGGGAAAGTGGGGTGGCGAGTCTACTTACTGCTGTCTTGTGCTGCTCAGTCCAGTCCAGTGTAGTCAGTGTCTTATGCTGCATCAGTCCAGCCAGTCACAGTGTTGGTGTCCTCTGCTGCTATATGTCCCCAGTGCTGCTGGCTGCTATATAAGTCTCTTGCAGTTTTGCTATGTTTATGACTAGACAGGGGGCGATCGGGCACCAGTCAGATTGATACAGTATTGATATGAGAGAACCAAAGATTGGACAATTAGACGCTCCAAAATAGGAAAAAGAAAAAAACACCTGTTTTTTACTTAGGTAGATGGCGTTGTCCTAGTTGGTGGTGCGCCCAGAGCCAGGGAGTACAAGTACTGGGAGAGGGAGGGAAAGAAGGCTCTTGTGTGGGCGCACTCTTTAGAAAGGAAAGAAAATTTCTATGACATATGAAAAGAAATACTTAAAACATAACTTTTATTGTTAAAACATTAATAACAAAGTTACCCATGTAGCTGATCCATATAGAAAAAATTTATAATAATAAAGTTTTTAAAATGTTCTGGTCTTTTTAATCACAATGTGTGATTGGAATGGTTGTAGACATTTGATCGTCTTACCCCCAATTCCCCTGACCAGTACAGAATATCTGTATTGATGGGACCAAGGAGTGGTCGTGAAAATTATTTGATAAGTGCGTCCCAATAGGGCTACTTAGATTCAAAAATAAAGTCTATTAAAGTGATATTATGGCTAAGATATATTGACGATATATTCATTATCTGGGACGGAGAGAGGGACCTTCTGATGGATTTCATAAAAATTCTCAATACTAATGATCTCAACATCACATTGACATACACCATCAGTACAGAAAAAGTTCCATTCCTGGACCAGAACATTTACAAATCTACAACAGGCTTTCTCGAAACCGAGCTATTTCGTAAAGAGACTGCAACTAACAGTCTCCTTTTCCAGACCAGCTCACACTTCCCTCCCACGGTTGAAAACATCCCTAAAGGGGAGTACCTAAGGCTGAGGCGCAATTGCTCAGAGGAGCATGCCTTTAAAATCAAGAGCAGAGAACTCACTAATCGCCTCCTAACCAGGGGCTACAGTAGACGCTCACTTAAACGCGCATACTCAGCCACAGCAATGGTAAAGAGAGAAAGCCTGATCTTCAAGAAGAAGAAAGAGGTCCCGAAACAGGACGAGGTTATCAGATTCATAGGAACCTTCTGCCCTGAGTGGAGTATGCTCAAGAATGCGATAACAAAACATCTTTCCATACTACAGTTGGATCCGGATTTAACTCCTTTTTTGAAATCACCTTACAGATGAGCTGGCGTAGATCCAAGAACATCAAAGATCAGCTAGTTCGGAGCCACCTAGTAACATCTACACCTAAGAAACCCACCGTCATAGGCTCTTTTCCCTGTGGCAAATGTAAATCATGCCCGCAGATATCTAAAACCAATACCGTTATGGACAGGTATGGCCAAACAGTGAAGCTACAACATTTCTTCAACTGTGATACTCAAGCGGTCATCTACTGCATAACCTGCGGATGCAATCTTAAATATGTTGGCATGACTACACGAAAACTCAAAGAAAGAATTCTGGAACATTTGGGCAATATACGTAATGCTGCGAAAGACCTTGCCCGTATGAAACAACTCACTACTGTTGCCAGGCATTTTCACTATCACCACAAGGGATCCATCAAGGAACTAAAAGCCTTTGGCTTAGATCGTGTCCATTTGGGCATACGAGGTGGGGACATTACCAAGGAACTCTACAAGAAAGAAAGTGAATGGATTTTTCATCTTAACAGCCTCAGGCCTTTGTCCTGAATGAAAACATCAATTATGCAGTGTTCCTGTGAAGAATCCTCCCAGTATCAGAACCAATTCAAACTCTCATCATTTTTCCATAACTGGCCTTTCTTCTCCTGCCACTCTTTCCTTTTCACTCTCACCTTCCCTTCCTTTTCCCCACCTTTTTTTCCCCATCTCTCCCCTTCCCCTCCCCTTCCCCCCCCCTTCTCTCCCCTTCCCCCCCCCCCCATTTTTTTCCCTTCCATTCCTTTCCCCCCTCCCCCCCCCTTCCCCCCCCATCCCCCCCCATTCCCCCCCTTCTCAATCATCACCACTGACCCTTTCCCTGAGCAGTTCATCCTCCATAACCTAATCCACATTCCTTTTTATCCACATATCCCGTTCTGAACAACACTGTCATAACGATCTCCAAAAAAAAAACCCTCTTTTTCATTCTTTCCTTTATTCTCTCACTTGCTCAATCCCATTCATCTGACCCCTTCCCTGGTTAGTCCACTCTCCACAACCGGATTGACACTTTTCTAATTTGCACATTCCCTTCAAACCAACATGGTCACAACGTTCTCCAAACAACTTTTTCATTTTT
This sequence comes from Pseudophryne corroboree, assembly GCF_028390025.1. Lineage (NCBI taxonomy): Eukaryota > Metazoa > Chordata > Amphibia > Anura > Myobatrachidae > Pseudophryne > Pseudophryne corroboree. The sequence continues at coordinate 19,063,847 of NC_086450.1, forward strand.
CACCCGCCCATCCCCTTACCCACACCACACTCACAGGCACTCATTCACTGATCATTCCCACCAGCATGCACCCCCGTTTCCCATTACAACAACCTCTTTCTCCCCTTTCACATTTTTTTCATTTTTTCATTCATTCCTTTTCACCTCCTCTCACTGGCACACACTTGCCCCCCTCACCTTTCAGTGCGTGCCAGCCTTTCCCTCCCCTCCCCTCACTTCTCATCACTTTTTCACTATAATCACTTTAATCCTCAGCTTCAATTATCCTCAATGTTTACTAGCATTATTTATCTACCCTATTTATTTCCCATATCACTTCCCATTGCATTACCATTCTTTTCATTACATATCTGCTAATTTGCTTAAATCCTTGATCCAATTAAATCCCATGCTAATTTAATTCTCAGTTACCCCTCTCTCTACTTAGGGCTCCTACCCATCATAATGCTCCCCTAATTCTGTTTCCTATTTATTTTTCAAATAGCCTTCCCTTCTCTGTGCTGCCGTTTTGCCACTATCTAAGATGGCGCCCAGGGTTTACTTGCTCTTATATTATGCAACTGCCGTCCACAAAGACGGCGCCCGGGATCTCGCGACATTTCAGGGCCACCCGACCACACGTGTACGCACGGCCAGCCAGCGACATGGCGTCTCAACTCAAGATTACATAATCTCCGCCCCCTATTTCACGTCACGCCCCGTCACCATCGCAACTGATTGACGCTTCTCAGCGGCGGCTGCTATCTCTGGCCCAGCGTTTAAGAAATCGTCCAGCCATTGGTCAGTATTCATTTATTAGCTGCTACGAAACCTCATGCTGCACTCACCCTCCTAAACCCGGAAGTGAACAAGCCCGTCAGGGCGAAACGCGTTTTCCACACGGGGGGGGGGGAACCACACATGGAGTGAATCTCTAGCTCCTGCACTCGCATCTGACGATGCCCCGACCTGTCTACTCTGATGATTTTTTTCTATCTTGGTGACAGTAAGCCTACTGCTGTTCTGTTTACAATTTATACAGACAGCAACTTGCTATGTGTACTCATTAATATGCACTCACTAATATGCCTTATTTGATTATATAATTGAGTAGACCTGTGTAGTACACATCCAGCCTCCTGTTATAAGCTCTATTTCTTAACAGCAAATATATTTAACATTTTTCTCCCATTCTTTCTCTTATCTTCTCTATCTCTTTTGTTTTGCTAGTTTACACCTGCTAGTGATTTTACACTGGTATGCTGAGTTTTTTTACCAGCAGAGGCCAGTATACTGTTATCAGATTTTTTCCACTTACTGTGATCCTCAGTGTGTTTTCTGTCATTAATAATACAATTATTTTTCCGGCACAGCCTGTGGGATTCACCACACTTGACTTGGTTAAATTCAACTGTACTTCCACACTCAGCTCAGGATGTATTATGCTTATTAATTAATTTTCTCTAATTGATGCTGAAAATACCTTGTTTACATTGTTTGCCCAGTCTGGGTAACATAGTATGGATTTAAACTTTGAAAAGTGATACTTTCCTTTTCCCCAAGTGTCAATACCAGCATTTATCGTTTCGGGGTGAATTTCCCGTATGACAGATATCATTTCCATCTTACCTTAATGGTAATTCCTCACTGACCATTTAACCCAAATCACAGTTTTTATACCTCTCGCTCACGCTTTACTATTTTTTCGTGGACTCTCATCCACGATTCACGGAGCACAATACCACGGATGTGGGATTTGATGAGCTGTGTCTAACGCGGAAAGCAGATCCACCTATTTTTACTTTACTTATTTATCTTTTTTCTTGATTAACTGTCCTCATTCCCTCTATCCCTCCATCTCCCTTTTTCTTATTTTCATATATAGGTGCACTCTCATTGGTATACTTGCATATAAATTCTCTACTATCATACCTCGCTGCCAATGCCCGATCTCGTCCGATCTTGGAAGCCAAACAGTGTTGGGCCTGGTCAGTACCATCTACCTAGGTAAAAAACAGGTGTTTTTTTCTTTTTCCTATTTTGGAGCGTCTAATTGTCCAATCTTTGGTTCTCTCATATCAATACTGTATCAATCTGACTGGTGCCCGATCGCCCCCTGTCTAGTCATAAGTATTAGCCTATACTGTTGTAACAACAGTCTCTGATCGTTTGGCACGGTTTTTTGTTTAATTAATTTTTATACTGATTAAATCAATATCCGTCCTTTCTTTACCCAGTGATCCTTTTTAGCAGCTAAGCACAATCATTAGTTTGTTTAACTTTTGTTATTGAGGAGCAACTCGAGATACCTAACAAACTTATCAGCAATATTTGGCTTAGGATCTATATCAGAATCCATTATGACCACATTTTCACTGAAGACTGAGTTACTGAGACGCCAGAATTTGGATAATTTTGGGGACCCGTTCTCTGAGACCTATGAACAACCTACTTCTAATCTAGACTGGCGGACCACCTTCTCCAGGCTACAGAAAAGCCTGCAGAAGAGGACACGCCTATCGTGGGATGTCACGACCTTAGAAAACTATATTAAGCATAAGATTGTACTTCGGGGCCTGAGGCCCAAAATATTTCCATCCTTTCCCCTTGCAACTGATAATTTGAAAACCGAATGGGAAGCAGTTTTGCTCAAATGCTCTCATGAATTATTGCACCTGTTGGTTAAACACGACACTCTACTCATAGACCAGGTCGAGAAAGAGATTGATGAACTTGGCAAAACACTGGAAACGTGGGAAAAAGATCTATCCTTTCAAACAGCCTTCGAAAAACACAAGAAAGAAATTGTCCTTTATGAACAAGCGATAGTTGATCAAAAACGCAGTAAATTCATCAGGGACAAACACGATTTCTCACGTGGCAACGTTTTCAGGTGGAATCCGACACCTCTCAATAAGAACAGAAAACGAAGGGAAGATCCCACCTTCTCCAAATTCGAATCTTCCAATAGTGGAGACTCGTCCAGTGAAACTTTAGAAAGCACCACATACAATCGTGAAGAGGCAGAAGACTTTTCCCCACGTTTTTTAGATCAAGGACAGAGGCCAAGAGGACGCATCAGAACTCCAGGAAAACAAGGAGAGGGGGAAAGAAGAGGCGACGGACGCAATCAAGATTGGGACATACCGAGGACTGCCCGATATCCAGTCCGACAGAGGAAGACATTGCGGTAAACCCGGCCAATCCTGCCAAACTGCAGGTCATTAATTTATCCACAAGGTCTCTCTCCCCTGACCATATGGAGGTACTCGCCAAGGGACTTTCCTTCTCCCCAGTAAGATCCTTTAACAGATTTTCTTGGGAAAAGGACTTGAGATTATTCGGGAGGAAGCTCCTCCTGAAAAAATTCTTTGCAAAACAAGAATTAAGACTCTCTGAGAATCCTGCAGATCAGGACTTGTCTGCGGAAGAGCTCAATGCCATTCAGGAACTAGAACAGCTTCGTATGGGATCCAATATGGATGAAGTATCTACCCAGAGACCCAAGTGCAGACCCAAATCTTCTTTTTTCCCTCCCGATAACAACAGCCCAGAGATCGGGTTTTTTTTAATAGAGTGTCGAAAGAATTTGATGACATCTATGTACAAACCAAAAGCGGCCTTCACCAATTTCCCAGTAACCTCAAATTTAAGGAGAGAAAAGCCCTTCAGGAATTAGGAACATGGCATGACATCATTATAAAACCTTCAGACAAAGGTGGCAACATCGTTCTTTGGCCCCAAGAAATTTACATCACTGAGGCTCACAGACAGCTACATAATTCAGCATGTTACAAAAAACTCCTCAGTAATCCCACCACCAGATTCCAGAATGCTTACAATAAGTTAATACAGGAAACTGAAGCCCAATGCACAATTACAAAGCAGGAATCACAATATCTTACGGTCCAGAGTCCGAAGACACCCACATTCTATCTTCTGCCTAAGATACATAAAAATGCCCTCAACCCACCAGGAAGACCTATTATGTCTGGCAACGGCGGACTTTTGGAACAACCAAGTAGGTTTTTGGACCTGCACCTTCGGGATTTTGTTCTCTCTTCACCCTCTTATCTACAAGATACATCTGATTTACTACGGAAGATCCACGATATACATTTTGAAACCAACTTTCTCCTGGTGACTCTAGATGTAGAAGCACTCTACACCAGTATTAATCATCATCAAGGCCTTGCAGCTGTCCAATACTATCTGGATCAAGGGGGCGAGAAAGATTTTTCAAACTTCCTTCTAAGATTACTAGATTTTGTCCTCTCCAAGAATTACTTTGTCTTTCAGGACCAATTTTTCTTACAAGTAAGGGGTACAGCAATGGGCGCAGCCTGCACACCTACGTATGCGAATCTGTTTTTGGGATGGTGGGAGCACTTTTATGTCTTTAACACCATCAATGAGAAATACACCGTTCACGTGATATTATGGCTAAGATATATTGACGATATATTCATTATCTGGGACGAAGAGAGGGACCTTCTGATGGATTTCATAAAAATTCTCAATACTAATGATCTCAACATCACATTGACATACACCATCAGTACGTAAAAAGTTCCATTCCTGGACCTGAACATTTACAAATCTACAACAGGCTTTCTCGAAACCGAGCTATTTCGTAAAGAGACTGCAACTAACAGTCTCCTTTTCCAGACCAGCTCACACTGTTGAAAACATCCCTAAAGCGGAGTACCTAAGGCTGAGGCGCAATTGCTCAGAGGAGCATGCCTTTAAAATCAAGAGCAGAGAACTCACTAATCGCCTCCTAACCAGGGGCTACAGTAGACGCTCACTTAAACGCGCATACTCAGCCACAGCAATGGTAAAGAGAGAAAGCCTGATCTTTAAGAAGAAGAAAGAGGTCCCGAAACAGGACGAGATTATCAGATTCATATGAACCTTCTACCCTGAGTGGAGGATGCTCAAGAATGCGATAACAAAACATCTTTCCATACTACAGTTGGATCCGGATTTATCTCCTTTTTTGAAATCACCTTACAGATGAGCTGGCGTAGATCCAAGAACATCAAAGATCAGCTAGTTCGGAGCCACCTAGTAACATCTACACCTAAGAAACCCACCGTCATAGGCTCTTTTCCCTGTGGCAAATGTAAATCATGCCCTCAGATATCTAAAACCAATACCGTTATGGACAGGTATGGCCAAACAGTGAAGCTACAACATTTCTTCAACTGTGATACTCAAGTGGTCATCTACTGCATAACCTGCGGATGCAATCTTAAATATGTTGGCATGACTACACGAAAACTCAAAGAAAGAATTCTGGAACATTTGGGCAATATACGTAATGCAGCGAAAGACCTTGCCCGTATGAAACAACTCACTACTGTTGCCAGGCATTTTCACTATCACCACAAGGGATCCATCAAGGAACTAAAAGCCTTTGGCTTAGATCGTGTCCATTTGGGCATACGAGGTGGGGACATTACCAAGGAACTCTACAAGAAAGAAAGTGAATGGATTTTTCGTCTTAACAGCCTCAGGCCTTTTGGCCTGAATGAAAACATCAATTATGCAGTGTTCCTGTGAAGAATCCTCCTAGTATCAGAACCAATTCCAACTCTCATCATTTTTCCATAACTGGACTTTCTTCTCCTGCCACTCTTTCCTTTTCACTCTCACCTTCCCTTCCTTTTCCCCACCTTTTTTTCCCCATCTCTCCCCTTCCCCTCCCCTTTCCCCCCCCTTCTCTCCCCTTTTTTACCCCCCCACAATAATCCCCCCCATTTCTTTTCCCTTCCATTCTTTTTTCCCCCTCCCCCCCCCCCTTCTCAATTATCACCACTGACCCTTTCCCTGAGCAGTTCATCCTCCATAACCTAATCCACATTCCTTTTTATCCACATATCCCGTTCTGAACAACACTGTCATAACGATCTCCAAAAAAAAAACCCTCTTTTTCATTCTTTCCTTTATTCTCTCACTTGCTCAATCCCATTCATCTGACCCCTTCCCTGGTTAGTCCACTCTCCACAACCGGATTGACACTTTTCTAATTTGCACATTCCCTTCAAACCAACATGGTCACAACGTTCTCCAAACAACTTTTTCATTTTTCACCCGCCCATCCCCTTACCCACACCACACTCACAGGCACTCATTCACTGATCATTCCCACCAGCATGCACCCCCTTTTCCCATTACAACAACCTCTTTCTCCCCTTTCACATTTTTTTTTCATTTTTTCATTCATTCCTTTTCACCTCCTCTCACTGGCACACACTTGCCCCCCTCACCTTTCAGTGCGTGCCAGCCTTTCCCTCCCCTCCCCTCACTTCTCATCACTTTTTCACTATAATCACTTTAATCCTCAGCTTCAATTATCCTCAATGTTTATTAGCATTATTTATCTACCCTATTTATTTCCCATATCACTTCCCATTGCATTACCATTCTTTTCATTACATATCTGCTAATTTGCTTAAATCCTTGATCCAATTAAATCCCATGCTAATTTAATTCTCAGTTACCCCTCTCTCTACTTAGGGCTCCTACCCATCATAATGCTCCCCTAATTCTGTTTCCTATTTATTTTTCAAATAGCCTTCCCTTCTCTGTGCTGCCGTTTTGCCATTATCTAAGATGGCGCCCAGGGTTTACTTGCTCTTATATTATGCAACTGCCGTCCACAAAGACGGCGCCCGGGATCTCGCGACATTTCAGGGCCACCCGACCACACGTGTACGCACGGCCAGCCAGCGACATGGCGTCTCAAGATTACATAATCTCCGCCCCCTATTTCACGTCACGCCCCGTCACCATCGCAACTGATTGACGCTTCTCAGCGGCGGCTGCTATCTCTGGCCCAGCGTTTAAGAAATCGTCCAGCCATTGGTCAGTATTCATTTATTAGCTGCTACGAAACCTCATGCTGCACTCACCCTCCTAAACCCGGAAGTGAACAAGCCCGTCAGGGCGAAACGCGTTTTCCACACGGGGGGGGGGACCACACATGGAGTGAATCTCTAGCTCCTGCACTCGCATCTGACGATGCCCCGACCTGTCTACTCTGATGATTTTTTTCTATCTTGGTGACAGTAAGCCTACTGCTGTTCTGTTTACAATTTATACAGACAGCAACTTGCTATGTGTACTCATTAATATGCACTCACTAATATGCCTTATTTGATTATATAATTGAGTAGACCTGTGTAGTACACATCCAGCCTCCTGTTATAAGCTCTATTTCTTAACAGCAAATATATTTAACATTTTTCTCCCATTCTTTCTCTTATCTTCTCTATCTCTTTTGTTTTGCTAGTTTACACCTGCTAGTGATTTTACACTGGTATGCTGAGTTTTTTTACCAGCAGAGGCCAGTATACTGTTATCAGATTTTTTCCACTTACTGTGATCCTCAGTGTGTTTTCTGTCATTAATAATACAATTATTTTTCCGGCACAGCCTGTGGGATTCACCACACTTGACTTGGTTAAATTCAACTGTACTTCCACACTCAGCTCAGGATGTATTATGCTTATTAATTAATTTTCTCTAATTGATGCTGAAAATACCTTGTTTACATCGTTTGCCCAGTCTGGGTAACATAGTATGGATTTAAACTTTGAAAAGTGATACTTTCCTTTTCCCCAAGTGTCAATACCAGCATTTATCGTTTCGGGGTGAATTTCCCGTATGACAGATATCATTTCCATCTTACCTTAATGGTAATTCCTCACTGACCATTTAACCCAAATCACAGTTTTTATACCTCTCGCTCACGCTTTACTATTTTTTCGTGGACTCTCATCCGCGATTCACGGAGCACAATACCACGGATGTGGGATTTGATGAGCTGTGTCTAACGCGGAAAGCAGATCCACCTATTTTTACTTTACTTATTTATCTTTTTTCTTGATTAACTGTCCTCATTCCCTCTATCCCTCCATCTCCCTTTTTCTTATTTTCATATATAGGTGCACTCTCATTGGTATACTTGCATATAAATTCTCTACTATCATACCACGCTGCCAATGCCCGATCTCGTCCGATCTTGGAAGCCAAACAGCGTTGGGCCTGGTCAGTACCATCTACCTAGGTAAAAAACAGGTGTTTTTTTCTTTTTCCTATTTTGGAGCGTCTAATTGTCCAATCTTTGGTTCTCTCATATCAATACTGTATCAATCTGACTGATGCCCGATCGCCCCCTGTCTAGTCATAAGTATTAGCCTATACTGTTGTAACAACAGTCTCTGATCATTTGGCACGGTTTTTTGTTTAATTAATTTTTATACTGATTAAATCAATATCCGTCCTTTCTTTACCCAGTGATCCTTTTTAGCAGCTAAGCACAATCATTAGTTTGTTTAACTTTTGTTATTGAGGAGCAACTCGAGATACCTAACAAACTTATCAGCATTATTTGGCTTAGGATCTATATCAGAATCCATTATGACCACATTTTCACTGAAGACTGAGTTACTGAGACGCCAGAATTTGGATAATTTTGGGGACCCGTTCTCTGAGACCTATGAACAACCTACTTCTAATCTAGACTGGCGGACCACCTTCTCCAGGCTACAGAAAAGCCTGCAGAAGAGGACACGCCTATCGTGGGATGTCACGACCTTAGAAAACTATATTAAGCATAAGATTGTACCTCGGGGCCTGAGGCCCAAAATATTTCCATCCTTTCCCCTTGCAACTGATAATTTGAAAACCGAATGGGAAGCAGTTTTGCTCAAATGCTCTCATGAATTATTGCACCTGTTGGTTAAACACGACACTCTACTCATAGACCAGGTCGAGAAAGAGATTGATGAACTTGGCAAAACACTGGAAACGTGGGAAAAAGATCTATCCTTTCAAACAGCCTTCGAAAAACACAAGAAAGAAATTGTCCTTTATGAACAAGCGATAGTTGATCAAAAACGCAGTAAATTCATCAGGGACAAACACGATTTCTCACGTGGCAACGTTTTCAGGTGGAATCCGACACCTCTCAATAAGAACAGAAAACGAAGGGAAGATCCCACCTTCTCCGAATTCGAATCTTCCAATAGTGGAGACTCGTCCAGTGAAACTTTCGAAAGCACCACATACAATCGTGAAGAGGCAGAAGACTTTTCCCCACGTTTTTTAGATCAAGGACAGAGGCCAAGAGGACGCATCAGAACTCCAGGAAAACAAGGAGAGGGGGAAAGAAGAGGCGACGGACGCAATCAAGATTGGGACATACCGAGGACTGCCCGATATCCAGTCCGACAGAGGAAGACATTGCGGTAAACCCGGCCAATCCCGCCAAACTGCAGGTCATTAATTTATCCACAAGGTCTCTCTCCCCTGACCATATGGAGGTACTCGCCAAGGGACTTTCCTTCTCCCCAGTAAGATCCTTTAACAGATTTTCTTGGGAAAAGGACTTGAGATTATTCGGGAGGAAGCTCCTCCTGAAAAAATTCTTTGCAAAACAAGAATTAAGACTCTCTGAGAATCCTGCAGATCAGGACTTGTCTGCGGAAGAGCTCAATGCCATTCAGGAACTAGAACAGCTTCGTATGGGATCCAATATGGATGAAGTATCTACCCAGAGACCCAAGTGCAGACCCAAATCTTCTTTTTTCCCTCCCGATAACAACAGCCCAGAGATCGGGTTTTTTTTTAATAGAGTGTCGAAAGAATTTGATGACATCTACGTACAAACCAAAAGCGGCCTTCACCAATTTCCCAGTAACCTCAAATTTAAGGAGAGAAAAGCCCTTCAGGAATTAGGAACATGGCATGACATCATTATAAAACCTTCAGACAAAGGTGGCAACATCGTTCTTTGGCCCCAAGAAATTTACATCACTGAGGCTCACAGACAGCTACATAATTCAGCATGTTACAAAAAACTCTAAGTTAATACAGGAAACTGAAGCCCAATGCACAATTACAAAGCAGGAATCACAATATCTTACGGTCCAGAGTCCGAAGACACCCACATTCTATCTTCTGCCTAAGATACATAAAAATGCCCTCAACCCACCAGGAAGACCTATTATGTCTGGCAACGGCGGACTTTTGGAACAACCAAGTAGGTTTTTGGACCTGCACCTTCGGGATTTTGTTCTCTCTTTACCCTCTTATCTACAAGATACATCTGATTTACTACGGAAGATCCACAATATACATTTTGAAACCAACTTTCTCCTGGTGACTCTAGATGTAGAAGCACTCTACACCAGTATTAATCATCATCAAGGCCTTGCAGCTGTCCAATACTATCTGGATCAAGGGGGCGAGAAAGATTTTTCAAACTTCCTTCTAAGATTACTAGATTTTGTCCTCTCCAAGAATTACTTTGTCTTTCAGGACCAATTTTTCTTACAAGTAAGGGGTACAGCAATGGGCGCAGCCTGCGCACCTACGTATGCGAATCTGTTTTTGGGATGGTGGGAGCACTTTTATGTCTTTAACACCATCAATGAGAAATACACCGTTCACGTGATATTATGGCTAAGATATATTGACGATATATTCATTATCTGGGACGAAGAGAGGGACCTTCTGATGGATTTCATAAAAATTCTCAATACTAATGATCTCAACATCACATTGACATACACCATCAGTACGGAAAAAGTTCCATTCCTGGACCTGAACATTTACAAATCTACAACAGGCTTTCTCGAAACCGAGCTATTTCGTAAAGAGACTGCAACTAACAGTCTCCTTTTCCAGACCAGCTCACACTGTTGAAAACATCCCTAAAGCGGAGTACCTAAGGCTGAGGCGCAATTGCTCAGAGGAGCATGCCTTTAAAATCAAGAGCAGAGAACTCACTAATCGCCTCCTAACCAGGGGCTACAGTAGACGCTCACTTAAACGCGCATACTCAGCCACAGCAATGGTAAAGAGAGAAAGCCTGATCTTCAAGAAGAAGAAAGAGGTCCCGAAACAGGACGAGGTTATCAGATTCATAGGAACCTTCTACCCTGAGTGGAGGATGCTCAAGAATGCGATAACAAAACATCTTTCCATACTACAGTTGGATCCGGATTTATCTCCTTTTTTGAAATCACCCTTACAGATGAGCTGGCGTAGATCCAAGAACATCAAAGATCAGCTAGTTCGGAGCCACCTAGTAACATCTACACCTAAGAAACCCACCGTCATAGGCTCTTTTCCCTGTGGCAAATGTAAATCATGCCCTCAGATATCTAAAACCAATACCGTTATGGACAGGTATGGCCAAACAGTGAAGCTACAACATTTCTTCAACTGTGATACTCAAGTGGTCATCTACTGCATAACCTGCGGATGCAATCTTAAATATGTTGGCATGACTACACGAAAACTCAAAGAAAGAATTCTGGAACATTTGGGCAATATACGTAATGCTGCGAAAGACCTTGCCCATATGAAACAACTCACTACTGTTGCCAGGCATTTTCACTATCACCACAAGGGATCCATCAAGGAACTAAAAGCCTTTGGCTTAGATCGTGTCCATTTGGGCATACGAGGTGGGGACATTACCAAGGAACTCTACAAGAAAGAAAGTGAATGGATTTTTCGTCTTAACAGCCTCAGGCCTTTTGGCCTGAATGAAAACATCAATTATGCAGTGTTCCTGTGAAGAATCCTCCTAGTATCAGAACCAATTCCAACTCTCATCATTTTTCCATAACTGGACTTTCTTCTCCTGCCACTCTTTCCTTTTCACTCTCACCTTCCCTTCCTTTTCCCCACCTTTTTTCCCCATCTCTCCCCTTCCCCTCCCCTTTCCCCCCCTTCTCTCCCCTTTTTTACCCCCCCACAATAATCCCCCCCATTTCTTTTCCCTTCCATTCTTTTTTCCCCCTTCCCCCCCCTTCTCAATTATCACCACTGACCCTTTCCCTGAGCAGTTCATCCTCCATAACCTAATCCACATTCCTTTTTATCCACATATCCCGTTCTGAACAACACTGTCATAACGATCTCCAAAAAAAAAAACCCTCTTTTTCATTCTTTCCTTTTATTCTCTCACTTGCTCAATCCCATTCATCTGACCCCTTCCCTGGTTAGTCCACTCTCCACAACCGGATTGACACTTTTCTAATTTGCACATTCCCTTCAAACCAACATGGTCACAACGTTCTCCAAACAACTTTTTCATTTTTCACCCGCCCATCCCCTTACCCACACCACACTCACAGGCACTCATTCACTGATCATTCCCACCAGCATGCACCCCCTTTTCCCATTACAACAACCTCTTTCTCCCCTTTCACATTTTTTTCATTTTTTCATTCATTCCTTTTCACCTCCTCTCACTGGCACACACTTGCCCCCCTCACCTTTCAGTGCGTGCCAGCCTTTCCCTCCCCTCCCCTCACTTCTCATCACTTTTTCACTATAATCACTTTAATCCTCAGCTTCAATTATCCTCAATGTTTATTAGCATTATTTATCTACCCTATTTATTTCCCATATCACTTCCCATTGCATTACCATTCTTTTCATTACATATCTGCTAATTTGCTTAAATCCTTGATCCAATTAAATCCCATGCTAATTTAATTCTCAGTTACCCCTCTCTCTACTTAGGGCTCCTACCCATCATAATGCTCCCCTAATTCTGTTTCCTATTTATTTTTCAAATAGCCTTCCCTTCTCTGTGCTGCCGTTTTGCCATTATCTAAGATGGCGCCCAGGGTTTACTTGCTCTTATATTATGCAACTGCCATCCACAAAGATGGTGCCCGGGATCTCGCGACATTTCAGGGCCACCCGACCACACGTGTACGCACGGCCTGCCAGCGACATGGCGTCTCGAGATTACATAATCTCCGCCCCCTATTTCACGTCACGCCCCGTCACCATCGCAACTGATTGACGCTTCTCAGCGGCGGCTGCTATCTCTGGCCCAGCGTTTAAGAAATCGTCCAGCCATTGGTCAGTATTCATTTATTAGCTGCCACGAAACCTCATGCTGCACTCACCCTCCTAAACCCGGAAGTGAACAAGCCCGTCAGGGCGAAACGCGTTTTCCACACGGGGGGGGGGGGGGGGACCACACATGGAGTGAATCTCTAGCTCCTGCACTCGCATCTGACGATGCCCCGACCTGTCTACTCTGATGATTTTTTTTCTATCTTGGTGACAGTAAGCCTACTGCTGTTCTGTTTACAATTTATACAGACAGCAACTTGCTATGTGTACTCATTAATATGCACTCACTAATATGCCTTATTTGATTATATAATTGAGTAGACCTGTGTAGTACACATCCAGCCTCCTGTTATAAGCTCTATTTCTTAACAGCAAATATATTTAACATTTTTCTCCCATTCTTTCTCTTATCTTCTCTATCTCTTTTGATTTGCTAGTTTACACCTGCTAGTGATTTTACACTGGTATGCTGAGTTTTTTACCAGCAGAGGCCAGTATACTGTTATCAGATTTTTTCCACTTACTGTGATCCTCAGTGTGTTTTCTGTCATTAATAATACAATTATTTTTCCGGCACAGCCTGTGGGATTCACCACACTTGACTTGGTTAAATTCAACTGTACTTCCACACTCAGCTCAGGATGTATTATGCTTATTAATGAATTTTCTCTAATTGATGCTGAAAATACCTTGTTTACATTGTTTGCCCAGTCTGGGTAACATAGTATGGATTTAAACTTTGAAAAGTGATATTTTCCTTTTCCCCAAGTGTCAATACCAGCATTTATCGATTCGGGGTGAATTTCCCGCATGACAGATATAATTTCCATCTTACCTTAATGGTAATTCCTCACTGGCCATTTAACCCAAATCACAGTTTTTATACCTCTCGCTCACGCTTTACTATTTTTTCGTGGACTCTCATCCGCGATTCACGGAGCACAATACCACGGATGTGGGATTTGATGAGCCGTGTCTAACGCTGAAAGCAGATCCACCTATTTTTACTTTACTTATTTATCTTTTTTCTTGATTAACTGTCCTCATTCCCTCTATCCCTCCATCTCCCTTTTTCTTATTTTCATATATAGGTGCACTCTCATTGGTATACTTGCATATAAATTCTCTACTATCATACCACGCTGCCAATGCCCGATCTCGTCCGATCTTGGAAGCCAAACAGCGTTGGGCCGGGTCAGTACCGGGAGAGGAGACCTCCTGCGAATACCCGGTGTTGTAGAGCAGGGACTATTCCCTGTTTTATGTGAGTTGCGACGCCAACAGCAGTATCACCACTAATCCTTACTTCTATTCTTTCCTATTTGAGGCCCACGACCGATCATTGTGGCTTACGTCAGAAAGTCAGGTCCTTTTGAATGCAGAAGACTTTATTTTTGAATCTAAGTAGCCCTATTGGGACGCACTTATCAAATAATTTTCACGACCACTCCTTGGTCCCATCAATACAGATATTCTGTACTGGTCAGGGGAATTGGGGGTAAGACGATCAAATGTCTACAACCATTCCAATCACACATTGTGATTAAAAAGACCAGAACATTTTAAAATCTTTATTATTATACATTTTTTCTATATGGATCAGCTACATGGGTAACTTTGTTATTAATGTTAACAATAAAAGTTATGTTTTAAGTATTTCTTTTCATATGTCATAGAAATTTTCTTTCCTTTCTAAAGAGTTTTTCTATGTTGTCTTGCATCAGACCAGGGGTAGTGTCTTGCGCAGCATCAGTCCAGTGTAGCTGTATAAGTCCCTTTTAGTGGTGCTGTGTTGTCCTGCATTAGACCAGGGGTAGTGTCTTGCGCAGCATCAGTCCAGTGTAGCTGTATAAGTCCCTTTTAGTGGTGCTGTGTTGTCCTGCATTAGACCAGGGGTAGTGTCTTGCGCAGCATCAGTCCAGTGACCAGTCACAGTGGTGGTGTCCTCTGCTGCCATATATCCAGTGTTACTGCCGTATAATTCCTGTGATATTGCCTTATAATTTCCGTGAAGCTGCCGTATAATTCCTATGATATGGCTGTATAATTCTTGTGATATTGATTTATAATTCTCGGAATACTGTCTTATAATTCCTGTGACATTGCAGTATAACTCTCGGAATACTGGCGTATAATTCCTGTGATACTGCCATATAATTCCCGTGATACTGGCGTATAATTCTTGTGATACTGGCGTATAATTTCTGTGATATTGCCGTATAATTCTCAGAATACTGGCGTATAATTCCCGTGATATTGCCGTATAATTCTCGGAATACTGTCGTATAATTCCTGTGACATTGCAATATAATTCTCGGAATACTGGCGTATAATTCCTGTGATATTGCCGTAAAATTCTAGGAATACTGGCGTATAATTCCCGTGATACTGGCGTATAATTCCTGTGACATTGAAGTATAATTCCTGTGATATTGCCATATAATTCTAGGAATACTGTCACATAATTCCCGTGATACTGGCGTATAATTCCTGTAATATTGCCGTATAATTCCCGTGATACTGCCTTATAATTCCAGGTATCCTGCCGTATAATTCAATATAAATCCATATAATTCCGTATAAATCCAGTCCAGTGGTGCTGCCATATAAGTTCAGTGGTGCTGTCCTGTGCTGTATATTATTTACTCCAAATAAAGGGGTTATTCAAATTTAATCCAAATTATTTTTACAGGGTTTGCCCTGTGAGGTGTAGGGGTATGCTCTCTTGTGCCGCATATTGTGTTATATAACTGCAGAAAAATAATAGAGAACAAACATTTGGAGGATAAAATAGGGAAAGATCAAGAACCACTTCCTCCTAGTGCTGAAGCTGCTTCCACTAGCGATGACATAGATGATGAAATGCCATCAACGTCATCTGCCAAGGCCGATGTCCATTGTGGTAGTAGAGGGCATGTAAAATCCAAAAAGCCAAAGTTCAGTAAAAAGACCACAAAAAAAGAAATTTAAATGGTCTGAGGAGAAATGTAAACTTGTCAATATACCATTTACGACAGGGAGTGGCAAGGAACGGCTGAGGCCCTGGCCTATGTTCATGACTAGTGGTTCAGCTTCCCATGATGATGGAAGCCCTCATCCTCCCACTAGAAAAATGTAAAGAGATAAGCTTGAAAGAGCACAGAAAAGAACTGTGCGTTCTGAGATGGTATCTCAAATCCCCAAGGAGAGTACAACTGTGTCGGCGGTTGCGATGCCTGGCCTTCCCAACACTGGACAGGAAGAGGTGGCTTCTTCCACCATTTGCACACCCCCTGCAAGTGCTGGAAAGAGCACCCACAGTTCAGTTCCTGATATTGAAAATGAAGATGTCACTGTTGAAGTACACCAGGATGAGGATATGGGTGTTGCTGGTACTGAGGAGGAAGTTGACGATGAGGATTCTGATGATGTGGTTTGTTTAAGTCAGGCACCGGGGGAAACACCTGTTGTTCATGGGATGAAGAAGCCCATTCTGATGCCTGGGCAAAATACCAAAAAAGTCACCTCTTCGGTGTGGAATTATTTCTCCACAAATCTGGACAACAGGTGTCAAGCCATCTGTTGCCTCTGTCAATCTGTAATAAGTAGAGGTAAGGATGTTAGCCACCTAGGAACATCCTCCCTTATACGTCACCTGCAGCGCATTCATCATAAGTCACTGTCAAGTTGTGAAACTTTGGGTAAGAGCGTAAGCAGTCCACTGACACCTAAATCCCTTCTTCCTCCTGTACCCAAGCTCCTGCAAGCCACACCACCAACTCCCTCAACGTCAACTTCCTCCTCAGTCAGGAACATCAGTAGTCCTGCAGGCCATGTCACTGTCAAGACTGAGGATTCCTCTCCTAACCGGGATTCCTCCGGAGGATCCTTGAGTGGTACGCCTGCTGTTGCTGCCGTTGCTGTTGTTGCTGCTGGGAGTCAATTGTCATCCCAGAGGGGAAGTCGGAAGACCACTTGTACTACTTCAACTCCTGGAAGATGAAATATGACAGCAGTCATCCTTTGCTATGCTGGTGTTAGATGTGCGTCCGGTATCGGCCATTAGTTCAGTGGGACTTAGAAAATTGTTTGAGGTACTGTGTCCCCGGTATCAAATCCCATCTAGGTTCCACTTCTTTAAGCAGGCGATACCGAGAATGTACAGAGACGTCAGAAAAAGTGCCCTTAGTATCCTACAAAATGCAGTTGTACCCACTGTCCACTTAACCACGGACATGTGGACAAGTGGAACAGGGCAGACTAAGGACTATATGACTGTGACAGCCCACTGGGTAGATGTATGGCCTCCCGCAGCAACAACAGCAGTGGCACCAGTAGCAACATCCGCAAATGCCAACTCGTTCCTAGGCAGGCTACGCTATGTATCACCGCTTTCCATAAGAGGCACACCAGTGGTGCACCCAGGGGGGGTCCGAGCACCCAGAAACCCCCTCCACCCAAAAAATATATATCTTTTTTTAATTATTTTTTTTGCTGCATGAGTATTATTAATGGCTGTCTAGCGTCCTCTGCAGCATGCTGTCTTCCTGGTGGCACTTGTAAGTGCTTAATAAAAGTTTACTTTATTTTAATTATAGTACATAATTATCCATGTGCATACATATATACACATGTATATACATATATACATACATATAAACACACACACACATATGATATATATATATATATATATATATATATATATATATGTGTATATACAGTAGATGTGTACTGTATGTATGTATATATATATATATATATATATATATGTATGCATGTTTAATATATATATATATATATATATATATATGTATATACGGTATATATATATGTGTAGATATGTATGTATATATATATATATATATATATATATATAGATATATCCAATATATGATTGCACTCGCATCTTCCAATTGTCCATACGCTGGGGTGTCACCCCGGATACCGAGGCATCCAAATATAGAAAAAGCAAATCAGAGGGGGCACTCACCAGACTTCTTTGTATTTTAACAAATGTTCATTTATTGAAGATAATACTTTACATGATCATCAATTTCTCAATTCCTCAAGCGCTTTCGGCCCGAATCAGGGGCCTTCCTCAGGAGGTACTGTATAAAGATCACCACTTTCACCAATCGTGAACAATGAATCCAGGCATCCAGCAGCAACACTGGTTCTGCCTGACTGGCCCTAAATACCCCAATCACTTAAAAATAGCGCCAAAATCGACTGTGATGTCATTAGAGAGCGACACAAGTGTTCTCAACTATGTAAATACCTAGCCATATGGGGGAAATGAACACAACAAACCAAACTCACCCCCAACACAGGATATAGGCAAATCGGCTCATGTCCGCTCAGTCCGGTGCATCAGAAGATGCCACCATAGCACCTCATGCGCCGCTGGGACTCCGGAGCGATCACTTCCGGTCTGTGGAACGCACAAGTCGCACGACCGGAAGCGCGCGTGTGAAACGCAAACAGGAAGTGAAGTTCCGTTTTATCGGACATCACTGTCTCACAACAGACTTTGGTTATAATATACTCAACAAGAAATAATTAAAGTAATGGCGTGTAAGTGATATAGTGCATCTAACATGCACCCATAGGGTACTAGAGCCAGGCAATGCAGAGTAGAGGATTCCTATTATAAAATCACGTAACAGATCAACATCAACCAGACAACATGCATATTTGTCCAGATCCTCAAGGTACAGCAGAAATACAGACACTACTATCTTTCATTGATTTATACACCCATTGTTGGGCTGCTAGTCCATAATGTCGTGCACCCTCCTGCAATTTAAACTGTATCAAGTGGATCAAAGCAAGCATGCATAATTAAAACCAATGGATTCTTTAGTGTATTCATCAAATATCTGTATATGCACCATACAGTGTCCCTGTTGTAAAAATATTCATTGTATTACTAACACTGTATATACTAATAACACCAAAGAATCATATAAAAAAATATGCAAAAAAGGAAGAAAAAGACAATAAGAGGGCATGCATCGGGCAAAAAAGGTCTAAAAAAGAATCTAACGTAGAAATATATTAAGCGGGTTGGACTCATTCAGACCATTCGGTGTTACGGAGCCAAGTCTGTGTATCCATCTTGCTTCAAGCTTCCTAAGGAGGAGTGAGCGATCTCCCCCTCTCGTTGGGATGGGGACCCAATCTATGATTCTGCATTTTAAAGATGCCACTTGGTGTCCTTCCTTTAGGAAATGTAGAGCCACCGGTTTATCGGTACTGCCTGTTTGAAGCGCTTGGTGTATTGAGCTGCGGTGGTTGGCCATTCGTTCCCTGAATGAACAGGTGGTCATTCCCACATATGGCAGTCCACATGGGCATAGTAGCATATACACAACATGGTCCATCCGACAATGTAACCGGTACCGGATGGTGATTGGTTTTCCACTCAACGGATGTGGAAACTTATCTCCGACCAGCATTGAGCGACATGTCACACACCCCAAGCATTTAACGCAGCCTTTTCTTGTTTTATGTAACCAATTCTTTGCTGAATCCCCAGTTTGTCGGGTAGGGTGCATCAGTAGTTGTTTCAGGTTACGACCACGTCTAAATGCTAACATGGGTGGTTGTTCCAATGCTTTCTTAAATTTTGGATCTGAATTTAAGATAGGCCAGTGCTTCCTTAGTGATGATCTAATAGCTGGCGACTTGGCGTCAAACTGTGTGACATATATCATCCGCTGTTCTTTGGTCGGTTTTACTTCACCCACACGTGATCGTGCTCTTACCAGACATTTACTGATAGTGTCATTACTGTACCCCCTCTGAGAAAAGTGAACCTTCATCTCTTCAATCTGCTCTTCAGCAGTCGTTGGATTCGTATTATTTCTCAAAACTCGCATAAATTGTGAGATTGGAAGGCTTGATCTTAGAGCTGGCGGATGGTTACTTGTGGCGTGCAGAATTGTATTGCGGTCCGTCTCTTTTCTAAATAGTGTAGTCCCTAGTTTGGTTCCATCCCGGAAGATAGTCAAGTCTAAGAAATTAACAGACTTCATATCTGAATGTCCCGTAAAACGCACGGTGGAGTCCAGATTATTCAGATATTCTAACATCTCGTTAAACTCAAATTCAGTACCGTCCCATAGCAAAAACACATCATCTATGAAACGTTTATAATACACAATCTTAGTGCTGTATTTCGGCATGATGTTTACCGTTTCATATTCATGCATAAATATGCCTGCATAAACAGGTGCCACGTTCGAACCCATGGCGGTCCCTGAGCATTGCATATAATACTCTCCTTGATACATGAAGTGATTGTTAGTTAGTATCATCTCTAAGAATGCCAGAATACAATCAATAGGAATGGTACCAAAATCAGTGGATACAAGTAGGTTCCTTACTGCCTCTATACCCAGCCTATGGGGAATGATCGTATACAGTGACGATACGTCTAGTGTTACAAGTAACACATTCTCTTTAATGTCCCCAAGGTCCATAATTCTATCCAAAAAATCACCAGTATCTTTCAGATAGCTTGGTATGAAGGGTATCAATTCTTGAAGGAAACCATCCAAGAATATGGCTAACGGTTGTAAAAGTGACCCCCTAGCAGAGATGATAGGTCTGCCAGGGGGGTTAACCAGAGACTTATGGACCTTGGGAAGCGTATAAAGCATCGGGCAGATAGGAAAATCTACCTTTAAGTATGTCGCCATCTGTTCCGTCAACCATCCCATGTTGACCGATCTATCAATTAATGTGTCAACCTTTCTTTTTACCAGAGGCATGGGATTATGCGTGCATTTGGAATAAACATCAGGGTTTGCCAATTGCCGCCTGACCTCAGCATCATAGCTATCAAGATTCTGGATCACCACGGCACCGCCTTTATCAGCGGGCCGAATGATGATTTTATCATTGTTTCTCAAGGATCTTAAAGCTGTACGTTGGTCAGGTGTCAAATTTGGGAAACCCCCAGAGGTATCATTTCTAAAATCATACTCGGTCATCCTTAAAAAGGTCCGTATACTTGGATTCGATGAGGGGGGGTCAAACAGACTGGGTTTTTTAAGTATTTTGGGGTCAGTTAAATCCACACCCTCTTTCATAGTTCTGTCCCCAAAGAACTCGCGCAAGCGCAGCTTGCGCCCAAATTTATAATGGTCAACCGCTAAATTGAAATCGTCGTGTCTGGAGGTGGGTACAAAAGAGAGACCTAATGACAAAAGTGAAGACTCCCCTTTTGTCAGAACGTGATCAGATAGATTGAAAATACTATTCAATCCTTTTTTCTCCTCGCTCTTCTTTTTAAAGCTGCCTCTTCTTGGGTGGGGTCTTCTTGGTCTACTGGGTCTCTTGAGGGGGGTGGACGTGTGCCTCTGCCTAAAAAACCACTCGGTGGACGAGTCCCTCTGGCTTCAGAATCTGAAGCTGACTGTGATGTCGAGGAGTCACTGTTCTGTTGGAATCTATTATGATAGGGTCTATTCTGTCTAAAACGTCTGGTCACCCCTGTACCACCTGTTAGCCACCTGTAGACTTGATGGGAAGTATAGTCTTGGGTGACAGTTTGTAACTTTTTCCTTTTAAAAGTCACCAACTGATCCTTGAACGTGTCTAGTTGTAATTGCAACTTGTCACACCAAGTTTCCGTTTTGTCTGCCTTCAAGGTTTGTAGATATTTTTTCTCAAAAATCTCAATTTCCTCCCTGATTTTGACCAATTCTATCCCCACTTCTTCAATGACCAAGAGGATTAAGTCGAGTGAGCATTTGTTTAGAACACCACACCATTTACTGCAAAAGGCTGCATTAGTTCTACCGATGGTGGGGGTGTTGCTCACTCGAAATCCACGTGGAATACGTTTAGTTCGGTGGTATTCGGATAAGAATTGGCCGTGGAGTGTTAATTCCACCTCTCTGCGTTTTAAACGTAATACCTTATGAAAGAGATCAATTGGTTTTTCTGCTGGAAGGCTCGTAAACTCAAAATGATGAAAATATACTTTCTCAGCATCATCATCAGTTAGTGATACTAACTGATTTTCTGCCGCAAATAACAATCCCTCATCAAAACCCACCGTACCAGACTGGGACATTTCATATAGCAGTCATTCAAATCCACATCTGCAAGAATAGATGCTGTTCAGTGTATCATGACAACACAAGCTGCTACCACAAAAAGTTAATAAATAGCAATGGGACGGTACTGGCCCTATCCTGCCCGATGCAGACAAACCTCTAAATGCCAAAAAGAAATTTTAAAATTTTAGGTATTCAAAAAAGGAATACAAAAAAGAGAATCAACTGCAAAAAACCAGCAGTAGCTATGTTGGATGTCCACAGACTCTAAATTATCCAGGATGTATATTCAAATGTAATGACGGATGGGTGACTAATCAAGAGACGGTCCTTCTTCAGGAAAGACGTTCCCTTAAATATATCCAATATATGATTGCACTCGCATCTTCCAATTGTCCATACGCTGGGGTGTCACCCCGGATACCGAGGCATCCAAATATAGAAAAAGCAAATCAGAGGGGGCACTCACCAGACTTCTTTGTATTTTAACAAATGTTCATTTATTGAAGATAATACTTTACATGATCATCAATTTCTCAATTCCTCAAGCGCTTTCGGCCCGAATCAGGGGCCTTCCTCAGGAGGTACTGTATAAAGATCACCACTTTCACCAATCGTGAACAATGAATCCAGGCATCCAGCAGCAACACTGGTTCTGCCTGACTGGCCCTAAATACCCCAATCACTTAAAAATAGCGCCAAAATCGACTGTGATGTCATTAGAGAGCGACACAAGTGTTCTCAACTATGTAAATACCTAGCCATATGGGGGAAATGAACACAACAAACCAAACTCACCCCCAACACAGGATATAGGCAAATCGGCTCATGTCCGCTCAGTCCGGTGCATCAGAAGATGCCACCATAGCACCTCATGCGCCGCTGGGACTCCGGAGCGATCACTTCCGGTCTGTGGAACGCACAAGTCGCACGACCGGAAGCGCGCGTGTGAAACGCAAACAGGAAGTGAAGTTCCGTTTTATCGGACATCACTGTCTCACAACAGACTTTGGTTATAATATACTCAACAAGAAATAATTAAAGTAATGGCGTGTAAGTGATATAGTGCATCTAACATGCACCCATAGGGTACTAGAGCCAGGCAATGCAGAGTAGAGGATTCCTATTATAAAATCACGTAACAGATCAACATCAACCAGACAACATGCATATTTGTCCAGATCCTCAAGGTACAGCAGAAATACAGACACTACTATCTTTCATTGATTTATACACCCATTGTTGGGCTGCTAGTCCATAATGTCGTGCACCCTCCTGCAATTTAAACTGTATCAAGTGGATCAAAGCAAGCATGCATAATTAAAACCAATGGATTCTTTAGTGTATTCATCAAATATCTGTATATGCACCATACAGTGTCCCTGTTGTAAAAATATTCATTGTATTACTAACACTGTATATACTAATAACACCAAAGAATCATATAAAAAAAATATGCAAAAAAGGAAGAAAAAGACAATAAGAGGGCATGCATCGGGCAAAAAAGGTCTAAAAAAGAATCTAACGTAGAAATATATTAAGCGGGTTGGACTCATTCAGACCATTCGGTGTTACGGAGCCAAGTCTGTGTATCCATCTTGCTTCAAGCTTCCTAAGGAGGAGTGAGCGATCTCCCCCTCTCGTTGGGATGGGGACCCAATCTATGATTCTGCATTTTAAAGATGCCACTTGGTGTCCTTCCTTTAGGAAATGTAGAGCCACCGGTTTATCGGTACTGCCTGTTTGAAGCGCTTGGTGTATTGAGCTGCGGTGGTTGGCCATTCGTTCCCTGAATGAACAGGTGGTCATTCCCACATATGGCAGTCCACATGGGCATAGTAGCATATACACAACATGGTCCATCCGACAATGTAACCGGTACCGGATGGTGATTGGTTTTCCACTCAACGGATGTGGAAACTTATCTCCGACCAGCATTGAGCGACATGTCACACACCCCAAGCATTTAACGCAGCCTTTTCTTGTTTTATGTAACCAATTCTTTGCTGAATCCCCAGTTTGTCGGGTAGGGTGCATCAGTAGTTGTTTCAGGTTACGACCACGTCTAAATGCTAACATGGGTGGTTGTTCCAATGCTTTCTTAAGAGAAGGACCGTCTCTTGATTAGTCACCCATCCGTCATTACATTTGAATATACATCCTGGATAATTTAGAGTCTGTGGACATCCAACATAGCTACTGCTGGTTTTTTGCAGTTGATTCTCTTTTTTGTATTCCTTTTTTGAATACCTAAAATTTTAAAATTTCTTTTTGGCATTTAGAGGTTTGTCTGCATCGGGCAGGATAGGGCCAGTACCGTCCCATTGCTATTTATTAACTTTTTGTGGTAGCAGCTTGTGTTGTCATGATACACTGAACAGCATCTATTCTTGCAGATGTGGATTTGAATGACTGCTATATGAAATGTCCCAGTCTGGTACGGTGGGTTTTGATGAGGGATTGTTATTTGCGGCAGAAAATCAGTTAGTATCACTAACTGATGATGATGCTGAGAAAGTATATTTTCATCATTTTGAGTTTACGAGCCTTCCAGCAGAAAAACCAATTGATCTCTTTCATAAGGTATTACGTTTAAAACGCAGAGAGGTGGAATTAACACTCCACGGCCAATTCTTATCCGAATACCACCGAACTAAACGTATTCCACGTGGATTTCGAGTGAGCAACACCCCCACCATCGGTAGAACTAATGCAGCCTTTTGCAGTAAATGGTGTGGTGTTCTAAACAAATGCTCACTCGACTTAATCCTCTTGGTCATTGAAGAAGTGGGGATAGAATTGGTCAAAATCAGGGAGGAAATTGAGATTTTTGAGAAAAAATATCTACAAACCTTGAAGGCAGACAAAACGGAAACTTGGTGTGACAAGTTGCAATTACAACTAGACACGTTCAAGGATCAGTTGGTGACTTTTAAAAGGAAAAAGTTACAAACTGTCACCCAAGACTATACTTCCCATCAAGTCTACAGGTGGCTAACAGGTGGTACAGGGGTGACCAGACGTTTTAGACAGAATAGACCCTATCATAATAGATTCCAACAGAACAGTGACTCCTCGACATCACAGTCAGCTTCAGATTCTGAAGCCAGAGGGACTCGTCCACCGAGTGGTTTTTTAGGCAGAGGCACACGTCCACCCCCCTCAAGAGACCCAGTAGACCAAGAAGACCCCACCCAAGAAGAGGCAGCTTTAAAAAGAAGAGCGAGGAGAAAAAAGGATTGAATAGTATTTTCAATCTATCTGATCACGTTCTGACAAAAGGGGAGTCTTCACTTTTGTCATTAGGTCTCTCTTTTGTACCCACCTCCAGACACGACGATTTCAATTTAGCGGTTGACCATTATAAATTTGGGCGCAAGCTGCGCTTGCGCGAGTCCTTTGGGGACAGAACTATGAAAGAGGGTGTGGATTTAACTGACCCCAAAATACTTAAAAAACCCAGTCTGTTTGACCCCCCCTCATCGAATCCAAGTATACGGACCTTTTTAAGGATGACCGAGTATGATTTTAGAAATGATACCTCTGGGGGTTTCCCAAATTTGACACCTGACCAACGTACAGCTTTAAGATCCTTGAGAAACAATGATAAAATCATCATTCGGCCCGCTGATAAAGGCGGTGCCGTGGTGATCCAGAATCTTGATAGCTATGATGCTGAGGTCAGGCGGCAATTGGCAAACCCTGATGTTTATTCCAAATGCACGCATAATCCCATGCCTCTGGTAAAAAGAAAGGTTGACACATTAATTGATAGATCGGTCAACATGGGATGGTTGACGGAACAGATGGCGACATACTTAAAGGTAGATTTTCCTATCTGCCCGATGCTTTATACGCTTCCCAAGGTCCATAAGTCTCTGGTTAACCCCCCTGGCAGACCTATCATCTCTGCTAGGGGGTCACTTTTACAACCGTTAGCCATATTCTTGGATGGTTTCCTTCAAGAATTGATACCCTTCATACCAAGCTATCTGAAAGATACTGGTGATTTTTTGGATAGAATTATGGACCTTGGGGACATTAAAGAGAATGTGTTACTTGTAACACTAGACGTATCGTCACTGTATACGATCATTCCCCATAGGCTGGGTATAGAGGCAGTAAGGAACCTACTTGTATCCACTGATTTTGGTACCATTCCTATTGATTGTATTCTGGCATTCTTAGAGATGATACTAACTAACAATCACTTCATGTATCAAGGAGAGTATTATATGCAATGCTCAGGGACCGCCATGGGTTCGAACGTGGCACCTGTTTATGCAGGCATATTTATGCATGAATATGAAACGGTAAACATCATGCCGAAATACAGCACTAAGATTGTGTATTATAAACGTTTCATAGATGATGTGTTTTTGCTATGGGACGGTACTGAATTTGAGTTTAACGAGATGTTAGAATATCTGAATAATCTGGACTCCACCGTGCGTTTTACGGGACATTCAGATATGAAGTCTGTTAATTTCTTAGACTTGACTATCTTCCGGGATGGAACCAAACTAGGGACTACACTATTTAGAAAAGAGACGGACCGCAATACAATTCTGCACGCCACAAGTAACCATCCGCCAGCTCTAAGATCAAGCCTTCCAATCTCACAATTTATGCGAGTTTTGAGAAATAATACGAATCCAACGACTGCTGAAGAGCAGATTGAAGAGATGAAGGTTCGCTTTTCTCAGAGGGGGTACAGTAATGACACTATCAGTAAATGTCTGGTAAGAGCACGATCACGTGTGGGTGAAGTAAAACCGACCAAAGAACAGCGGATGATATATGTCACACAGTTTGACGCCAAGTCGCCAGCTATTAGATCATCACTAAGGAAGCACTGGCCTATCTTAAATTCAGATCCAAAATTTAAGAAAGCATTGGAACAACCACCCATGTTAGCATTTAGACGTGGTCGTAACCTGAAACAACTACTGATGCACCCTACCCGACAAACTGGGGATTCAGCAAAGAATTGGTTACATAAAACAAGAAAAGGCTGCGTTAAATGCTTGGGGTGTGTGACATGTCGCTCAATGCTGGTCGGAGATAAGTTTCCACATCCGTTGAGTGGAAAACCAATCACCATCCGGTACCGGTTACATTGTCGGATGGACCATGTTGTGTATATGCTACTATGCCCATGTGGACTGCCATATGTGGGAATGACCACCTGTTCATTCAGGGAACGAATGGCCAACCACCGCAGCTCAATACACCAAGCGCTTCAAACAGGCAGTACCGATAAACCGGTGGCTCTACATTTCCTAAAGGAAGGACACCAAGTGGCATCTTTAAAATGCAGAATCATAGATTGGGTCCCCATCCCAACGAGAGGGGGAGATCGCTCACTCCTCCTTAGGAAGCTTGAAGCAAGATGGATACACAGACTTGGCTCCGTAACACCGAATGGTCTGAATGAGTCCAACCCGCTTAATATATTTCTACGTTAGATTCTTTTTTAGACCTTTTTTGCCCGATGCATGCCCTCTTATTGTCTTTTTCTTCCTTTTTTGCATATTTTTTTATATGATTCTTTGGTGTTATTAGTATATACAGTGTTAGTAATACAATGAATATTTTTACAACAGGGACACTGTATGGTGCATATACAGATATTTGATGAATACACTAAAGAATCCATTGGTTTTAATTATGCATGCTTGCTTTGATCCACTTGATACAGTTTAAATTGCAGGAGGGTGCACGACATTATGGACTAGCAGCCCAACAATGGGTGTATAAATCAATGAAAGATAGTAGTGTCTGTATTTCTGCTGTACCTTGAGGATCTGGACAAATATGCATGTTGTCTGGTTGATGTTGATCTGTTACGTGATTTTATAATAGGAATCCTCTACTCTGCATTGCCTGGCTCTAGTACCCTATGGGTGCATGTTAGATGCACTATATCACTTACACGCCATTACTTTAATTATTTCTTGTTGAGTATATTATAACCAAAGTCTGTTGTGAGACAGTGATGTCCGATAAAACGGAACTTCACTTCCTGTTTGCGTTTCACACGCGCGCTTCCGGTCGTGCGACTTGTGCGTTCCACAGACCGGAAGTGATCGCTCCGGAGTCCCAGCGGCGCATGAGGTGCTATGGTGGCATCTTCTGATGCACCGGACTGAGCGGACATGAGCCGATTTGCCTATATCCTGTGTTGGGGGTGAGTTTGGTTTGTTGTGTTCATTTCCCCCATATGGCTAGGTATTTACATAGTTGAGAACACTTGTGTCGCTCTCTAATGACATCACAGTCGATTTTGGCGCTATTTTTAAGTGATTGGGGTATTTAGGGCCAGTCAGGCAGAACCAGTGTTGCTGCTGGATGCCTGGATTCATTGTTCACGATTGGTGAAAGTGGTGATCTTTATACAGTACCTCCTGAGGAAGGCCCCTGATTCGGGCCGAAAGCGCTTGAGGAATTGAGAAATTGATGATCATGTAAAGTATTATCTTCAATAAATGAACATTTGTTAAAATACAAAGAAGTCTGGTGAGTGCCCCCTCTGATTTGCTTTTTCTATATATAGATATAGATATATATAGATATATATATGGAGGTGGATCGGCACTCCCACTGATGGCCACAGTAAGCACTGGTGCCCTCTTAAAACAAATACTTACAAATACGGAAAGGAGGAAGCGGCACTCTGCGTCTTTAAACAGGCAAAAAGTGTATTCAACAACACATCTACAGGTCCTGTAGTTGTGTTGTTGAATACACTTTTTGCCTGCTTCCTCCTTTCCGTATTTGTGTATATATACACACACACACACACACACACACACACACAAACACACACTAGTTTTACGGACCCAGCATATACTGGGTCACCTCAGTCCCCACTCCCGTGATTGGCTCCACCCAGTTCTGGAAATCCCCCATGCAAATCCTGCGTTTGCCACTGCACACAGCTGACAACCTCTTACGGAAACATCATTGCAGAATGGCTTACCCCAATTAGACTCTCCTGGGTATTTGTGATATCGGACAACGCCACCAATATTGTGCGTGCATTACATCTGGGCAAATTCCAGCACCTCCCATGTTTTGCACATACAATTAATTTGGTGGTGCAGAATTTTTGTAAAAAGGACAGGGGCATGCAGGAGATACTGTTGGTGGCCCGACAAATTGTGGGCCATTTTTGGCATTGAGCCACCTTGTGCAGAAGACTGGAGCGCCACTTAATCCCCTGCTGTATTGTTCTCTGTATTGTATTGCAGCTGAGAACAATAGATGAAGGGTTTATGCTAAGTCATGTTGTGACTAGGCACAGAAAACTAGTCAAGATAGCGGTGGACCCATCTGTATGTTGTATCTCTCTTTCCGGCAGACACAAGTGTGCAGAAGTGCAAAGACCTGCTGGTGAGTAAATTGTCAACTCAAGCGGAACGTGACCTGTCAACAGCTCCTCCTTCAAATTCTCCCGCCACTGGGGCTGCAGGGAAAAGGATAAGAATTCCGAGCCCACCCACTGGCGGTGATGCAGGGCAGTCAGGAGCGAGTGCCGACATCGGGTCCGGACTGAAGGACCTGCCAACGATTACTCACATGTCTACTGTCACTGTTAGGCGCCGGGGTCCGCTCGTCTGCGCGGCCCGGCGCCTAGCAACAAGGGACGCCGTGCGCGTACAGCCGCCGGCTCCCTAGCAACGCTAGACGCCGGGCGCGCTGAGCCGCACAGACCCTAGCAATGGGGACGCCACTGGCGGACCGCGTTCCCCGTTGCTGGGTCCTGTTTAATTAATAGGTGCACCTGATCTCTGGCCGTGCAGCAAGGCAGCTGCATGGCATTCATTCTAATCAGCTCTGTCAGCAGCTGATTGGAGGACTCCTGTTTAAATACACTCTCAGGGCTTCTCACAGACGCCGGTAATAGCTTCCTGCATGCTGTCTTTGGTTGCTGAGAGTCTGTTTCCAGTCTTGCTGTATCCGGTCGTTCCAGTCCTCTAAAGTCCTGTACTCGGGAGTTATCATCTCGTCCCTGGAGTCCTGACCGATCACCGTTTAACATCCAGTGGTGTTCGTGAGTCGCGGCTCTGCCGTGTGTAGCGGCTCGGCCGCTTTACCCTTTATTATTTGTGTTTGGAGCATTTTGCGGAGGGTTCCGCTTCCACAGGTCCACTCTGGTATCCGGCGGTGCCGGGTAGGAGTATTGGACAAGTGGATTTTGGTTGTCCTTTTCCCTGGCGGTTTTTCCGCACATACTTTAGGTTTTTTAGTTAGCTCGTAGCCCCTGGCCTGTTGTTAGCTAGAGGTCCTCTTGTTATCATCCTGCCTCGGATTTCCCTTTGTCTCTCATTAAGACCGGGGGGCATCGGAGTTGGGCAGACATAATCCGCCCTTCATACGCGGCTGCCAAGGGCTCAAGAAACCATAGTCTCGCAAGGGATTTCCGATAGCACGGGTGAGACAACAGAGTTAGGGCGCCAGGGGCTATTATTCTTTCCTGCTCCCGTTCCCAGCATTCCATTCCAGTGCTCCGGTCATTGTCATAAGATCTCCTCTGGCCAGGAGTGCTGGAATCATAACATTATTACCGGCCATACCAAAACTTAAAATTAAACAGGGTTTAATTTTTTCTTATTCAGTTTTGTGAGAGTTTATCGGCCTCATGAATCCTACAGGTTTAGGGCCAAATCCTGGTCAGCTCTTAGTCAGCCAGATTCAAGAACTTACTCAGATGGTTCAGGATCTTTCTCTTCGGGTGAAGTCGCAGGAAGATCTTTTGCGAGCTTCCCCGAAGGTACTGTAGTTCCTGAACCAAAGATGCATTTGCCTGACCATTTTTCTGGTGATAGGAAAGAGTTTTTTAATTTTAAAGAATCCTGTAAAGTTTATTTTCGTTTAAGACCGATTTCCTCGGGTACTGAATCTCGGGTCGGGATTATTATTTCTTTGCTCCAGGGGGATCCTCAGACCTGGGCATTTGGTTTAAAAGCAGAGGATCCGGCATTGTTGTCAGTGGACGCTTTTTTTGGGTCTTTAGGGCTCTTGTATGATGACCCTGATAGAGAGGCGTCCGCTGAAAGTCAGTTGCGCGCTCTCAGACAGGGTAGAAATCCTGCGGAGGTTTATTGTACGGAGTTTCGCCGTTGGTCGAACGACTGTGGCTGGAATGACCCAGCCCTGCGCAGTCAGTTTCGCCTCGGCTTATCAGAGTCTATAAAAGACAGTCTCCTTCAGTACCCCGCTCCTGAGACTCTCGATAAGCTCATGGAGCTTTCTATTAAAATAGATCGTCGTCTCAGAGAGCGGAGGGCTGAAAAAGGAGCACCTGTAAGGTCAAGTCCGTGTGTATATTCCATTCCTGAGGACGTAGAGGAGCCCATGCAGATGGGTCTCTCCTGGCTGTCTCCTGAAGAAAGAGCCAGAAGGCAAAATTCTGGTCTTTGCCTGTACTGTGGGGGTAAGGGACATTTTTCTCGTAATTGTCCGAACAAGTCGGGAAACGCTTTGACCAGGTGAATTGTGAGGGGGTTCACCTAGGTCTGCAGCTTATCTCCTCGAATAACTCCCTTTTAGTCCCAGTTAAAGTTTCCTTTGGCAGCCTCAGTTCTTCGGTATCGGCTTTTGTTGACAGTGGAGCTGCAGGAAACTTTATGGATTTAACTTGGGCTAAGGCCTTAGGCATTCCTCAGTTACCTTTGGGTAGGTGTGTCACCATGCATGGCTTAGATGGGAGTCCACTGTCCAATGGGGTTATTTCTCTACGTACACCCCGTATTACTTACAGTAGGAGCTCTACATTCTGAAAAAATCGAGTTCTTCTTTACTCATTGCCCAGCAGTTCCAGTAGTTCTGGGTCACCCTTGGCTGGCCTTTCATAATCCCACCATTGATTGGCGGTCGGGGGAGATTTCACAATGGGGTACCTTTTGTGATAGGGAATGTATTACGTTTCCAGTCAGAGTAGCAGCTGCCATTCCTGAACTCATTCCTGTGGAATACCAGGAGTTTGCTGATGTGTTCTCCAAAGGCAATGCGGACATTCTGCCTCCTCATCGGCCGTATGATTGTGCTATTGAGCTTATTCCTGGTGCCGCATTACCAAAGGGAAGATTATATGCTTTATCCGGGCCAGAAACTGCGGCCATGAATGATTATGTTAAGGAGAGCCTAGGGAAAGTATTTATTAGACCATCAAAATCTCCTTTAAGTGCAGGTTTCTTCTTTGTGGAGAAAAAGGATGGCTCGCTTAGACCTTGCA
This sequence comes from Pseudophryne corroboree, assembly GCF_028390025.1. Lineage (NCBI taxonomy): Eukaryota > Metazoa > Chordata > Amphibia > Anura > Myobatrachidae > Pseudophryne > Pseudophryne corroboree. Next base: position 19,096,010 of record NC_086450.1, read on the forward strand.
TTGACTTTAGAGCCCTGAATAAGATCTCAGTTAAAAATACTTATCCTTTGCCGCTGATATCTGTACTCTTTGATCAGCTACGTTCGGCTGTGATTTTTTCTAAAATTGACCTTAGAGGAGCGTACAACCTCATCCGAATCAAATCTGGAGATGAGTGGAAGACGGCCTTCAGTACTCAGTCAGGTCACTACGAGTACCTGGTGATGCCGTTCGGCTTGTCCAATGCTCCAGCAGTTTTTCAAGACCTCATTAATGATGTGCTCCGTGACTTCCTAGGGAAATTCGTGGTCGTTTACTTAGACGACATCCTGATTTATTCTGAATCAATGGAACAACATGTTACCCAGGTGCGTCTGGTTCTTCAGAAGTTACGTGAGAATCATTTATATGCCAAGCTGGAGAAGTGTGAGTTTCATGTCACGGAGGTATCTTTTTTAGGGTACATTATTTCCCCTCAGGGATTTTCCATGGAACCAAAGAAGCTCCAGGCCATCCTTAGTTGGGCGCAACCCACCAATTTAAAAGCAATTCAGCGCTTTTTAGGGTTTGCAAATTATTATAGGAGGTTCATTCATTCTTTTTCTGACCTGGTTGCTCCCATTGTAGCTCTGACAAAGAAAGGAGCGGATCCTACCAACTGGTCGCGTGAAGCAGAGTTGTCCTTTCGGGCCTTGAAACAAGCCTTTGTCTCGGCTCCAGTCCTCAGACATCCCAATCCGGAATTGCCCTTTGTTGTGGAGGTTGATGCCTCGGAGGTTGGAGTGGGGGCTATCCTTTCTCAAAAGGATCCGGAGTCTCTGGAGTTACATCCTTGTGCCTTTATGTCCAGGAAATTCTCCTCCGCTGAATCCAACTATGACGTTGGTAATCAGGAGTTACTGGCGATAAAGTGGGCTTTCGAGGAGTGGAGGCATTGGCTGGAGGGAGCAAAACATACCATTTCAGTATTGACTGACCATAAAAACCTGCAATACATCGAATCAGCTAAGCGGCTTAATGCCCGGCAGGCACGTTGGGCTTTATTTTTTACTCGTTTCAAATTCATAATCACTTTCAGGCCTGGTTCCAGGAATACCAAGGCTGATGCCCTGTCACGCAGTTTTCTTCCGGTTCACAATAACAGTCCTGTTACTCCCATACTTCCATCTTCGGTCATTTGGGCAGGCCTCACACAAGATTTATTTACCCAGTTAAAACAGCTTCAACACCAAGCTCCTGGAAATACTCCTGCTGGTCGTCTTTACGTCCCTGAGTTTTTGAGAGCTACTGTTTTGACTGAATTCCATGATAACAAAGTTTCCGGGCATCCGGGAATCTCTAAGACTTTGGAGTTAGTCTCCCGCTCAGTATGGTGGCCTGGTCTTTCTAAAGACGTTAAGGAGTTTGTTTTTTCATGTCAGGTTTGTGCACAGCATAAGGTTCCCCGTTCCTTGCCTATCGGGCAACTTATGCCCTTAAATGTCCCTCTCAGGCCATGGTCTCATATTTCCATGGATTTTGTGGTAGACCTTCCCCTTTCAGCCGGATTCCGAGTCATATGGGTGGTAGTGGACCGTTTTAGCAAGATGGCTCATTTCATTGCTCTTCCCCGACTGCCATCTGCCCAAGGGTTGGCAGTTTTGTTTCTCCGCCATGTTTTCAGACTTCATGGGTTGCCTACTGATATTGTTTCTGATCGGGGTCCACAATTCATCGCACAATTCTGGAAGTGTTTTTGTGCTTCATTAAAGATGAAATTGTCGTTAACATCCGGTTACCACCCACAATCCAACGGGCAAACCGAGCGAGTTAACCAATCATTGAAACAGTATTTGCGTTTGTATTCAGCCAAACTCCAGAATGATTGGTCCGAGTTTCTTCCGTTGGCGGAGTTTGCTTACAATAATTCCTGTCATTCCTCCACTAAAGTGTCTCCATTCTTTTCAGTTTTTGGTTTTCACCCCAGAGCTAATTCTTTTTTTCATCATTCCTCAGTCTCCCCGCTAACCTTAACCTCCCATCTCAGAGCCATTTGGAAAAAAGTGCACCTTGCTCTCAGAAAAGCGGCCTTTCGAGAGAAGAAATTTTCTGACAGGCTCCGACGTCCTTGCACTTTTAAGGTGGGAGATAGGGTATGGTTGTCGACTCGTAACATCAGGCTTCGACAATCCTCGGCTAGATTGGGACCCAAATTTATTGGGCCATTTCTTATTATTAAAAGAGTCAACCCAGTTGCCTTCCGGTTACGTTTACCAAGATCTCTTAGGATTGGAAATACGTTTCATTGCTCCCTGTTGAAACTATACGTTTCTTCCAGTAGATTTCCAAGGAGGATCTCTCAGGGTAGATCTCCGGTGGATGTACAGGGACAACAGGAGTTCTTGGTGGAGAAGGTTCTCGATTCCAAATTGTCCCGGGGCCGGCTTTATTTTCTGGTGCACTGGAGAGGCTATGGTCCGGAGGAAAGGTCTTGGGTCTTGGATAAGGATCTTCATGCCCCGAGGCTCAAGAGGGCATTTTTTCGGGAATTTCCTCGGAAACCTGGCTTTAGGGGTTCCTTGACCCCTCCTCAAGGGGGGGGGGGTACTGTTAGGCGCCGGGGTCCGCTCGTCTGCGCGGCCCGGCGCCTAGCAACTAGGGACGCCGTGCGCGTACAGCCACCAGCTCCCTAGCAACGCTAGACGCCGGGCGCGCTGAGCCGCACGGACCCTAGCAACGGGGACGCCACTGGCGGACCGCGTTCCCCGTTGCTGGGTCCTGTTTAATTAATAGGTGCACCTGATCTCTGGCCGTGCAGCAAGGCAGCTGCATGGCATTCATTCTAATCAGCTCTGTCAGCAGCTGATTGGAGGACTCCTGTTTAAATACACTCTCAGGGCTTCTCACAGACGCTGGTAATAGCTTCCTGCATGCTGTCTTTGGTTGCTGAGAGTCTGTTTCCAGTCTTGCTGTATCCGGTCGTTCCAGTCCTCTAAAGTCCTGTACTCGGGAGTTATCATCTCGTCCCTGGAGTCCTGACCGATCACCGTTTAACATCCAGTGGTGTTCGTGAGTAGCGGCTCTGCCGTGTGTAGCGGCTCGGCCGCTTTACCCTTTATTATTTGTGTTTGGAGCATTTTGCGGAGGGTTCCGCTTCCACAGGTCCACTCTAGTATCCGGCGGTGCCGGGTAGGAGTATTGGACAAGTGGATTTTGGTTGTCCTTTTCCCTGGCGGTTTTTCCGCACATACTTTAGGTTTTTTAGTTAGCTCGTAGCCCCTGGCCTGTTGTTAGCTAGAGGTCCTCTTGTTATCATCCTGCCTCGGATTTCCCTTTGTCTCTCATTAAGACCGGGGGGCATCGGAGTTGGGCAGACATAATCCGCCCTTCATACGCGGCTGCCAAGGGCTCAAGAAACCATAGTCTCGCAAGGGATTTCCGATAGCACGGGTGAGACAACAGAGTTAGGGCGCCAGGGGCTATTATTCTTTCCTGCTCCCGTTCCCAGCATTCCATTCCAGTGCTCCGGTCATTGTCATAAGATCTCCTCTGGCCAGGAGTGCTGGAATCATAACAGTCACTGCATATGATTCTGTCACCATTGAAAGAATGGTGGGGGATTATATGAGTGACAGCATCCAAGTAGGCATGTCAGACAGTCCGTACGTATACTGGCAGGGAAGAGGCAATTTGGAGGCCCTTGCCCAAACTGGCTTTATTTTACCTAAGTTGCCCCCCCCCCCCCCCCCCCTCCAGTGTGTTCTCCGAAAGAGTGTTTAGTGCAACCGGTAACCTTGTCAGCGATTGGCGTAGGAGGTTACTTCCACAAAATGTGGAAAAGATGAAGTTCATCAAAATTAATTCTAAATTCCTCCGGGAAGACCTTTACCAGCAATTGCCTCCAGAAAGTACACAGGGACCTGAGATGGTGGATTCCAGTGGAGACGAATTAATAATCTGTGAGGAGGGGGATGTACACAGTGAAAGGGGTGAGGAATCGGAGGATGAACAGGAAGTGGACATCTTGCCTCTGTAGAGCCAGTTTGTGCAAGGAGAGATTGATTGCTTCTTTTTTGGTGGGGGCCCAAACCAACCAGTCATTTCAGCCACAGTCATGTGGCAGACCCTGTCGCTGAAATGATGGGTCTGTTAAAGTGTGCATGTCCTGTTTATACAACATAAGGGTGGGTTAGGGCCCAAGGACAATTCCATCTTGCAACTTTTTTCTTCTTGTCATCATGTGCTGTTTGGGGACTATTTTTTTTAAAGTGCCATCCTGTCTGACACTTCCGTATAGTGGTACTGCTATTTAATTCCAGTGATTTGGCCAATTTATTCCAGTGATTTGGACGTATAATTCCCGTGATTTTGCCAATTAATTCCAGTGATTTGGACGTATAATTATTAATTACAGTGATTTTGCCAATTAATTCCAGTGATTTGGACGTATAATTACAGTGATTTTGCAGTATAATTCCAGTGATTTGGACATATAATTATTAATTACAGTGATTTTGCCAATTAATTCCAGGGATTTGGATGTATAATTCCAGCGTTTTTGCCAATTAATTTCAGTGATTTGGACATATAATTCCAGTGATTTGGACGTATAATTCCAGTTGGAATTGTTTGTGTCACTTGGCTTAGTCAATCAGCTACCTCGGTGCACCTTTTTCTATTTTGCATCATGTGCTGTTTGAGGTCTTTTTTTGATATCTGCCCTCCTGTCTGCCACTGCAGTGCCACTCCTAGATGGGACAATTGTTAGTGTCGCTTGGCTTAGTCATACAGCTACCTCATTGCACCTCTTCTACATCTTTGCATGAGGTGCTGTTTGGGGCCTAGTTTTTGAAAAGTGCCATAATGTCTGACACTGCAGTGCCACTCCTAGATGGGCCTGGTGTTTGTACCACACACTTGTGTCACTTAGCTTAGTCATACAGCTACCTCATTGCACCTCCTTTTCTTCTTTGCATCATGTGCTGTTTGGGGACTAGTTTTAGAATAGTGCCATCTTGTCTGCAACTGCAATGCCACTCCTAGATTGGGCAGGTGTTTGTGCCGCACACTTGTGTCACTTAGCTTAGTCATACAGCCACCTCGGTGCAACTTTTAGGCCTAAAAACAATATTGTGAGGTGTGAGGTGTTCAGAATAGACTGTAAATGAGTGGAAATGATTGTTATTTGAGGTTAATATCATAGGAGCAAAATTACCCCCAAATTCTGTTATTTTAGCCGTTTTTATGTTGTTTCAAAAATCATCCAGATCTAAAACCAAAACCAAAACACGAAAGGGCGGTTTTGGCAAAACCAAGCCAAAACCAAAACACGAAAGTGGAATTAGAACCAAAACACAAAGTGCCAGCCGCACATATCTACTTTTACACCATTTACCAGCCGCCTTCATCTGTTTTTATATACAGCATATATATATATATATATATATATATATATCCAAACACACACACACACACACACACACAGTGGGGCAAAAATATATTTGGACAGCAACCGATTGTGCAAGTTGACCCACTTAAAAAGTAGTGATGAGCGGGTTCGGTTTCTCGGAAACCGAACCCCCTCGAACTTCAGCCTTTTTACACGGGTCCGAGCCGTACTCGGATTCTCCCGTGTGGCTCGGGTAAACCGAGCGCGCCCGAACGTCATCATCCCGCTGTCGGATTCTCGCGAGATTCGGATTCTATATAAGCAGCCGCGCGTCGCCGCCATTTTCACACGTGCATTGAGATTGATAGTGAGAGGACGTGGCTGGCGTCCTCTCCGTTTATATAGTTATAGTTAGTTGATCTGATTGCTACTGCTTAGCTTATTGTGGGGAGGATTGGGGAGCAGCTGTTAGGAGGAGTACAGTGCAGAGTTTTGCTAGTTTTTTTTAATCCGTTCTCTGCCTGAAAAAAACGCTCCATACCATATCTGTGCTCAGCCTCAGTGTGCTGCATGATATATCTGACTGTGCTGAGTGCTCACACTGCTTAATTGTGGGGGAGACTGGGGAGCAGCTATAGCAGGAGTACAGTGCACAGTTTTGCTGACAGTGACCACCAGTATACGTTTGTCTGCCTGAAAAACACTCCTGTGGTGTCTCTTTTTCTTTATACTATAAGTATAAACGCAGTCTGCTGACAGTGTCCACCAGGTCCATTATACTGTACATAGCAGTACGGTAGGCCACTGCTGTACCTACCTCTGTGTCGTCACTCGTCATCATACATAAAGTATACTATCCATCCATCTACATTGTATACCTGTGGTGTCTTTTTTTCTTTATACTATAAACGCAGTCTGCTGACAGTGTCCACCAGGTCCATTATACTGTATATAGCAGTACGGTAGGCCACTGCTGTACCTACCTCTGTGTCTTCAGTCACTCGTCGTCATACATAAAGTATACTATCCATCCATCTACATTGTATACCTGTGGTGTCTTTTTTTCTTTATACTATAAATGCAGTCTGCTGACAGTGTCCACCAGGTCCATTATACTGTATATAGCAGTACGGTAGGCCACTGCTGTACCTACCTCTGTGTCATCACTCGTCGTCATACATAAAGTATACTATCAATCCATCTACATTGTATACCTGTGGTGTCTTTTTTTCTTTATACTATAAACACAGTCTGCTGACAGTGTCCACCAGGTCCATTATACTGTATATAGCAGTACGGTAGGCCACTGCTGTACCTACCTCTGTGTCTTCAGTCACTCGTCGTTATACATAAAGTATACTATCCATCCATCTACATTGTATACCTGTGGTGTCTTTTTTTCTTTATACTATAAACGCAGTCTGCTGACAGTGTCCACCAGGTCCATTATACTGTATATAGCAGTATGGTAGGCCACTGCTGTACCTACCTCTGTGTCGTCACTCGTCGTCATACATAAAGTATACTATCCATCCATCCATCTACATTGTATACCTGTGGTGTCTTTTTTTCTTTATACTATAAACGCAGTCTGCTGACAGTGTCCACCAGGTCCATTATACTGTATATAGCAGTACGGTAGGCCACTGCTGTACCTACCTCTGTGTCGTCACTCGTCGTCATACATAAAGTATACTATCCATCCATCTACATTGTATACCTGTGGTCTTTTTTTCTTTATACTATAAACGCAGTCTGCTGACAGTGTCCACCAGGTCCATTATACTGTATATAGCAGTACGGTAGGCCACTGCTGTACCTACCTCTGTGTCGTCACTCGTCGTCATACATAAAGTATACTATCCATCCATCTACATTGTATACCTGTGGTGTCTTTTTTTCTTTATACTATAAATGCAGTCTGCTGACAGTGTCCACCAGGTCCATTATACTGTATATAGCAGTACGGTAGGCCACTGCTGTACCTACCTCTGTGTCTTCAGTCACTCGTCGTCATACATAAAGTATACTATCCATCCATCTACATTGTATACCTGTGGTGTCTTTTTTTCTTTATACTATAAACGCAGTCTGCTGACAGTGTCCACCAGGTCCATTATACTGTATATAGCAGTACGGTAGGCCACTGCTGTACCTACCTCTGTGTCTTCAGTCACTCGTCGTCATACATAAAGTATACTATCCATCCATCTACATTGTATACCTGTGGTGTCTTTTTTTCTTTATACTATAAACGCAGTCTGCTGACAGTGTCCACCAGGTCCATTATACTGTATATAGCAGTACGGTAGGCCACTGCTGTACCTACCTCTGTGTCTTCAGTCACTCGTCGTCATACATAAAGTATACTATCCATCCATCTACATTGTATACCTGTGGTGTCTTTTTTTCTTTATACTATAAATGCAGTCTGCTGACAGTGTCCACCAGGTCCATTATACTGTATATAGCAGTACGGTAGGCCACTGCTGTACCTACCTCTGTGTCATCACTCGTCGTCATACATAAAGTATACTATCAATCCATCTACATTGTATACCTGTGGTGTCTTTTTTTCTTTATACTATAAACGCAGTCTGCTGACAGTGTCCACCAGGTCCATTATACTGTATATAGCAGTACGGTAGGCCACTGCTGTACCTACCTCTGTGTCTTCAGTCACTCGTCGTCATACATAAAGTATACTATCCATCCATCTACATTGTATACCTGTGGTGTCTTTTTTTCTTTATACTATAAACGCAGTCTGCTGACAGTGTCCACCAGGTCCATTATACTGTATATAGCAGTACGGTAGGCCACTGCTGTACCTACCTCTGTGTTGTCACTCGTCGTCATACATAAAGTATACTATCCATCCATCTACATTGTATACCTGTGGTGTCTTTTTTTCTTTATACTATAAACGCAGTCTGCTGACAGTGTCCACCAGGTCCATTATACTGTATATAGCAGTACGGTAGGCCACTGCTGTACCTACCTCTGTGTCGTCACTCGTCGTCATACATAAAGTATACTATCCATCCATCGACATTGTATACCTGTGGTGTCTTTTTTTCTTTATACTATAAACGCAGTCTGCTGACAGTGTCCACCAGGTCCATTATACTGTATATAGCAGTACAGTAGGCCACTGCTGTACCTACCTCTGTGTCTTCAGTCACTCGTCGTCATACATAAAGTATACTATCCATCCATCTACATTGTATACCTGTGGTGTCTTTTTTTCTTTATACTATAAACGCAGTCTGCTGACAGTGTCCACCAGGTCCATTATACTGTATATAGCAGTACGGTAGGCCACTGCTGTACCTACCTCTGTGTCGTCACTCGTCGTCATACATAAAGTATACTATCCATCCATCTACATTGTATACCTGTGGTGTCTTTTTTTCTTTATACTATAAACGCAGTCTGCTGACAGTGTCCACCAGGTCCATTATACTGTATATAGCAGTACGGTAGGCCACTGCTGTACCTACCTCTGTGTCTTCAGTCACTCGTCGTCATACATAAAGTATACTATCCATCCATCTACATTGTATACCTGTGGTGTCTTTTTTTCTTTATACTATAAACGCAGTCTGCTGACAGTGTCCACCAGGTCCATTATACTGTATATAGCAGTACGGTAGGCCACTGCTGTACCTACCTCTGTGTCTTCAGTCACTCGTCGTCATACATAAAGTATACTATCCATCCATCTACATTGTATACCTGTGGTGTCTTTTTTTCTTTATACTATAAACGCAGTCTGCTGACAGTGTCCACCAGGTCCATTATACTGTATATAGCAGTACGGTAGGCCACTGCTGTACCTACCTCTGTGTCTTCAGTCACTCGTCGTCATACATAAAGTATACTATCCATCCATCTACATTGTATACCTGTGGTGTCTTTTTTTCTTTATACTATAAATGCAGTCTGCTGACAGTGTCCACCAGGTCCATTATACTGTATATAGCAGTACGGTAGGCCACTGCTGTACCTACCTCTGTGTCATCACTCGTCGTCATACATAAAGTATACTATCAATCCATCTACATTGTATACCTGTGGTGTCTTTTTTTCTTTATACTATAAACGCAGTCTGCTGACAGTGTCCACCAGGTCCATTATACTGTATATAGCAGTACGGTAGGCCACTGCTGTACCTACCTCTGTGTCTTCAGTCACTCGTCGTCATACATAAAGTATACTATCCATCCATCTACATTGTATACCTGTGGTGTCTTTTTTTCTTTATACTATAAACGCAGTCTGCTGACAGTGTCCACCAGGTCCATTATACTGTATATAGCAGTACGGTAGGCCACTGCTGTACCTACCTCTGTGTTGTCACTCGTCGTCATACATAAAGTATACTATCCATCCATCTACATTGTATACCTGTGGTGTCTTTTTTTCTTTATACTATAAACGCAGTCTGCTGACAGTGTCCACCAGGTCCATTATACTGTATATAGCAGTACGGTAGGCCACTGCTGTACCTACCTCTGTGTCTTCAGTCACTCGTCGTCATACATAAAGTATACTATCCATCCATCTACATTGTATACCTGTGGTGTCTTTTTTTCTTTATACTATAAACGCAGTCTGCTGACAGTGTCCACCAGGTCCATTATACTGTATATAGCAGTACGGTAGGCCACTGCTGTACCTACCTCTGTGTCTTCAGTCACTCGTCGTCATACATAAAGTATACTATCCATCCATCTACATTGTATACCTGTGGTGTCTTTTTTTCTTTATACTATAAACGCAGTCTGCTGACAGTGTCCACCAGGTCCATTATACTGTATATAGCAGTACGGTAGGCCACTGCTGTACCTACCTCTGTGTCTTCAGTCACTCGTCGTCATACATAAAGTATACTATCCATCCATCTACATTGTATACCTGTGGTGTCTTTTTTTCTTTATACTATAAATGCAGTCTGCTGACAGTGTCCACCAGGTCCATTATACTGTATATAGCAGTACGGTAGGCCACTGCTGTACCTACCTCTGTGTCATCACTCGTCGTCATACATAAAGTATACTATCAATCCATCTACATTGTATACCTGTGGTGTCTTTTTTTCTTTATACTATAAACGCAGTCTGCTGACAGTGTCCACCAGGTCCATTATACTGTATATAGCAGTACGGTAGGCCACTGCTGTACCTACCTCTGTGTCTTCAGTCACTCGTCGTCATACATAAAGTATACTATCCATCCATCTACATTGTATACCTGTGGTGTCTTTTTTTCTTTATACTATAAACGCAGTCTGCTGACAGTGTCCACCAGGTCCATTATACTGTATATAGCAGTACGGTAGGCCACTGCTGTACCTACCTCTGTGTTGTCACTCGTCGTCATACATAAAGTATACTATCCATCCATCTACATTGTATACCTGTGGTGTCTTTTTTTCTTTATACTATAAACGCAGTCTGCTGACAGTGTCCACCAGGTCCATTATACTGTATATAGCAGTACGGTAGGCCACTGCTGTACCTACCTCTGTGTCGTCACTCGTCGTCATACATAAAGTATACTATCCATCCATCGACATTGTATACCTGTGGTGTCTTTTTTTCTTTATACTATAAACGCAGTCTGCTGACAGTGTCCACCAGGTCCATTATACTGTATATAGCAGTACAGTAGGCCACTGCTGTACCTACCTCTGTGTCTTCAGTCACTCGTCGTCATACATAAAGTATACTATCCATCCATCTACATTGTATACCTGTGGTGTCTTTTTTTCTTTATACTATAAACGCAGTCTGCTGACAGTGTCCACCAGGTCCATTATACTGTATATAGCAGTACGGTAGGCCACTGCTGTACCTACCTCTGTGTCGTCACTCGTCGTCATACATAAAGTATACTATCCATCCATCTACATTGTATACCTGTGGTGTCTTTTTTTCTTTATACTATAAACGCAGTCTGCTGACAGTGTCCACCAGGTCCATTATACTGTATATAGCAGTACGGTAGGCCACTGCTGTACCTACCTCTGTGTCTTCAGTCACTCGTCGTCATACATAAAGTATACTATCCATCCATCTACATTGTATACCTGTGGTGTCTTTTTTTCTTTATACTATAAACGCAGTCTGCTGACAGTGTCCACCAGGTCCATTATACTGTATATAGCAGTATGGTAGGCCACTGCTGTACCTACCTCTGTGTCTTCAGTCACTCGTCGTCATACATAAAGTATACTATCCATCCATCTACATTGTATACCTGTGGTGTCTTTTTTTCTTTATACTATAAACGCAGTCTGCTGACAGTGTCCACCAGGTCCATTATACTGTATATAGCAGTACGGTAGGCCACTGCTGTACCTACCTCTGTGTCGTCACTCGTTGTCATACATAAAGTATACTATCCATCCATCTACATTGTATACCTGTGGTGTCTTTTTTTCTTTATACTATAAACGCAGTCTGCTGACAGTGTCCACCAGGTCCATTATACTGTATATAGCAGTACGGTAGGCCACTGCTGTACCTACCTCTGTGTCTTCAGTCACTCGTCGTCATACATAAAGTATACTATCCATCCATCTACATTGTATACCTGTGGTGTCTTTTTTTCTTTATACTATAAACGCAGTCTGCTGACAGTGTCCACCAGGTCCATTATACTGTATATAGCAGTACGGTAGGCCACTGCTGTACCTACCTCTGTGTCTTCAGTCACTCGTCGTCATACATAAAGTATACTATCCATCCATCTACATTGTATACCTGTGGTGTCTTTTTTTTTCTTTATACTATAAATGCAGTCTGCTGACAGTGTCCACCAGGTCCATTATACTGTATATAGCAGTACGGTAGGCCAGTGCTGTACCTACCTCTGTGTCTTCAGTCTCTCGTCGTCATACATAAAGTATACTATCCATCCATCTACATTGTATACCTGTGGTGTCTTTTTTTCTTTATACTATAAACGCAGTCTGCTGACAGTGTCCACCAGGTCCATTATACTGTATATAGCAGTATGGTAGGCCACTGCTGTACCTACCTCTGTGTCGTCACTCGTCATCATACATAAAGTATACTATCCATCCATCTACATTGTATACCTGTGGTGTCTTTTTTTCTTTATACTATAAACGCAGTCTGCTGACAGTGTCCACCAGGTCCATTATACTGTATATAGCAGTACGGTAGGCCACTGCTGTACCTTCCTCTGTGTCGTCACTCGTCGTCATACATAAAGTATACTATCCATCCATCTACATTGTATACCTGTGGTGCCTTTTAGTTGTGCGCATTAAAATATGGAGAACAAAAATGTGGAGGTTAAAAAAATAGGGAAAGATCAATATCCACTTCCACCTCGTGCTGAAGCTGCTGCCACTAGTCATGGCCGAGACAATGAAATGCCATCAACGTCGTCTGCCAAGGCCGATGCCCAATGTCATAGTACAGAGCATGTAAAATCTAAAACACAAAAGATCAGTAAAAAAATTACCCAAAAATCAAAATTAAAAGCGTCTGAGGAGAAGCGTAAACTTGCCAATATGCCATTTACGACACGGAGTGGCAAGGAACGGCTGAGGCCCTGGCCTATGTTCATGGCTAGTGGTTCAGCTTCACATGAGGATGGAAGCACTCAGCCTCTCGCTAGAAAAATGAAAAGACTTAAGCTGGCAAAAGCACAGCAAAGAACTGTGCGTTCTTCGAAATCACAAATCCCCAAGGAGAGTCCAATTGTGTCGGTTGAGATGCCAGACCTTCCCAACACTGGACGGGAAGAGCTTGCGCCTTCCACCATTTGCACGCCCCCTGCAAGTGCTGGAAGGAGCACCCGCAGTCCAGTTCCTGATAGTCAAATTGAAGATGTCACTGTTGAAGTACACCAGGATGAGGATATGGGTGTTGCTGGCGCTGGGGAGGAAATTGACAAGGAGGATTCTGATGGTGAGGTGGTTTGTTTAAGTCAGGCACCCGGGGAGACACCTGTTGTCCATGGGACGAATATGGCCATTGACATGCCTGGTCAAAATACAAAAAAAATCAGCTCTTCGGTGTGGAATTATTTCAACACAAATGCGGACAACAGGTGTCAAGCCGTGTGTTGCCTTTGTCAAGCTGTAATAAGTAGGGGTAAGGACGTTAACCACCTCGGAACATCCTCCCTTATACGTCACCTGTAGCGCATTCATCATAAGTCAGTGACAAGTTCAAAAACTTTGGGCGACAGCGGAAGCAGTCCACTGACCAGTAAATCCCTTCCTCTTGTTACCAAGCTCCCGCAAACCACACCACCAACTCCCTCAGTGTCAATTTCCTCCTTACCCAGGAAAGCCAATAGTCCTGCAGGCCATGTCACTGGCAAGTCTGACGAGTCCTCTCCTGCCTGGGATTCCTCCGATGCATCCTTGAGTGTAACGCCTACTGCTGCTGGTGCTGCTGTTGTTGCTGCTGGGAGTCGATCGGCATCCCAGAGGGGAAGTCGGAAGACCACTTGTACTACTTCCAGTAAGCAATTGACTGTCCAACAGTCCTTTGCGAGGAAGATGAAATATCACAGCAGTCATCCTGCTGCAAAGCGGATAACTGAGGCCTTGGCAGCCTGGGCGGTGAGAAACGTGGTTCCGGTATCCATCGTTACTTCAGAGCCAACTATAGACTTGATTGAGGTACTGTGTCCCTGGTACCAAATACCATTTAGGTTCCATTTCTCTAGGCAGGCGATACCGAAAATGTACACAGACCTCAGAAAAAGAGTCACCAGTGTCCTAAAAAATGTACCCAATGTCCACTTAACCACGGACATGTGGACAAGTGGAGCAGGGCAGACTCAGGACTACATGACTGTGACAGCCCACTGGGTAGATGTATTGCCTCCCGCTGCAAGAACAGCAGCGGCGGCACCAGTAGCAGCATCTCGCAAACGCCAACTCGTTCCTAGGCAGGCTACGCTTTGTATCACCGCTTACCAGAATACGCACACAGCTGAAAACCTCTTACGGCAACTGAGGAAGATCATCGCAGAATGGCTTACCCCAATTGGACTCTCCTGGGGATTTGTGGCATCGGACAACGCCAGCAATATTGTGCGTGCATTACATCTGGGCAAATTCCAGCACGTCCCATGTTTTGCACATACCTTGAATTTGGTGGTGCAGAATTATTTAAAAAACGACAGGGGCGTGCAAGAGATGCTGTCGGTGGCCAGAAGAATTGCGGTCCACTTTCTGCGTACAGGCACCGCGTACAGAAGACTGGAGCACCACCAAAAACACCTGAACCTGCCCTGCCATCATCTGAAGCAAGAGGTGGTAACGAGGTGGAATTCAACCCTCTATATGCTTCAGAGGATGGAGGAGCAGCAAAAGGCCATTCAAGCCTATACATCTGCCCACGATATAGGCAAAGGAGGTGGAATGCACCTGTCTCAAGCGCAGTGGAGAATGATTTCAACGTTGTGCAAGGTTCTGCAACCTTTTGAACTTGCCACATGTGAAGTCAGTTCAGACACTGCCAGCCTGAGTCAGGTCATTCCCCTCATCAGGCTTTTGCAGAAGAAGCTGGAGGTATTGAAGGAGGAGCTAAAACAGAGCGATTCCGCTAGGCATGTGGGACTTGTGGATGGAGCCCTTCATTCGCTTAACCAGGATTCACGGGTGGTCAATCTGTTGAAATCAGAGCACTACATTTTGGCCACCGTGCTCGATCCTAGATTTAAAACCTACGTTGTATCTCTCTTTCCGGCAGACACTAGTCTGCAGAGGTTCAAAGACCTGCTGGTGAGAAAATTGTCAAGTCAAGCGGAACGTGACCCGTCAACATCTCCTCCTTCACATTCTCCCGCAACTGGGGGTGCGAGGAAAAGGCTATGAATTCCGAGCCCACCCGCTGGCGGTGATGCAGGGCAGTCTGGAGCGAGTGCTGACATCTGGTCCGGACTGAAGGACCTGCCTACGATTACTGACATGTCGTCTACTGTCACTGCATATGATTCTCTCACCATTGAAAGAATGGAGGAGGATTATATGAGTGAAAGCATCCAAGTAGGCACGTCAGACAGTCCGTACGTATACTGGCAGGAAAAAGAGGCAATTTGGAGGCCCTTGCAGAAACTGGCTTTATTCTACCTAAGTTGCCCTCCCTCCAGTGTGTACTCCGAAAGTGTTTAGTGCCGCCGCTCACCTTGTCAGCAATCGGCGTACGAGGTTACTTCCAGAAAATGTGGAGAAGATGATGTTCATTAAAATGAATTATAATCAATTCCTCCGTGGAGACATTCACCAGCAGCAATTGCCTCTAGAAAGTACACGGGGACCTGAGATGGTGGATTCCAGTGGGGACGAATTAATAATCTGTGAGGAGGGGGATGTACACAGTGAAAGGGGTGATGAATCGGACGATGATGATGAGGTGGACATCTTGCCTCTGTAGAGCCAGTTTGTGCAAGGAGAGATTGATTGCTTCTTTTTTGGTGGGGGCCCAAACCAACCAGTCATTTCAGTCACAGTCGTGTGGCAGACCCTGTCGCTGAAATGATGGGTTCGTTAAAGTGTGCATGTCCTGTTTATACAACATAAGGGTGGGTGGGAGGGCCCAAGGACAATTCCATCTTGCACCTCTTTTTTCTTTCATTTTTCTTTGCGTCATGTGCTGTTTGGGGAGTATTTTTTTGAAGGGCCATCCTGCGTGACACTGCAGTGCCACTCCTAGATGGGCCAGGTGTTTGTGTCAGCCACTTGGGTCGCTTATCTTAGTCACACAGCTACCTCATTGCGCCTCTTTTTTTCTTTGCGTCATGTGCTGTTTGGGGAGTATTTTTTTGAAGGGCCATCCTGCGTGACACTGCAGTGCCACTCATAGATGGGCCAGGTGTTTGTGTCGGCCACTTGGGTTGCTTAGCTTACTCACACAGCTACCTCATTGCGCCTCTTTTTTTCTTTGCATCATGTGCTGTTTGGGGACTATTTTTTTGAAGTGCCATCCTGTCTGACACTGCAGTGCCACTCCTAGATGGGCCAGGTGTTTGTGTCGGCCACTTGTGTCGCTTAGCTTAGTCACACAGTGACCTTGGTGCACCTCTTTTTTTCTTTGCATCGTGTGCTGTTTGGGGACAATTTTTTTGAAGTGCCATCCTGCCTGACACTGCAGTGCCACTCCTAGATGGGCCAGGTGTTTGTGTCGGCCACTTGTGTCGCTTAGCTTAA
The DNA here is from genome assembly GCF_028390025.1 of Pseudophryne corroboree. Lineage (NCBI taxonomy): Eukaryota > Metazoa > Chordata > Amphibia > Anura > Myobatrachidae > Pseudophryne > Pseudophryne corroboree. Next base: position 19,112,563 of record NC_086450.1, read on the forward strand.
CCATCCAGCGACCTCGGTGCAAATTTTAGGACTAAAAATAATATTGTGAGGTGTGAGGTGTTCAGAATAGACTGAAAATGAGTGGAAATTATGGTTATTGAGGTTAATAATACTATGGGATCAAAATGACCCCCAAATTCTATGATTTAAGCTGTTTTTTAGGGTTTTTTGAAAAAAACACCCGAATCCAAAACACACCCAAATCCGACAAAAAAATTTCGGTGAGGTTTTGCCAAAACGCGTTCGAACCCAAAACACGGCCGCGGAACCGAACCCAAAACCAAAACACAAAACCCGAAAAATTTCCGGTGCACATCACTATTAAAAAGATGAGTGATGTCTGTAATTTCCATCATAGGTACACTTCAACTGTGAGAGACAGAATCTGGAGGGGAAAAAAAACAGGAAATCATATTATATGATTTTTAAACAATTTATTTGTATATTCTTGTGGAAAATAAATATTTGGACAATCAAAAAGTTTAAGGGTGTGTACACACGGTAAGATTTTTTTCTTCCGATTCTGACTATATAGTCAGAATCGGAAGAAAAGTTAGTGCAGATCGCAAGTTGACAGTCACCTTGCGATCCCGATTCGATGCCGATGCGTTGTCCCACGCGGACGGAATCGAAAGAAAAGATAGACTGTGCTGGCAAGTCAATTTTGACTATCTCTATAGAAGAGATAGTCAAAATTGACAATTAGCCAAAATCGCACATAGTCAGTATCGCAAGTACACTCATTATGTGCTTGCGATACTGATTATATGCCGACCTGGCCCCAGTCGCATAGTGAGAATCGGGCATAGCCCGAATCTCACCATGTGTACACACCCTAACTCAATACTTTGTAATATAACCTCGGTTGGCAATTACAGAGGTCAAACGTTTCCTGTAGTTCTTGACCAGGCTTGCACACACTGTAGCAGGTATTTGGCCCACTCCTCCATGCAGATCTTCTCTAGATCTGTCTTGTTTTGGGGCTGTCACTGGGCAACATGGACTTTCAACTTCCTCCACAGATTTTCTATTGAGTTGATGTCTGGAGACTGGCTAGGCCACTCCAGGACCTTGAAATGCTTCTTACGGAGCCACGCCTTAGTTGCCCGGGTGGTGTGTTTGGGGGGGTGTAGTATAGTATGCCGGCGGCCAGGCTCCCGGTGACCAGCATATCGGCGCTGGGATCCCGACCGCTGGCATACCGATAGCATGGCAAGCGCTAAGGAGCCCCTTGCGGGCACGGTGGTGCGCTACGCGTGCCACGCTATTTATTCTCCCTCCAGGGGGGTTGTGGACCCCCATGAGGGAGAATATCTGACGGCATGCCGGGTGTCGGGATTCCGGCACTGGTATACTGTGCGCTGGGATCCCGGCATTCGGCATACTGAAGACCACCCGTGTTTGGGGACATTGTCATGCTGGAAGACCCAGCCACGGTCCATCTTCAATGCTCTTACTGAAGGAAGGAGGTTTTGTCCAAAATCTCACGATACATGGCCCCATTCATCCTCTCCTTAATACGAATCAGTCATCCTGTCCCCTTTGAAGAAAAACAGCCCTAAAGCATGATGTTTCCACCCCCATGCCTCACAGTTGGTACGGTGTTCTTGGGATGCCATTCATCATTCTTCTCCCTCAAAACACGGCGAGTGGAGTTTATACCAAAAAGTTCGATTTTGTTCTCATCTGACCACATTACATTCTCCCAATCCTCCTCTGGATCATCCAGATGGTCACTGGCAAACTTTAGACGGAATAGAAACAAATTGGAACTGCCCATATCATCCAATTAAAGACATTTATTCACTATCACAATCCATAAAAACAATTGTACAATTACCGGCCGGATTTAAATATATTAAAACATAATACAATAAGTATACTAATTAATACCCTCAATACCTCTAAAAAATAAAGTTACCACACATGTGTAAATTTTTTAAAAGAGAAACTTTTTGCACATCTAATCGTTTCACTGATTTATGTAATTACTCATAGGTCACTCCTGTAAATGTCCGCAGGATATGTTAGTATAACGGCAAAGCAATGTTAGAATGTGGTTCTCCAAGTACTGGCTTGCGGGGGAGGCTTGCTGGGACTTGTAGTTCTTCTGCAAAAAACAATATTCTTAAATTTTTACACATGGCTATCAGCCCCCAATCCGCAGCCCTTGGATGGGAGGGACAGCCTCGGGCTTCACCCCTGGCCCTTGGGTGGCTGGGGACCCCTTGATTGAAGGGTCCCCACTCCTCCAGGGTACCCCGGCCAGGGGTGACTAGTTGGGTATTTAATGCCACGGCCGCAGGGCGCTGTATAAAAGTGACCCCCGGCTGTGGCATTATCTGTCCAGCTAGTGGAGCCCGATGCTGTTCCAAAAAATACGGGGGACCCCTACTCTTTTTGTCCCCCGTATTTTTTGGACCAGGCACAGAGCCCGGTGCTGGTTGTTAAAATACGGGGGATCCCCTGTCATCCCCCCCCCGTATTTTGGCAACCAGGACCGGCTCAAAGAGCCCGAGGCTGGTTATGCTTAGGAGGGGGGACCCCACGCATATTTTTTTTCTGATTTATACACCATTACATAAAAAAAAAAACAATATATAATTTTAAAAATATATAAATAATACTTGTGCCTCCGAAATAGACAAACCAAGTACCTAATCCCTTCTAATATAAATAAATATGCTATTACCAAAAAAAAACAAAAAAAAACATGTTTTTAAATTTTTTTATTAGATTCCGCCAGCAAAGTGTGGCGGATTGAAAATGACGAATTTACTGTCTAAAAGCACTGTTGTCGAATTTACAATCTTCAATTGAATATACTTTTGTCGAAATGCCGCATTTGTACCATTGCAGAAATGTCGAATTTGACAAATGTCGAATTTCAAAAAGTCGAATTTGGAATGCCCGTTTTTTGGGCGAAAAGTACTAAATTGCATTGTCTAATTTTTTTGGGGGGGCGAAAATGTCCTGTTTTTCTACATTTTCGGGAATTCGACCGCAATTGCATATACCCCATAATCGTTTCACTGATTTATGTAATTACTCATAGGTGACACCTGTAACCTTGCAGGCGTCCCTGCAATGCATAGCAGATAATTAAATGTACGCAGTATATGTTAGTATAACGGCAAAGCAATCTTAGAATTCACTTGTCATACCCCTATATCTCTCTCTGGGGTTGTACTGGATAGCAGTCATTTGTAATAAAATGTCCAACGAACAATAGGTCAGCAAAGCGGTATTAGTAATGCAGTTAAAGCAAGCTTGTAAATATACTTCCCTTTAGCACTAGGGTATTTAATTAGAAGGCAGTCTCTGATCAATAAATGGCTATTAAAAACACTTTGGTCTGGGAGCACACTCCCTATTCCCCCTTAGCACTGGGGTCCGGATGTCCAGGTGCCTAGTTAGTTAGTAAGCCATCATGCAAAATATGCCTATAGAATGTCCTGTTAACAGTTTAGTCGGCCGGCCGGCCGGCCGGCTGTAAACTCATTTATCCAATCCTCCACAAACACGTTTCACCGCTTTGATATATCGTCAGCGGCTTCCTCAGTTTCTCTTTTAAAAAATTTACACATGTGTGGTAACTTTATTTTTTAGAGGTATTGAGGGTATTAATTAGTATACTTATTGTTTTATGTTTTAATATATTTACATCCGGACGGTAATTGTACAATTGTTTTTATGGATTGTGATAGTGAATAAATGTCTTTAATTGGATGATGTGCGCAGTTCCAATTTGTTTCTATTTTGTTCTATTAAGTGGAGGCAGAGAAACCAGGCCCCAGGAACGTGCGGCTACCATCCGATTTAAACATTAGCGCCCAATTTGGCTGTTTTTTTTTTTTTACAAACTTTAGACGGGCCTGGACATGTGCTGGCTTAAACAGGGGGACCTTTTGGGCACTGCAGGATTTCAATCCATGATGACGTAGTGTGTTACAAATGGTCACCTTTGTGACTATGGTCCCAGCTCTCTTGAGGTCATTGACCAGGTCTCCTTGTGTAGTTCTGGGCTGATTCCCCACCGTTCTAAAGATCATTGATACCCCACGAGGTGAGATCTTGCATGGAGCCCCAGGTTGAGGGAGATTGTCAGTGATCTTGTATTTTTTCCATTTTTTAATGATTGCGCCAACAGTTGATCTCTTCTCACCAAGCTGCTTGCCTATTGTAGAGTAGCTCATCCCAGCCTTGTGCAGCTCTACAATTTTGTCCCTGGTGTCCTTAGACAGCTCTCTGATCTTGGCCATGGTGGAGAGGTAGCAGTCTGACTGTTTGAGGGTGTGGACAGGTGTCTTTTATACAGATAACCAGTTCAAACAGGTGCCATTAATACAGGTAACGTGTGGAGGATAGAAGAGCTTCTTGAAGAAGAAGTAATAGGCCTGTGAGAGCCAGAAATCTTGCTAGTAGGTGTCCAAATATTTATTTTCCACAAGAAAATGCAAGTAAAGTGTTTAAAAATCATACAATATGATTTCCTAGTTTTTGTTTTTCCAGATTTTGTCTCTCACAGTTGAAGTGTACCTGTGATGGAAATTACAGACCTCTCTCATCTTTTTAAGTGGGTCAACTTGCACAATCGGTGGCTGTCCAAATACTTTTTTGCCCCACTGTATATAGGTTGAGTGTACCATGGCCCTCATTCCGAGTTGTTCGCTCGGTAATTTTCTTCGCATCTCAGCGATTTTCCGCAAACTGCGCATGCGCAATGTTCGCACTGCGACTGTGCCAAGTAAATTTGCAATGAAGTTTGGTAATTTACTCACGGCATTACGAGGTTTTTTCTTCGTTCTGGTGATCGGAGTGTGATTGACAGGAAGTGGGTGTTTCTGGGCGGAAACTGCCCGTTTTATGGGAGTGTGTGAAAATACGCTACCGTTTCTGGGAAAAACGCGGGAGTGGCTGGAGAAACGGGGGAGTGTCTGGGCGAACGCTGGGTGTGTATGTGACGTCAAACCAGGAACGAAACTGACTGAACTGATCGCAGTGGTAGAGTAAGTGTCGAGCTACTCAGAAACTGCTAAGAAATTTCTATTCGCAATTTTGAGAATCTTTTGTTCGCAATTTTGCTAAGCTAAGATGCACTCCTAGTAGGCGGCGGCTTAGCGTGTGCAATGCTGCTAAAAGCAGCTTGCGAGCGAACTCGGAATGAGCCCCCCCCCCCTGCGTTTGCCTATGGAAGGGATCAGATTTATGTTGCCAGCCCTGCTGCATATGGCATGGTTACAGTCATGGCAGTAAAAGTCCAGTTGGGTGCATTAAGTGGTGCCAGTCAGTGTAAGTGGTCACGTCTGATTAATATAGTAATTAATATAGTAATCTTAAAGCAAGCAATGAACTTTACCACTAAAGTTCATTTGTGGTAAAGTGTTTTTTTTTTTTTATGCTTGATATGAATCTGGAACCATCCAGAATGTACTGTAGACAGGTGAGAGCAGTAATCTCTCTGGTGAACTAGCTCCTGTACAATAGTGAACAACATAGTGTGTCATAGTAAGCACACATACACAATAGAAGCACACAAACACACGGGTTTACAGAAAGGTGGGAAATAAAAGAGCTATACGTTTTACTTACTGGACAGAAATGAAAGCACAGCAGTGTTCAGAGTCAGCAGACATCAGCACCAGTGACTGTATATAAGGGTATTTTCTGTGCATTGCAGAAGCTCTCAGCTCATTGCACAAACCTACCAACCAGCCAACATGGGAAAGGTTAGTACAGTACAAATACATGTTATACATCAGTCTCAGAAAATATTATCTTCTTTATGTTACCGTTAAATGACTGATCGTCTAGTGCTGTGCATCTGCACGTAATACGTAGAATTCTTTCTTTTTTTGTTTCTGTTTTTTTTAATTGTTTGAGTAACTACAGTACTGCAGAATCAAGGAAAAACTGAACGACCTTGGTGTCAGTGTTGGATACAGTTGGGAAAAGGCTAAATATTAAGAAAATATACTGCAGAATAATATTGCCGATTTATTCCCTAAAGCCAAATGATTACATTGTAATTATCTCTACACAGATCATCTTCTACGAGGACAGGAATTTCCAGGGCCGCTCCTATGAATGCAGCGGGGACTGCGCCGATATGTCCTCATATTTCAACCGCTGTAACTCCATCCGTGTTGAAAATGGGAACTGGATCTTGTACGAGCACTCCAACTTCAGAGGACACCAGTACTATCTTAGGAGAGGCGAATATCCGGATTTCCAACAATGGCTGGGATTCAATGACATCATTAGGTCTTGTCGCTTGACCCCACAGGTATGTTTTTATTCCAAAATAATTCAACTTTTATTAAAGTCTTGTTATAAGGGGTTTCCTGTCATGTCAAATCTCATTGCTAAAATGACCTGCTGTATCTTGCTCTGTTCTATTACACATATATTAAATATAATTCTAATGCTGGCCAACACTGCAGTACAGATGTGTACTCATACGCTGCGGCTTCAGTCACGCCAAACAGCCCCTCTCGATGCGCCAAGTACCAGGTGACTCTGCCGCGCTGAATGTTGCTCTTACTATAAATGTTCATCTTATTCAAATAATAAAACAAGTGGGAGCGACAAAACTATTCTGATAGATTACACTGACCAGATGTGTGACATTTGTACATCTGTATGCAGTCAAGCAGAAAGGGGGACATTTACTAAGCAGTGATAAGAGCGGAGAAGTGAGTCAGTGGAGATATTTCCCCATCAACCAATCAGCAGCTCTGTATAATTTTATAGTATGCAAATTATAGATGTTACTTCAGTGCTGATTGGTTGCCATGGTCAACCTCTCCACTCTTATCATTGCTTAGTAAGTATCCCATACATCTTTTTCCATGAGTACAGTTGAGTATTTTAGCATTCATCAGCCTACAGTACATGGATAATTGTGTAATCCACTTGTTGATAAATCCACTGAAGGTCCCAGCTGTTACATCTTCCAGACTTTTGACTTTCTTGTAGAGTTTGTCCATCGATCAATCTGTCTGCAACTTTTCCTCTATCTATCTATCTATCTATCTATCTATCTATCTATCTAATCTATAGGGCCCTACACACTTGGCGATTTCAGCAATTTTGACAACCAACGATATCATCGTTGACCGATTTTTAAAGAACGTTTTTGCATACACGTAAGGAGAAATATGGATGGGGTGCGCTGTCAGTAGCAGCTGGTGTAGGGGGTGGTAATCCCCAATAAAGTCACAAAACAGAAAAGAAAAAACACCTGCGCTATGTTGTACCAATGGGTTATTCCCTCTAATCTCTCATAAAATCAAGATAACATAATTAGATACAAATCAAAAAGGACGGTAGGTTTTATATTGAATTAATATAACAATTTATTAAAATATTTATTTAAATATTTATTTAAAAACATAGAATTTGTGGCATCTGTATTTGACTAAAATAGACTCAATTCATAAGTCATCAGCTTAAAACGTTCAGTTCATGGGTCAACGACAATCACTTATCCCCTAGGAGAATTTAAATAGTACCCCAGGCTAGGATTCTCTCCAAATTATGGTCCACAGTATAGATGTTTGGTGAGTGACAGCTTTTGAAAGTCCCTCTTTTAAGCACAATGTGCAAGCTTTTTCATGCAGGTAGGGATTTATTTCTCAATCTCACCATAGCAGGTTGGGTCCAAAGTGGAGAGACCAATTCGTGCCGTCCGGGTCAATCAAAGGTAGAAATTTCTCCAATTTAGCAGGGGATGAGTAGTGAAATCTGTCCAGCAATGCCGTCTCATGAAAAAGCTTGCACATTGTGCTTAAAAGAGGGACTTTCAAAAGCTGTCACTCACCAAACATCTATACTGTGGACCATAATTTGGAGAGAATCCTAGCCTGGGGTACTATTTAAATTCTCCTAGGGGATAAGTGATTGTCGTTGACCCATGAACTGAACGTTTTAAGCTGATGACTTATGAATTGAGTCTATTTTAGTCAAATACAGATGCCACAAATTCTATGTTTTTAAATAAATATTTAAATAAATATTTTAATAAATTGTTATATTAATTCAATATAAAACCTACCGTCCTTTTTGATTTGTATCTAATTATGTTATCTTGATTTTATGAGAGATTAGAGGGAATAACCCATTGGTACAACATAGCGCAGGTGTTTTTTCTTTTCTGTTTTTGCATACACACTGGATGATATCCATGGCTGATTTGGATGATATGACATTACATTACATCTATAACGTCCAAACTGGCTTGCATGTATGAACGATGATCGACCAACGATGAACAACTGCGGAGACGCGTGTCGTACATCGTTGATGCATACACACTGAACGGTATGAATGATTTAATCGTTCATTTTTTAACAATATCGTTCATATCTATCATCGATGTCGCCAAGTGTGTAGGGCCCTTATCATCTATCTGTCCTGTCTAACTATCTCTCCTATACATAAATATCTAATAGAGGTCTGGCTGTCAGGTTTTAAAGACAGGCGATATTATGTATGATGGAGCCACAGTCATCTTGGCTTCTCTGCTGCACCTAGGCACACCATGGATTATTAGCATAAGACATTCATCTATTGTTCTCAGCTGCAATACAATACAGAAAGAACAACACATCAGGGGGTTAAGTCATTAAAGCAGGGGAATAAATCTGACTGGCCTGGCTCAATTAATCCTATTAAAGGCCAAGATAAACATGGCTCCATCTGTATGTGAAGAAAAGCAAAGAACATAAAATCAGAAAAGACTAAGTAAAATATATTATTTTTAATGAAGAAATAAAATTGTTGCTATGTGGAATTTCTTTAATAAACTCTTCATATTTTCCTTTTCTACACACACACACACACACACACACACACACACACACGCACGCACGCACGCACGCACGCACACACACACACACACACACACAGAGTTTAGCTATCAAACCTTCTTGTTTTATATTTTAAAGCATCTTGGGCCATTTAGACTTAAGATCTATGAGCGAGAAGACTTCAAAGGTCAGATGATGGAGTTCACTGAGGATTGTCCTCATGTCCAAGAGCAATTCCGCTACCATGATATACACTCCTGCAACGTCCTGGATGGACACTGGGTGTTCTACGAGGAGCCCAGCTACCGGGGACGTCAGTACTACCTGAAGCCTGGGGAGTACCGGAGATACACCGACTGGGGCGCTTTAAACTCTAGAATTGGCTCTTTTAAACGTGTCCAGTATCTACATTGATTTTCAGTAATTGTCATTACTTTCTGAACCTGAATAAATTAGATATAATTCAATTGTGTTTTTATACATTTTTATTGGTATACAATACAATGGGGGTCATTCCGAGTTGTTCGCTCGCTAGCAGATTTTAGCAGCATTGCAAACGCTAGGCCGCCGCCCTCTGGGAGTGTATCTTAGTTTAGCAGAATTGCGAACGAAAGATTAGCAGAATTGCGAATAGAAAATTCTTAGCAGTTTCTGAGTAGCTCGAGACTTACTCCTACACTGCAATCAGCTCAGCCCGTTTTGTTCCTGGTTTGACATCACAAACACGTCCTGCGTTCGGACAGCCACTCCCCCATTTCTCCAGACACTCCCGCGTTTTATCCTGGCACGCCTGCCTTTTTCCGCACACTCCCTGAAAACGGCCAGTTTCCGCCCAGAAACACCCACTTCCTGTCAATCACACTCCGATCACTTCATCAATGAAAATTCTTCGTTCGGAAATTTTGTGCTAAAATACTTAGCGCATGCGCACTGCGTACCATATTTGCCTTAATCGCTCCGTTGCGAAAATCGGCAACGAGCGAACAACTCGGAATGACCCCCAAAGGGTATTAATTGATCTTTACATGTGTTGTAACTATTTCAGGGAATGTGTCGCAGCTTGCTACTGTGATCCTGCATGCACTTAAATTGACTCTGACATCTTATTTCTGACGCCATGTAACTATAGGGTCTAATGACCCAGATGGATATAAATAATAAGATTTTAAACCTTCCGGTAAATCTTTTTCTCCTAGTCCGTAGAGGATGCAGGGGACTCCAGAAGGACCATGGGGTATAGACGGGCTCCGCAGGAGACATGGGCACTATAAAGAACTTTTTGTATGGGTGTGCACTGGCTCCTCCCTCTATGCCCCTCCTCCAGACCTCAGTTAGAGAACTGTGCCCAGAGCAGATGGACAATACGAGATTATACTGGACAGTTCTTTTCCACGGGTAACTCTCTCCCTGCTATCCCTAATAGTACCTCTCGCGGCTCGCTGTTAACAGCATCAGCGTGCACCGCGGGTGTAGCTGGTCCCGTCTCTCCCGTTGCTGCGGCTGCTCCGGCTCTGTGTTGCTCGTGCGGCGTGCTTGCTTGGGAGCGTGTCAGCGTATCAGTGTTGGCATACACTGATAGAATGTCCTCCGTTTCTGCACCATAAAGTATCCTGATACTTTATGGTGCAGAAACGGAGGACATTCTATCAGTGTATGCCAACACTGATACGCCGTGGAAAAGAACTGTCCCGTATAATCTCAATTGAGATACAAATACCATCCATTATCTCCGTTCCACCACCTTTTCAAAAAAGAGCTTAAACATTGTTATTAACCAAAATTTTTTTTTACAGGTATGTGCGTTCAACACATTATTTAAATTAATCAAGCGCTCCTTTTTAGTGTCTTAATAATCATACACTGTATACTTTTTGTCACCCTAGGGTGCAATCTAGCTTCATCATAGTCGACACTGGAGTCAGACTCTGTGTCGGTATCTGTGTCTACTATTTGTGACAAGGGACGTTTCTGAGACCCTGAAGGGCTCTGTGACTCGGTCCGATCTGTGGATTGACCCCCTGTTGTCTCCCTGGACTCTGCTTTGTCCAGTCTCTTATGCAATAATGCCACACTTGCATTTAACATATGCCACATATCCATCCACTTATGAGTCGGCACCGCCGACGGGGACTCACCACTCATCTGCTCCACCTCCTCCTTGGACAAGCCTTCCGCTTCAAACATGTCAACACGCACGTACCGACACCCCACACACACCGGGATTTAACTATAAGGGGACAATTCCCCTTTGGAGAGACAGAGAGAGAGTATGCCAGCACACACCCAGCTCTCACTGACACTGGAATAAAACCAGACAGCGCTTTTCTGATTAAATCAATAAGATATACACTTACTGCGCCAATAATGTGCCCCCCCCCCCCCCTCTTTTTAAGCTCTGTCACGGAGTTCAGCAGGGGAGAGTCCGGGGAGCCAGCGTCTCAGCAGCTACTGTGGAGAAAATGGCGCTGGTTAGTGCTGAGGGACAAGCTCCGCCCCCTCCAGCGGTGGGCTTTGGTCCCACTTCAATATGCAAAAAATGGCGGGGGCTTGTGTATTTACTGCCTCCGCAGCCTAATTCACCCAAAATTGCCAGTCCAGAGGTTTATTGCTGCCCAGGGCGCCCCCCCTGCGCCCTGCACCCATCTGTGCCTGCTCTGTGTGTGTGTGTGTGTGTGTGTGTGTGTGTGTGTCATGCGGGAGCAATGGCGCGCAGCGCTACCGCTGCGCGTTACCTCAGTGAAGATCTGAAGTCTTCTGCCACCTTTGAAGTCTTCTTTCTTCTAATGCTCACCCGGCTTCTACCTTCCAGCTCTGCGAGGAGGAGGGCGGCGGGGCTCCGGGACGAACGGCAGGGTGAGACCTGCGTTCCGACTCCCTCTGAAGCTAATGGTGTCCAGTAGCCAAAGAAGCAGAGCCTATCAGTTAAGTAGGTCTGCTTCTCTCTCCTCAGTCCCACGATGCAGGGAGCCTGTTGCCAGCAGAGCTCCCTGAACATAAAAAACCTAACAAAATTCTTTAAACAGAGAAACTCAGGAGAGCTCCCTGTAATGCACCCTATCTCCTCTGGGCACACGATCTAATTGAGGTCTGGAGGAGGGGCATAGAGGGAGGAGCCAGTGCACACCCATACTAAAAGTTCTTTATAATGCCCATGTCTCCTGCGGAGCCCGTCTATACTCCATGGTCCTTACGGAGTCCCCAGCATCCTCTAGGACGTAAGAGAAAATAAGGAATCAGAAGTAATAAAGGTCATACGTTATAAGGACTCAGACGTCATAAGGTTACATGGGCAGACTAGATGGGCCAAGTGGTTTTTATCTGCCATGAGATTCTATGTTTCTATGTCAGAAGTCAGAAGAACTCAGAAGTCATAAAGACTCAGAAGTCATAAGAAGTCAAAAGTCATAAGGACTGAGAGATCATGTCATAAGGTCATAAATAAGGACTCAGAAGTCATAAGGACTCAGAAGTCATAAGGTCATAATTCATAAGGAGTCAGAAGTATTAAGGTCATATGTCATAAGGACTGAGAGGTCATGTCATAAGGTCATAAATCATAAGGACTCATAAATCATAAGGTCATAAGTCATAAAGACTGAGAAGTCATAAGGTCATAATTCATAAGGAGTCAGAAGTAATAAGGACTGAGAAGTCATAAGGTCATACTGTAACTCATAAAGAGTCAGAAGTAAAAAGGTGAGATGTCATAAGGACTGAAAAGTCATAAGGTCATAATTCATAAGGAGTCAGAAGTAATAACGTCATAAGTCATAAGGACTGAGAAGTCATGTCATAAGGTCATGAATCATAAGGACTCAGAAGTCATAAGGTCACAAGGGCTCAGAAATTATAAGGTAATTAGTCATAATGACTCAGAAGTCATAAATCATTCATAAGGTCATAAAGTATAAGGACTCAGAAGTCGTAAGGCCATAAGTCATAAATCATATGGTCATAAATTATAAGGACTCAGAAGTCATAAGTCATAAGGACTCACAAGTCATAAATATAAGGTCATAAGTCATAAATCACTAGGTCATAAATTATAAGGACTCAGAAGTCGTAAGGACATAAGTAATAAATCATAAGGTCATAAATTATAAGGACTCAGAAGTCATAAGTTCATAAGGACTCAGAAGTCATAAATTATAAAGTCATATATATATAAGGTCAAAAGTCATAAGAACTCAGAAGTCATAAATCATAAGGACTGGGAAGTCATAAATCATAAGGACTCAGAAGTAATAAGGTCATAAGTCATTGAGTCATAAGGACTCATAAGTCATAAGTTCATAAGGACTCAGAAGGTCGTTGTTTGACTGGTTTGCATCTAATGTTGCATCTTCATACACAAGCGGTAGATCTGTAATGTCTCCAGTTGGTATCTTAATTCAAATCCTGGTGGCTGTGACATTTGCATAATTTTGCAACAGCCGCTGCATACTAAATCGCAACTGTAATGGCATTTTCACCCATCTCTGAATCAGGCCCATAGACTGGCAGGGATCACAGATCAGCCTCAACAGATGCAAATGTCAAAACTGATTGTTTATAGTCCCAAGAGTTCTCAAAAAATAAAAAGGAATATATAGTGTGATAATGACAATATCCTTGTTTTTATCTAAACTGATGTACAATATGTCTACTTTTATCAGAATTAAATTCTCCTTGTAACATATACCAGAGATAATTCCCGGCCCCCGATGTTCAGCTTTTGTTTCTATAAATGGGCTTTGTGCCAGCATTAGATTACGTTTCCTATTAATTCATTCCCCAATGTCATAATCGTTAATACATCAATCCCATGGAGAGCTGAACTGTAAATACAGAAATGTCAACCAAGAAAACAGGAAAATAATACAACTGTTGTCAAATTGACTACTTATGGATTAAAGATAGGGGCCTATTACCAAAAATCAGCCATAAATATTACAGATTCCCCAGATGTACTATGGAGGGAACCATACAGTATATCTCAGATATATGCTGCGGTCTCACCATTTCTGATAACAGTTGCAGCCTGTCAGAACCCTCCCTAACAATGGCCGCCGGACATGCGTGGTCAGCAGACGTGCATGCGCAGTACGGCCCTAGCTCCCAATATACAGGTAGAAGTGAAATGATAGCTTCTGTGATCATTTCACTTACCTACACATCCCTTTTGGAGCCCCTCTCCTGGAACCTGATTGTTAGTACTGTACATTCCTGGCCCTGCAAACTTTAACTCCGTATTGACATGAATAGCAGTGACAAGAAATTCTAGATATTGGGTCTAAATCTCGATACTTAGAGAATATGCCCCTTAATCATCTGGCAGTATTGTATTCATTGTGTTATGGATCAGTTACATTGTCAAAACTTCACTTATATTGTTTCTTTCTATAAAATATTTAATAATCTGGATATAGGTGAAATGACTCAGGTAATGCAAACGCTGAAGAATAAATAAGATGTGATGAACCTGTATTATATGACAATAGAATGACAATAAAGTGCTTTAAAATCAGTGCTGATGCTATCGTCTCCTCATTCCTTGTTGGATGGGGTTCAGTGTGAGTTCCCGATGGACGTGATGCCAGCTGTCAGTATACCGTCAGCGGCATCCCGTCCATCAGAATCCTGACAGCCCCCCATTTATCCCCTAACCCTCACCTTTTCCCTACCCTAAACCTCCCTTGTGGGTGCCTAACCCTAACTCTCCCCGCTTGGTGCCTAACCATAGCCCTCCCTTTCTCGCTGCCTAAACCTAACCCTCCCTTTCCAGCTGCCTAAACCTAACCCTCCCCTTCTATGTGCCTAACCCTAACCCTCCCTTCTCCGCTGCCTAAACCTAACCCTCCCCTTCTATGTGCCTAACCCTAACCCTCCCTTACCGCTGCCTAAACCTAACCTTCTATGTGCCTAACCCTAACCCTCCTTTCCCCGCTGTCTAAACCTAATCCTCCCCTTCTATGTGCCTAACCCTAACCCTCCCTTCCCCGCTGCCTAAACCTAACCCTCCACTTGTATGTGCCTAATCCTAACCCTCCCTTCCCCGCTGCCTAACCCTAACCCTCCCCTTCTATGTGCCTAACCCTAACCCTCCCTTCCCCGCTGCCTAACCCTCCCCTTCTATGTGCCTAACCCTAACCCTCCCTTCCCCGCTGCCTAAACCTAACCCTCCCCTTCTATGTGCCTAATCCTAACCCTCCCTTCCCCGCTGCCTAAACCTAACCCTCCCCCTACTATGTGCCTAACCCTCCCTTCTCCACTGCCTAACCCTAACCCTCCCTCCCTGCCTAACTCTAGCACTCCCTTTCCTGCTGCCTAACCCTAACCCTCCCTTCCCCGCTGCCTAAACCTAACCCTTCCCTTCTATGTGCCTAACCATAACCCTCCCTTCCCCGCTGCCTAAACCTAACCCTCCCCTTCTATGTGCATAACCCTCCCTTCTCCACTGCCTAACTCTCCCCCTCCCCTTCTATGTGCCTAACCCTCCCTTTTCCACTGCCTAACCTTCCCCCTCCCCTTCTATGTGCCTAACCCTAACCCTCCCTTCCTCGCTGCCTAACCCTAACCCTCCCCTTCTATGTGCCTAACCCTAACCCTCCATTCCCCGCTGCCTAAACCTAACCCTCCCCTTCTATGTGCCTAACCCTCCCTTCTCCACTGCCTAACCCTCACCCTCCCCTTCTATGTGCCTAACCCTAACCCTCCCTTCCCCGCTGAATAAACCTAACACTCCCTTCTATGTGCCTAACCATAACCCTCCCTTCCCCGCTGCCTAAACCTAACCCTCCCTTTCTATGTGCCTAACCCTAACCTTCCTTTCCCCGCTGCCTAAACCTAACTCTCCCCTTCTATGTGCCTAACCCTAACCCTCCCTTCTCCACTGCCTAAACCTAACCCACCCTTCCCCGCTGCCTAAACTTAACACTCCCCTTCTATGTGCCTAACCCTAACCCTCCCTTCCCTGCTGCCTAAATCTAACCCTCCCTTCCCCGCTGCCTAAATCTAACCCTCCCCTTCTATGTGCCTAACCCTAACCCTCACTTCCCCGCTGCCTAAACCTAACACTCCCCTTCTATGTGCCTAACCCTCCCTTCTCCACTGCCTAACCCTCCCCCTCCCCTTCTATGTGCCTAACCCTAACCCTCCCTTCCCCGCTGCCTAACCCTAACCCTCCACTTCTATGTGCCTAACCCTAACCCTCCATTCCCCGCTGCCTAAACCTAACCCTCCCCTTCTATGTGCCTAACCCTCCCTTCTCCACTGCCTAACCCTCCCCCTCCCCTTCTATGTGCCTAACCCTAACCCTCCCTTCCCCGCTGATTAAACCTAACACTCCCTTCTATGTGCCTAACCATAACCCTCCCTTCCCCGCTGCCTAAACCTAACCCTCCCTTTCTATGTGCCCAACCCTAACCCTCCCTTCCCCGCTGCCTAAACCTAACACTCCCCTTCTATGTGCCTAACCCTAACCCTCCCTTCTCCACTGCCTAAACCTAACCCTCCCTTCCCCGCTGCCTAAACCTAACACTCCCCTTCTATGTGCCTAACCCTAACTTCCCCGCTGCCTAAACCTAACCCTCCCCTTCTATGTGCCTAACCCTAACCCTCACTTCCCCGCTGCCTAAACCTAACCCTCCCCTTCTATGTGCCTAACCCTAACCCTCCCTTCCCCGCTGATTAAACCTAACACTCCCTTCTATGTGCCTAACCATAACCCTCCCTTCCCCGCTGCCTAAACCTAACCCTCCCTTTCTATGTGCCCAACCCTAACCCTCCCTTCCCCGCTGCCTAAACCTAACACTCCCCTTCTATGTGCCTAACCCTAACCCTCCCTTCTCCACTGCCTAAACCTAACCCTCCCTTCCCCGCTGCCTAAACCTAACACTCCCCTTCTATGTGCCTAACCCTAACTTCCCCGCTGCCTAAACCTAACCCTCCCCCTACTATGTGCCTAACCCTCCCTTCTCCACTGCCTAACCCTAACCCTCCCTCCCTGCCTAACTCTAGCACTCCCTTCCCTGCTGCCTAACCCTAACCCTCCCTTCCCCGCTGCCTAAACCTAACCCTCCCCTTCTATGTGCCTAACCCTAACCCTCCCTTCCCCGCATCCTAAACCTAACCCTCCCCTTCTATGTGCCTAACCCTCCCTTCTCCACTGCCTAACTCTCCCCCTCCCCTTCTATGTGCCTAACCCTAACCCTCCCTTCCCCGCTGCCTAACCCTAACCCTCCCCTTCTATGTGCCTAACCCTAACCCTCCTTTCCCCGCTGCCTAAACCTAACTCTCCCCTTCTATGTGCCTAACCCTCCCTTTTCCACTGCCTAACCCTCCCCCTCCCCTTCTATGTGCCTAACCCTAACCCTCCCTTCCCGCTGCCTAACCCTAACCCTCCCCTTCTATGTGCCTAACCCTAACCCTCCATTCCCCGCTGCCTAAACCTAACCCTCCCCTTCTATGTGCCTAACCCTCCCTTCTCCACTGCCTAACCCTCCCCCTCCCCTTCTATGAGCCTAGCCCTAACCCTCCCTTCCCCGCTGATTAAACCTAACACTCCCTTCTATGTGCCTAACCATAACCCTCCCTTCCCCGCTGCCTAAACCTAACCCTCCCTTTCTATGTGCCTAACCCTAACCTTCCCTTCCCCGCTGCCTAAACCTAACACTCCCTTTCTATGTGCCTAACCCTCCCTTCTCCACTGCCTAAACCTAACCCTCCCTTCCCCGCTGCCTAAACCTAACACTCCCCTTCTATGTGCCTAACCCTAACCCTCCCTTCCCCGCTGCCTAAATATAACCCTCCCTTCCCCGCTGCCTAAATCTAACCCTCCCCTTCTATGTGCCTAACCCTAACCCTCACTTCCCCGCTGCCTAAACCTAACACTCCCCTTCTATGTGCCTAACCCTAACCCTCCCTTCTCCACTGCCTAACCCTCCCCCTCCCCTTCTATGTGCCTAACCCTAACCCTCCCTTCCCCGCTCCCTAACCCTCCCCTTCTATGTGCCTAACCCTAACCCTCCATTCCCCGCTGCCTAAACCTAACCCTCCCCTTCTATGTGCCTTACCCTCCCTTTTCCACTGCCTAACCCTCCCCCTCCCCTTCTATGTGCCTAACCCTAACCCTCCCTTCCCCGCTGCCTAACCCTAACCCTCCCCTTCTATGTGCCTAACCCTAACCCTCCATTCCCCGCTGCCTAAACCTAACCCTCCCCTTCTATGTGCCTAACCCTCCCTTCTCCACTGCCTAACCCTCCCCCTCCCCTTCTATGTGCCTAACCCTAACCCTCCCTTCCCCGCTGATTAAACCTAACACTCCCTTCTATGTGCCTAACCATAACCCTCCCTTCTCCACTGCCTAAACCTAACCCTCCCTTCCCCGCTGCCTAAACCTAACACTCCCCTTCTATGTGCCTAACCCTAACCCTCCCTTCCCCGCTGCCTAAATCTAACCCTCCCTTCCCCGCTGCCTAAATCTAACCCTCCCCTTCTATGTGCCTAACCCTAACCCTC
This sequence comes from Pseudophryne corroboree, assembly GCF_028390025.1. NCBI lineage: Eukaryota > Metazoa > Chordata > Amphibia > Anura > Myobatrachidae > Pseudophryne > Pseudophryne corroboree. Next base: position 19,130,871 of record NC_086450.1, read on the forward strand.
ACTTCCCCGCTGCCTAAACCTAACACTCCCCTTCTATGTGCCTAACCCTAACCCTCCCTTCTCCACTGCCTAACCCTAACGCTCCCCTTCTATGTGCCTAACCCTAACCCTCCATTCCCAGCTGCCTAAACCTAACCCTCCCTTTCTATGTGCCTAACCCTAACCCTCCCTTCCCCGCTGTCTAACCCTCCCTTCTCCGCTGCCTAAACCTAACACTCCCCTTCTATGTGCCTAACCCTAACCCTCCCTTCTCCACTGCCTAACCCTAACGCTCCCCTTCTATGTGCCTAACCCAGTGGTTTCCAAACTTTTTTGAATCACGGCGCCCTAGAATATCAGAATTTTTTTCACGGCACCCCTTAGGCCAAATATTTCTTATTGAGAAATTTAGAAAGAAATATTAAATTAAGTATATCACGTTTATATGTCATCCTTAGGGTCAGTTATGTGGTGAGGGACAAGATTTGCTTCTGTTTGGCCACATATTTTTTGACTGGCAGCCACCAGCACTGGTTTTGCCTATTATATTGACCATGAATAATTTGAATTGGTCCTGGACCACCAACCCAGGGCACCCCTGCAAGTGTCCCGAGGCACCCCAGGGAGCCACGGCACACAGTTTGGGAACCTCTGGCCTAACCCTAACCCTCCATTCCCCGCTGCCTAAACCTAACCCTCCCTTTCTATGTGCCTAACCCTAACCATCCCTTCCCCGCTGTCTAAACCTAACACTCCCCTTCTATGTGCCTGCACCCTAATGCCGGCGGCAGGATGACAGCGAATCTCGCTATCAGCACGATCGAGATGCCGGCTGTCAGTATTTTGACGCAGATGTCCAGTTTGGTGTCTGTATTTCGACACCGGGATTGTGTCAACCCCCGAGTTCCTGGCGTTGGTATTTCAACCAGAAGCTAACTGCTTCCCGTTTCATGTACTTATCCATTCCCAATACTGGATACACAGGGGGAGTATTACACGCAGACAGTCTATAAGCTGCTAATATACAGTATGTTGTTGGGGAATGCTGGGGGCAGTTACTTCATATGAAGCCTAGAGGAGATTGTTACACTGATGTGACATGTGTACGATTGTTGAGGATCCACAGGGGGAGAGAGGGATGGACTGGGGCTATAATTCAGCCCCAGCATACCTTATTGCACATGCACAAAAATGGGTGTGGCCATGGCTCGTGAGGGCTTGTCACAAGTAACAGGGGCGTGGCCTGGCATCCTGCCCTGTCTATCTGAATGCAGGACGAAGA